>NC_052146.1:158762633-159105922 GCF_902713615.1 Scyliorhinus canicula
GTCCGCGGGGCGGCTGAGGGGCATAACGGCCCGCGCATGCACGGGTTTCACGCAAATGCGTGATGACGTCATCGTTTGCGTCAGACGCCGTTAACCTTGGAATTTCGCTAAGCCTGCGATGCCGAGGTTCACGGGGCCCCACTGCTAGCCCCGACCGGGGAGCAGAATCGGGTCCTGGGAGGGGGCGCGGAGGCTGCCGTGAAACACGGCCAGTTTCACGGCAGCCTTCACGACTCTCCCCATTTGCGGAGAATCGCGCCCCAAAACTTCTGCTGTTCAAAATCTAATCTCCAATTTTTGAGTTCCTCATTTCCTCTGCTTGACTTGAAGGTATATGTCCATTCAAGATCCATGGATCAGAAAGGATAACGACAAAGTAAATGAAATGGGAAATAAGGGAATCAACAGGAAAAGGCCTCACAGGTGATAATTCAGCCATAACGTACTGTGTATGTTTTATTCTGAGGTATCTTTGTTTAGTCTGAATATTCCTGGAAGGAAGGATATTCTATTTTAGGACCATATCAATATCTAACATGGCTGATTTAGCTCCTATGATGATCTCATTAGTTATTTTGGTTGAGGGTTTAAGCTAACAATAAACTTAACTGAATAAATTGACCTTGCCGTGGAGTAAAGAAACCAGAACCCGAACACATGATCAATTAGACGTTTGGTTCCAGCTTAATTTTGACCATCTCAGGTCTGGAATAGGTTTGAAACCAGGCCCACATACAAACCACCTATATGCCTTGGCCCACAAGTGTTTGTACCAATAGAATGTCATCTGAATGTGCTCATGGACCAATCTCCTCAATAGCTATGGGCCATGACAGATCAGAGCAAGGGATTAGAGGTGATGGCTAATAGATTAATAAGCACACGGATAAAATTAAAGCAATTCTTTTATTAATAAAACTCACAAATCATCCACTATTTTACGGAAATGTATTCTGGAATTAATTGAACTATTATTTGTAAAGAAATACTGGTGAATTTGCAAGTTGATTAAAATTGTTCTGCAAATGATCTAACATTGAATTAAGCAATGTTTTCTTTACTTACAGCTTGTAATTAAGTCTGGGCCAGAAGTCATTATGCAGAATGTCTGCCATATCCTGTCAAAATAGAAACACTGTCTGAATTAATGCTAGTTTGTTTGTAGTTTCATATTTGAGAAAAGCAAGTCCCCAGATGTTACTCAATGTAATACAGATCACGCTGTGATGCCAAAGTTTGTTCTCCGCTCTGCTGTGAGTTAACTAATCCCAAGAGAAGGACTGGTGAAGGGGAGCTACAAATTGGCCTCAGTGCCCAGGTTTAGCAAGTGAAAATCTCCCAAGGTTTCCCATTCTGGATTTCTATCCACTAATCCCTGCTGGAAAATCAATAGGAAGCAGTTGGGCCAGGGTTCTACAGAGTGCCCAACATCAGCTGTATTAAGAGTGGGGACTGGAGAGGAGAGGTGAGGATATAAGGGAACGGTGGAGAGATCAAAAAATATTAAGGAATGACATTAACAATATATTTCCAAGTCAAGATAGTGCGAGACTTGGAAAGAATTTGTTGGCATCGGTGCTTCCATGCATCTGCTGCCCTTCTCCAAGTCAGTGGATGTTATTGGTTTTAAAATTCTCATTCTTGACTTCAAACCTGCCTATCTCCAAAGCCACTCCGGCCCTATAGCTTTCTGAGATCTCTCCGCCCTTCCAATCCTGGCATCTTGTGCCTGCCTGATTCTCTTCACCAACCCTTTCCCCTCTCCCCATAGGCAATTGTGCCTCCAAATGTTTAAACCCTAAGTTATGAAATTTCCCAGACCTCAAAAACTTCCCTGCAAGTTCAGAAAACAGCACAGAGGCAATATTTCTGGAGAAAGAGAGCAGCTCACAGCTTCTTCTCTCAGTGTCCATGGCCTGACTGCCCTGTCCTGGGTTCGCTGAAAACCATCCCACTTGGGTAGTACCCAATCACCACCTGTCACTGGGCAGAAGGCGGCCTTGGGCTAATTCATTAGCCACCAGCCAATCAATGGAACTGAATCCCTCCGATCGATCAGGTGCCAAAAGGTCAGAGTTCAGCTGTTCAAAACTAAAATTTCAAAGTGTGGTGTACTATTTTGCAAATTTTGAGTTCTTCACTTCCTGTGGTCAGCTTAAAGGGATATGTCCATTAAAAATCCATGAATCATAAGAACATAAGAACATAAGAACTAGGAGCAGGAGTAGGCCATCTGGCCCCTCGAGCCTGCTCCGCCATTCAATGAGATCATGGCTGATCTTTTGTGGACTCAGCTCCACTTTCCGGCCCGAGCACCATAACCCTTAATCCCTTTTTTCTTCAAAAAACTATCTATCTTTACCATAAAAACATTTAATGAAGGAGCCTCAACTGCTTCACTGGGCAAGGAATTCCATAGATTCACAACCCTTTGGGTGAAGAGGTTCCTCCTAAACTCAGTCCTAAATCTACTTCCCCTTATTTTGAGGCTATGCCCCCTAGCTCTGCTTTCACCCGCCAGTGGAAACAACCTGCCCGCCTCTATCCTATCTATTCCCTTCATAATTTTAAATGTTTCTATAAGATCCCCCCTCATCCTTCTAAATTCCAACGAGTACAGTCCCAGTCAACCTCTCCTCGTAATCCAACCACTTCAGCTCTGGGATTAACCTCGTGAATCTCCTCTGCACACCCTCCAGTGCCAGTACGTCCTTTCTCAGGTAAGGAGACCAAAACTGAGCACAATACTCCAGTTGTGGCCTCACTAACACCTTATACAATTGCAGCATAACCTCCCTAGTCTTAAAATCCATCCCTCTAGCAACGAAGGACAAAATTCCATTTGCCTTCTTAATCACCTGTTGCAACTTTCTGTGACTCATGCACGAGCACACCCAGGTCTCTCTGCACAGCAGCATGCTTTAATATTTTATTGTTTAAATAATAATCCCGTTTGCTGTTATTCCTACCAAAATGAATAACCTCACATTTGTCAACATTGTATTCCATTTGCCAGATCCTAGCCCAATCACTTAACCTATCGAAATCCCTCTGCAGACTTCCAGTATCCTCTGCATTTTCGCTTTACCACTCATCTTAGTGTCATCTGCAAACTTGGACACATTGCCCTTGGTCCCCAACTCCAAATCATCTATGTAGATTGTGAACAATTGTGGGCCCAACACGGATCCCTGAGGGACACCACTAGCTATTGATTGCCAACCAGAGAAGCACCCATTAATCCCCACTCTTTGCTTTCTATTAATTAACCAATCCTCTATCCATGCTACTACTTTACCCTTAATGCCATGCATCTTTATCTTATGCAGCAGTCTTTTGTGTGGCACCTTGTCAAAAGCTTTCTGGAAATCCAGATATACCACATCCATTGGCTCCCCGTTATCCACTGCACTGGTAATGTCCTCAAAAAATTCCACTAAATTAGTTAGGCGCGACCTGCCCTTTATGAACCCATGCTGCGTCTGCCCAATGGGACAATTTCTATCCAGATGCCTCGCTATTTCTTCCTTGATGGTAGATTCCAGCATCTTCCCTACTACCGAAGTTAAGCTCACTGGCCTATAATTTCCTGCTTTCTGCCTACCTCCTTTTTTAAACAGTGGTGTCACGTTTGCTAATTTCCAATCCACCGGGACCACCCCAGAGTCCAGTGAATTTTGGTAAATCATCACTAGTGCATCTGCAATTTCCCTAGCCATCTCTTTTAGCACTCTGGGATGCATTCCATCAGGGCCAGGAGATCAAAATCAAAATGATAACAACAAATTAAAAGAAATGGGAAAAAAGGGAATCAACAGGAAGTGGCCTTACAACAGGCCAAGAAAAGAAGGTGACAGAATGGTGCCAGGTGAATTGCCCTCCAGAGGGCTATTACAGGCACAAAGGGGCTGAATGACCTCCACATGTGCTGTAGTCATTCTCTATATTTGGAGATCTTAGTTGATTGGATGGCTGGATCGTGATACGGGGCAACATCAACAGCGTGGATTTAATTACTGTACCAACTGAGTTTAATCCCCGCCTACTCAACTTGCCCCTCACCTGAGCTGTGGTGACCCTTGGGTTAAATTGTGGGCAGCACGGTAGCATTGTGGTTAGCACAATTGTTTCACAGCTCCAGGGTCCCAGGTTCGATTCCCGGCTTGGGTCACTGTCTGTGCGGAGTCTGCACATTCTCCCCGTGTGTGCGTGGGTTTCCTCCGGGTGCTCTGGTTTCCTCCCACAGTCCAAAGATGTGCAGATTAGGTGGATTGGCCAAGCTAAATTGCCCTTAGTGTCCAAAATTGCCCTTAGTGTTAGGTGGGGTTACTGGGTTATGGGGATAGGGTGGAGATGTGGACCTTGGGTAGGGTGCTCTTTCCAAGAGCCGGTGCAGACTCGATGGGCAGAATGGCCTCCTTCTGCACTGTAAATTCTATGTTATCTATGATATCAAATAACCACCAGTCAGCTCGCTCTCACAAAGGGGAGGGAGCAGTCCATGGCTATTTTCTACATCTACGTTCTATTAATACTAGTTGTTGTTTCTTGGGATGTATGTTTGAAGTAGTCCTTGGTGAGTTGCCACCGTACATTGGGCAGAAGCCTGGTGAGGGCAGATGTTTATGTTGATAGATTATGGAATTCAGAGACTGCTATCATACCTCACAAACTGAGTGATATACAAGTCTAACCCATATGTTTGCAATTATTCTGGGGCATAGTTTAGCGGAATATTCTCAGCTCCAAAATATTTAATATTTTATACGATTTAATAATGTTACTTTTTTGGCCCAGAACACAAGGGGCGCAATTCTCCGCACTCACGACGGTGCGGAGAATATCAGGGTTCGTAAAATTCTACGGCCACGCTAGTCTGACGCCCTCCCGCTATTCTCCCCCCCCCCCCCCCCCCCACGCCGGACTCCCGATACGAATCGCTGCCGCCTTTTTTTTACGGCCAGCAGCGATTCTCAGCTGGCCGATGGGCCGAGTTCCAAGCCCTTTACGGCTGTTTTTACGAACGGCAAACACACCTGGTCTGGCCGTTCGTAAAAACGGCCGTAAAGTGCTGATTTTTAAAACCATGGCACCGATTGGCACGGCAGTACCACCGATCGCGGGCAGCGGGTCCGATACCCGCGCACTCTTTGTCCTTCCGCTGCCCCGCTGTATCACTTCGTGGGGCGGCTGAGGGGCATCCCGGCCCGCGCATGCGCGGGTTTCGCGCAAATGCGCGATGACGTCATCCGCGCATGCGCGGGTTGGTGTCTTCCAATCCGCGCATGCGCGGCTGATGTCATGTGACGCGTCAGCCTGCGCAAACTCTGGCAAGTGGGCTTAACGAAATTCGTTAAGCCCGCGATGCCGGAGTTTACGGCGGCGGCATGCTAGCCCCGACCGGGGACCAGAATCGGTTCCCGGTCGGGGAGGGGGAGGCTGGCGTCAAACCCGCCCGGATTTGACGCCAGCCTTACGATTTCTCCCTCTCTGGGAGAATCGCGCCCAAGATTTTCTGCATAAGTAACATTATGCAAATGTAAGCTTTTCACTTACAGCATGCTCAACAAAAGTGTGATGTCTTGCAGTTAGCAATTGTACACATTAGCAAGCACAGAATCAGAGTTTACAGGAAGTTAATGGGACTAACTCACCAACTTTGTGGTCCTATCACAGTGTCATGCCATGCATCAATTGCAGTTGCATGAAACACTGCCATTGGCTTGTTTACTATGTAGAGGAAGCAGAGTCCAGAAGCAGCTCCTGTCCGTACACAGATCTGCATCATCGAAACTTTAGTACCTCCCCATGGTGACATACGGCATTCCTACGGTCCCATGCCGAATTCCTGGGGATCTTGGATGAACCCTGAGCTCCAGAAATTCGATATGCAGTCCTGGAATCCATCAATCAAGCCCCTGCTATGGGCCAAATAGTAGCCTCTGCCCTGTGGGTCTGGTTCAGGAGAGTCAACGGCACTGGAGTGGCTGGTGATCTCTTAAAGCAATTATCTTATAGCATCTCCTGCAACCTAGTGACTCCAGTTGCTCCCACCCTTCCTCTCATTTCAGTTTGTAAGGTCCATACGACCATAAGACATAGGAGCAGAATTAGTCCATTCGGCCCATCGGGTCTGCTCCGCCATTCAATCATGGTTGATATGTTACTCATCCCCTTTCTCTTGCCTTTTCCCCATAACCCCTGATCCCCTCATTAATCAAGAACCTATCTATCTCTGTCTTAAAGACACTCAGTGATTTGGCCTCCACAGCCTTCTGCGGCAGAGTTCCACAGATTTACCACCCTCAGGCTGAAGAAATTCCTCCTCATCTCTGTTTTAAAGGATCGTCCCTTTAGTCTGAGATGGTGTCGCCTGCTTCTAGTTTTTCCTACAAGTGGAAACATCATCTCCACGTCCACTCGATCCAGGTCTCGCAGTATCCTAGATGTTTCAATAAGATCCCCCCTCATCCTTCTAAACTGCAACAAGTACAGACCCAGAGTCCTTATGCGACAAGCTCTTCATTCCAGAGATCATACTTGTGAACTTCCTCTGGACCCTTTCCAAGGCCAACACACCCTTCCTTAGATACGGGGCCCAAAACTTCTCACAATGCTTGAAATAGTGTCTGGCCTTATATAGCCTCAGAAGGGCATCCCTGATCTAGTATTCTTTTTTGTAACATTGTTTTAATAAATTTAGAGTAACCAATTGTTTTTTTTCCAATTAATGGGCAATTTAGTGTGGCCAATCTACCTAACCTGCGCATCTTTAGATAATAGAGGTTAAACCCACGCAGACATAGGGCCGGGATTCAAACCCGGGTCCTCAGCGTCGCAGTCCCAGTGCTATCCACTGTGCCACATGCCGCACCTGCTCTTGTATGCTAACCCTCTCTACATGAATGCTAACATTGCAAATGCCTTCCGAACTGCCAACAGAACCTGCACGTTAACCTTAAGAGAATCTTGAACAAGGATTCCCCTTTGTGCTTCTGATTTATTAAGCGTTTCCCCACTTAGAAAATAGTCTATGCCTCCATTTCTCCTTCCAAAGTACATAACCTCAGACTTTTCCACATTGTATTCCATCGACCACTTCTTTACCCACTCTCCTAGCCGGTCCAGGTCCTTCTGCAGTCCACCTGCTTCTTCAATACTATCTGTCCCTCTACAGATCTTTGCCTTCTCTCTCTCCCCACTCCCTGCCTTCTGTCAGTCAGCCAATCCACTATCCATGCCGGATCTTACCCTTAACATCATGGTCTCTTAACATATTTAACAGTCTCCTTTACGGCACCTTGTCAAAGGCCTTCTGGAACTCTAAATAAATCACGTCCACTGGTTCTCCTTTGTCTAACTTCCTTGTTACTTCCTCCAAGAACTCTATCAGATTTGTCAGACATGACCTCCCATTGACAAAGGCATGCTGATTCAGTCCTATTTTATAATGCACTTCCAAGTACACCGCAATTTCATTTTTATTGATAGACTATAATCTTACCAATGTCCGAAGTCAGGCTAACCGGCCTATAATTTCCTGTCTTTTGCCTCCCTCCCTTCTTAAACAGCGGTGCTACATTAGCCACTTTCCAGTCCTCTGGGACCCTTGCTGCCTCCAGTGATTCCTGAAAGATCACCACCAATGCCTCCACAATCTCCTCAGCTATAGCTGGGGTATAGTCCATCTGGTCCAGGTGACCTATCTACCTTCAGACCTTCAGTTTCCCCAGAATCTTCTCCTTAGTGATGGCCACTGCACTCACCTCTGCCCCCGGTTCTCCTGGAGCTCTGGCATCCCACTGGTGTCTTCCACCGTGAAGACTGATGCAATGTAACTGTTCAGTTCATCTGCCATTTCTTTGTTTCCTATTATTACTTCTCCAGCCATATTTTACAGTGGTTCAATGTCCAATTTTGCCTCTCTCTTACCTTTTATATG
This sequence comes from Scyliorhinus canicula, assembly GCF_902713615.1. Taxonomy (NCBI): domain Eukaryota; kingdom Metazoa; phylum Chordata; class Chondrichthyes; order Carcharhiniformes; family Scyliorhinidae; genus Scyliorhinus; species Scyliorhinus canicula. The sequence goes on from NC_052146.1 coordinate 158,770,576, forward strand.
TTGAAAAGGAATCTTCCTATCTTCTTTTATATTACTCGCTAGCTTGCACTAATATTTCATCTTCGCTCCCCTGATTGCTTTTTTAGTTGTCCTCTGCTCACTTTTAAAGGCTTCCCAATTCTCTGGCTTCCCATGAATCCTTACCACTTTGGCTGCTTTTTCTTTAGCTTTTATGCTGTCCTTGACTTCCCTCGTCAGCATGGATGGCTCATCCTCCCCTTAACATGTTTCCTCCTCCTTGGGATGAATTTCTGTTGTGCCTCCCGAATAACCCCCAAAAACTCCTGCCATTGCTGTTCCACTGTCTTCCCTGCTAGGCTCCTTTTCCAATCCACTCTGGCCAGCTCCTCCCTCATGTCTTTGATCGAGAGGGAGGTGCAGATGCCGAATAGGTGATACCAAATCCTGTTCAGGTTGTGCAGGCCAAAACTTCACTTCACCCTTACTCTTCCCAGTGAGGGGTCCAACATTTTTAACAGGTAACAATTTAACTCGATTAGGGCTGGATGTGATGAGCTGCCTCTGATGGTGGGAAGGAACATTGCATTTTATTGGTCAGTAACAGGCCCCCTCACGCTGGGCAATCTCCGGACGATAAGACACTGACCTGATGATGTTGCTTGGGATGGAATGTTTCAGGTATGAAGTAAGGGGCAGGAGATTTCAAGCAGTTTTGAGGAAGAGCATTTTCACCCAGAGTGGTGGGAATCTGGAACTCACTGCCTGGAAGAGTATGGAGATAGGAACCAAGAACCAAGAAGCATTCAGATGAGCACTTGAAATGCCACATCATACTATGGATATGGACCATATGCTGGAAAATGAGATTGGAATAGAAAAGTGTTTGATGGCTGGCACAGACATTGTGGTGGTATGATTAGCATAGCTGCCTGCCATTGGTGCAGAACACCGGCTTACCATTGGCCCTGGTCGGTCATGTGCCTCTCGACTGGTTGGTTGAGACCAGTCATGTGACGGCTCCCCGATTGGTCGAGAGGCTGAGTTAACCCCGCCTCCAGGGCGGGGTATAAATACCCAGTACACCCGGCGGTCGTCCATTTACTGTAATCGACCGCAGGGCTAACATCTAGCTGATTAAAGCCTAACTTTTGTACAGCAACTCGTCTTGCATTCAATTGATGGTACATCAGACATGATGGACCGAATCGGACACCATGGGGCGGGATTCTCAGGAGAATCCCCGTTTGCGTCGAAATCGGTGGCGGTGCCGCTTTTGCAATGCTCCGCCCCCCAAAAATAGCGTACTCAAAGACTATACTGCAAGCCATAGGGACAGCCTCCAGACATCACCTAAGGCCCTCCCCCAATGCTCAGCCCCCGATGGGCCAAGCTCCAGATGATGTGGAACACTTATCCTTTGTATTTTCGTACACCTGGTCGGGGGCCTTATGCTGCGTGCCTGCTAGCCCCCGCCGGGCGAAGGATCGGTGCAGCTTTTGCGCCACTTTTTTGGGCGTTAAATGCCACTGTTCCCACGCCGGCGTCAGTACTTAGTCTTCAAGCCGGAGAATCCAGCCCCATGACTCAATGCCTGCCTTCCGCTATGGATCTTTGAGCATGGAGGGTCGCACCATGACAAATAGACTGTAAATGGTTATCCGCGAAACAAAAGGTGAATATTCTTCAGTGTGGAATGTCAGGACTATGTGCTAGCATGAAAACCTGCTGTCAACAGACAACATACATCAAAAGGATTTGATCAACCATGAGTTATACAAGTTCAAAATCCACACTGCTGCTCTCCAAGAGACAAAATTGGCAAACAAGATCAGTACTTGAGAGAAATTATACCTTCTGCTGGCTTGGCAAGAGTGCAGATGGCCACCATGAACATGAAGTGGGCTTTGCCAACAACAGATTGACGCAGATTGTTGTGATGCCTGTCGTGACATTTGAGCACCTCATGTCTCTTTTCTACCATCAGGTGTCGGTTTTGTTTCCATCATCTGGACTTTTACATCAACGTTGTCTGCCAAATTCAAAGACAATGGTTATTTTTGGCACACCTGTCACCTGGAGAAAAGTTATTTTTCCTGGGAGACTTTAACATAAAGAATTGGATCAGACAGAGATGATGAAGGTGCAACCATTGACAATACACATTTCCCAGCTTGAAGGCATTCCACGCACCAACGCTTTGTGCATGAGGAATAATGACAAATGTCAGAATTGCTCCGGCAACCCCTTCCACCTGGGAGCTCAGCAGCCACTGTTGATAGAAATCTCTAAGGTCGATCATCTATGAAGTTACAGTAACCATGTTTGGCAACGAAGGAAACAGAAACAAAAATGGATTCAAGACCCTCATTGCAGATTTGAAGCAAACGGTACAATCCATCTGGCTTACAGCCTGTCTCCTGATTCTAAGGCATGTGACAATCTTATGTTCGGCATGGTAATTGTGCAGAAGACAGCAACATGCAGTGTCAACAGGTATTGGGTCAATCTATGTGAAGAAATACAACTGCTGGTGACAGCAGTAACCTCCACTCGATGTATAATGGTGTCAATAGAGCACTTAACTTCACTACCACCAAAGTTGTTGCTTTGAAACCTGCAGACGGGAAATGCTTAGTGACAAGAACAGGTAAATGGTCCACTGGGTAGAGCACTATTCCGAGCTATACCCACATGAGACAGATATCGCCCCACCTGTGCTCGATGGTCTTCTGCCACTACCTTTCATGCATGAGCTTGATGCTGAATCCTCATTACTTGAGCTTGGAAAGACCATTGCCTCTTTAATGCCAAGCGAAGAAGGTGGAAAGGATAGAATACCAGCTGAGCTACTCAAGGAAGAAAATTTCCATCTGCTGCCACGCATCTATGACCATTTCCACTTCTGCTGAACAGAAGGCTCTAACCCACAGGATATGCGTCACACAGACATCATCATGTCACACAGGAGGCAATCGAGGGTTTTCAATATTACATAAGCATAAGAACATAAGAACTAGGAGCAGGAGTAGGCCATCTGGCCCCTCGAGCCTGCTCCGCCATTCAATTAGATCATGGCTGATCTTTTGTGGACTCAGCTCCACATTCCGGCCCGAACACCATAACCCTTAATCCCTTTTTTCTTCAAAAAACTATCTATCTTTACCTTAAAAACATGTAATGAAGGAGCCTCAACTGCTTCACTGGGCAAGGAATTCCATAGATTCACAACCCTTTGGGTGAAGAAGTTCCTCCTAAACTCAGTCCTAAATCTACTTCCCCTTATTTTGAGGCTATGTCCCCTAGTTCTGCTGTCACCCGCCAGTGGAAACAAATTGCCCGCATCTATCCTATCTATTCCCTTCATAATTTTAAATGTTTCTATAAGATCCCCCCTCATCCTTCTAAATTCCAACGAGTACAGTCCCAGTCTACTCAACCTCTCCTCATAATCCAACCCCTTCAGCTCTGGGATTAACCTAGTGAATCTCCTCTGCACACCCTCCAGCGCCAGTACGTCCTTTCTCAAGTAAGGAGACCAAAACTGAACACAATACTCCAGGTGTGGCTGCACTAACACCTTATACAATTGCAACATAATCTCCCTAGTCTTAAACTCCATCCCTCTAGCAATGAAGGACAAAATTCCATTTGCCTTCTTAATCACTTGTTGCACTTGTAAACCAACCTTCTGTGACTCATGCACTAGCACACCCAAGTCTCTCTGAACAGCGGCATGCTTTAATATTTTATCGTTTAAATAATAATCCCGTTTGCTGTTATTCCTACCAAAATGGATAACCTCACATTTGTCAACATTGTATTCCATCTGCCAGCCCCTAGCCCATTCACTTAACCTATCCAAATCCCTCTGCAGACTTCCAGTATCCTCTGCACTTTTCGCTTTACCACTCATCTTAGTGTCATCTGCAAACTTGGACACATTGCCCTTGGTCCCCAACTCCAAATCATCTATGTAAATTGTGAACAATTGTGGGCCCAACACGGATCCCTGAGGGACACCACTAGCTACTGATTGCCAACCAGAGAAACACCCATTTATTCCAACTCTTTGCTTTCTATTAATTAACCAATCCTCTATCCATGCTACTACTTTACCCTTAATGCCATGCATCTTTATCTTATGCAGCAACCTTTTGTGTGGCACCTTGTCAAAGGCTTTCTGGAAATCCAGATATACCACATCCATCGGCTCCCCGTTATCTACTGCACTGGTAATGTCCTCAAAAAATTCCACTAAATTAGTTAGGCATGACCTGCCCTTTACGAACCCATGCTGCGTCTGCCCAATGGGACAATTTCTATCCAGATGCCTTGCAATTTCTTCCTTGATGATAGATTCCAGCATCTTCCCTATTACCGAAGTTAAACTCACTGGCCTATAATTTCCTGCTTTCTGCCTACCTCCTTTTTTAAACAGTGGCGTCACGTTTGCTAATTTCCAATCCACTGGGACCACCCCAGAGTCTAGTGAATTTCGGTAAATTATCACTAGTGCATCTGCAATTTCCCTAGCCATCTCTTTTAGCACTCTGGGATGCATTCCATTAGGGCAGGAGACTTGTCTACCTTTAGCCCCATTAGCTTGCCCATCACTCCCTCCTTAGTGATAACAATCCTCTCAATGTCCTCACCTGTCATAGCCTCATTTCTATCAGTCGCTGGCATGTTATTTGTGTCTTCCACTGTGAAGACCGACCCAAAAAACCTATTCAGTTCCTCAGCCATTTCCTCATTTCCCATTATTAAAACTCCCTTCTCATCCTCTAAAGGACCAATATTTACCTTAGCCACTCTTTTTTGTCTTATATATTTGTAAAAACTTTTACTGTCTGTTTTTATATTCTGAGCAAGTTTACTCTCATACTCTATCTTACTCTTCTTTATAGCTTTTTTAGTAGCTTTCTGTTTCCCCCTAAAGATTTCCCAGTCCTCTAATCTCCCAGCAATCTTTGCCACTTTATATGCTTTTTCCTTCAATTTGATACTCTCCCTTATTTCCTTAGATATCCACGGTCGATTTTCCCTCTTTCTTCCGTCCTTCCTTTTTGTTGGTATAAACCTTTGCTGAGCACTGTGAAAAATTGCTTGGAAGGTTCTCCACTGTTCCTCAACTGTTCCACCATAAAGTCTTAGCTCCCAGTCTACCTTAGCTAGTTCTTCTCTCATCCCCTTGTAATCTCCTTTGTTTAAACACAAAACACTAGTATTTGATTTTACTTTCTCACCCTCCATCTGTATTTTAAATTCCACCATATTGTGATCGCTCCTTCCGAGAGGATCCCTAACTATGAGATCATGAATCAATCCTGTCTCATTACACAGGACAAGATCTAGGACCGCTTGTTCCCTCGTAGGTTCCATTACATACTGTTCTAGGAAACTATCGCGGATACATTCTATAAACTCCTCCTCACGGTTGCCTTGACCGACCTGGTTAAACCAATCGACATGTAGATTAAAATCCCCCATGATAACTGCTGTACCATTTCTACATACATCAGTTATTTCTTTGTTTATTGCCTGCCCCACCATCTCGTTACTATTTGGTGGCCGATAGACTACTCCTATCAGTGACTTTTTCGCCTTACTATTCCTGATTTCCACCCAAATGGATTCAACCTTATCCTCCATAGCACCGATGTCATCCCTTACTATTGCCCGGATGTCATCCTTAAATAACAGAGCAACACCACCTCCCTTACCATCCACTCTGTCCTTCCGAATAGTTTGATACCCTCGGATATGTAACTCCCAGTCGTGACCATCCTTTAACCATGTTTCAGTAATGGCCACTAAATCATAGTCATTTACGATGATTTGTGCCATCAACTCATTTACTTTATTCCGAATACTACGAGCATTCAGGTAAAGTACACTTATGTTGGTTTTTTTACCTCTGTTTTGAATCTTAACATCTCCAGTTTTATTCCTTTTGTTATTACTGGGCCTATTCACTGTGCTCCCCTCAGTCACTGTACCTTGTACTGTCGCCCTTATGGATTTCTGACTATGTCTTCTCTGCCTTGCCCTTTTTCCCTTACTTCCTTTAGCTTCTGTCCCTGTTTTACTACCTTCCAACTTCCTGCATTGGTTCCCATCCCCCTGCCACATTAGTTTAAACCCTCCCCAACAATTCCAGGGCATCTCACTCTTTCAGCATCCATCAGAAAGCCTTTGCCAGAGTTATTCTACTGAGGCTCCATTTGCCTAACCAACAGAATATACCTCAAGGTGCAATGTGGCTTCAGAGCATGTAGCTCCACGGTCGATATGATCTTGGCCCAATGTCAGCTTCAAGAATAATGCAGAGATTACACTTTGAATCTCATAAAAGAATTTGACACCATGAGCAGGACTTATCTCAACCAGATATTGCAGAAAATCAGCTGTCCTTCCAAGCTCTGCAGTCTCATATGCTCCTTCCATGATAACATACATGGCATTTTTCAGTTCAACAGCTTTGTGATCAAGAATGGGGGGAATGAGGGCTGTGTCTTAGCCTCAACTCCGTTTTGTGTCTTTTTCTCTGTCCTCCTGACCAACGCTTTCCCTGGCAAAGTGGACAGAGTGAACCTCCACACTTGGTCAGATGGGAAACTCCTCAAGCTATCAAGGCTGAAACTCAAGCCAAAAGTGCGGCATGTCCTGATCGGAGAATTTCTGTTTCCTGATGATGCTGCAATCAATGCCCATGGACAGAAGATCAGCTCCAAAGGCTCATGGGGCATCTGTCCCGTTTTGTCATATTCTCCCTCACTGCCAGCATCAAGGATACTGTAGTTATGGGACAGGGTATTGTGTCTCCATCCACCTGCGACCGGACTCAGCAGCACCCCACTGGAAGCAGCCGAAATTCTGCTACCTTTGATCAACAGTGACAGACTATCTATCCCTTGATCAAGAGCTCAGCGCACACATTGGAAAGGCTGCCACCAGCTTTGGCTGACAAACAAAGCAGGCATTGAGGAACAAGAGGCTGACTGGCAGGAAAAAGATGCTTATCTCTCAGGCCTGGATCTCCAGTGTTTCACTGTATAGAACATAGAACATAGAACAGTACAGCACAGAACAGGCCCTTCAGCCCTCGATGTTGTGCCGAGGAATGATCACCCCACTTAAACCCACGTAACCCGTAACCCAACAATCCCCCCATTAACCTTACACTACGGGCAATTTAGCATATGGCAGTGAAGACTGGACAACGTACACCCACCAAGAAAATAAACCTCAACTTTGACCCCTGGTGACTATGGACACATCACCTAGTCCTAGAAGGACAACATCATCAATGAAGCAGTCATTTCTAGGGCAAACATGCCAAGTATGTTGGAGCTAATTAAACAAAGAATGTAAGATGGCCACACCACTAAGAATATGATTTATGGGGAGATAGCCGGTGCCAAGAGACCGCTTTGAGTGTGACGTGGAAAGGAACATGAAAGCTCTCACGTCAATCATGACCAGCGGGAAATGCGAGCTGGTGTTCAATGCAAATGGCAGCACCAGCTGTGGGCAGGAACCCGACTATTGACTACATGGTACCATGTGATTTCAGAAGTTCCAAAGCAGACTTCAACCCTGCAAACAAGGTGACAGCGGGAATCAGCCTGTATTATGGCAAGGGTATTGTCTGGCGTTTGTGGCAGACTTTGCTTCGCCAGAATTGGCTTATTTAGCCATCAAAAGGCATGCAGCAGATGATCTCATCTGACCACAACAAATTCATGAAGATGCATTATAAGATACAGGATCCAGAATTAAGCCATTTGGCCCATCAAGTCTGCTCTGCCATTTGATCATTGAGTCTGCTCCACCATTCAATCATGGTTGATCTCATCCTGGCCTTAACTCCACTGTCCTGCCTGTTCTCAATAACCCTTCAACCTATTACCAATTAAAAATCTGCCAACTCCTCCTTAAATTTACTCACTGTCCCAGCATCCACCGCACTCTGGGGTAGCGAATTCCACAGATTCACAACCCTTTGAAAGAAGTAGTTTCCTCTCGTCTCTGTTTTAAATTTCCTACCTCATCCTAAGATTCTAACCTCTTGTTCTATAATGTCCCAAAAGAAAAAGAATCTGCTCCACCTGTACTTCATCCCATCACCTTATCTCTCGCAGATGGAAGGAATCCAATATGCTCAATGGGAATGCAGCACCAAAACTGGAATAAATAGACATTAATAGACATTGATTAACATGCACCAAAGCCGTAGGGAGCTTTATGGTGCAGTGATAACACTCCTAGCGCTGGACCAGAATCTTCGGATTCGAGTGCAGCACCAAAGTTTGATGGCCACAGAAGGAGCATTCAACACGTTTCAACGGACTGGTAATCAGCTCGGAAATCCTTCCACCACTTCCCGTGCTATTCCCCAAAGGGTAAAAGAAAACAGTATATGGGTGTGAAGATTAGCTAACAACAGCAACCAAAGCCAACCTGTCAAAGTGAAGCCTGAGATGTCACAGGAGAATCTCCTAGGATTTCTGTGGTCTTTTACCTCCCATTGAAGACAAGGAAATGTAGGGTGGAAAATACTGTCAGATTAAGTAGGTTTTATCATTGAACAGCTTCTGCCTAAGAATCACTCGAGTGAACCTAGTCTGTGACTATCGATAATGGGTAAGACGGAGAGTATCAATGACAGAATAGAAATATCCATTCACAGGCAACATACATCCCCATGTCTGAAAGGACCACCAGTGTGGGGTGAGTGTGTGTTCTACTAATTACCACTCTCATTCCCTGTTAAAACAGCCTCACATACTGAGCTCTGGACCTTATGGCTACTGAGGCAAACATAGCACAGAAGATAGGAGCTGGAGAAGGCCATTCGGCCCTTCGTGTCTGCTCCGCCATTCGTCATGGTCATGGTTGATCCAACTCAATAGCCTAAACCTGCTTTCTCCCCATAACCCTTGATTGGATTGGATTTGTTTATTGTCACGTGCACCGAGGTACAGTGAAAGTATTTTTCTGCAAGCAGCTCAACAGACCATTCAGTATGTGGGAAGAAAAAGGAATTAAACAAAATTCAAGAAAATACGTAATAGGGCAACACAAGATATACAATGTAACTACATAAGCATTGGTATCGGATGAAGTATACAGGGTGTAGTGTTAATGAGGTCAGTCCATAAGAGGGTCATTTAGGAGTCTGGTGACGGTGGGGAAGAAGCTGTTTTTGAGTCCGTTCGTGCGTGTTCTCAGACTTCTGAATCTCCTGCCTGATGGAAGAAGTTCGAAAAGTGAGTAAGCCGGGTGGGAGGGGTCTTTGATTATGCTGCCTGCTTTCCCCCGGCAGCGGGAGGTGTAGATGGAGTCAATGGGTGGGAGGCAGGTTCGTGAGATGGACTGGGCGGTATTCACGACTCTCTGAAGTGATATGACTCCATTCATCTCAAGTGCCATATCAAGCCGCCTCTTGAATGTATTCAACGTCTTTCTTAACCTCAACCACTTTTTGTGATAGTGAATTCCACAGGCGCACCACTCTTTGGGTGAAGAAATGTCTCCTCATGTCTGTTCTAAATGGTCTACCCCAAATCCTCAAACCGTGATCCCTGGTTCTGGAATACCCACCATCGTGAACATCTCCCTGCATGCACACTATCTAGTCCTGTTAGAATTTTATAAGTCTCAATGAGATCCCCCCTTATTCTTCTGAACTCCAGTGAGAACAATCCCAACCTAGTCAATCTCTCCTCATATGACAGTCCCGCCATCCCAGGAATCAGTCTGGTAAACCTTTGCTGCACACCCTCAAGAGCAAGAACATCCTTCCTCAGAAATGGAGACCAAAACTGCACGCAATACTCCAGGCGTGGCCTCACCTGTGGGCAAATGAGGAGGTGAATAACCATTTCCGTTTTCCGACATGAAACTAAAGGGCACCGGAGCTGCTACCCCAGTGGTTGGGCTTGGTCGGGGGCTCGAACATTCCAGTTGGGGGGTCGCCTCTGGTCTGGGGTGGTGAGTGGCTTTTTGTCTGTGAGGCCTTCAATCCATCTTTAAATATAGTGGAGACCCTTAACAGGGGCAACCAAAGCTGCAGCCTGTCTGTCCTACTGAACTCATCCAGGACAGAGCCCTGGTGCAGCTTCTCTCCTGAAAGTCAATTTCACTCCCTTTGAACTGTGAACAGCCTCTGGCTTCACATCAGAAGGCTACTGCAAATGAGGAATTAGCCTTGTTAGTTGTGACAGCATTTGACATTCCTCAACTTTCAATTGCCTCCTTGAGGGCGGACATGCCATGTCTCAGAGGATGATTGGTGCATTGCATGTCCAGCAAACTTTGAAATCTGAACAATGTGTATAAAAATCCCTGTACCCTGGGAGTGTCAACACCGCAAAGGCAGCTTGCAAAGCGCTTGTATATTCAGACGACTGCAGGAACCAGTTTTGACTGCTGCAGAAACCAGACAGCACTATGAAAAGAAAACAATTAGCATACTAATGAGGCGATACTGGGCGATCCATAGATACAATGGAAACAAGTTAAACACAGATCGATACATTCAATGGAAGGCCAGACCATTCGGCGCCAAAGAAGCCCAAAACAATGGGCGCAATTCTCCGCAAATGCGGAGAGTCATGAAGGCTGCCGTGAAACTGGCCGTGTTTCACGGCAGCCTCCGCGCCCCCTCCCGGGACCCGATTCTGCTCCCCGGTCGGGTCTAGCAGTGGGGCCCCGTGAACCTCGGCATCGCAGGCTTAGCGAACTTCGCTAAGCCCGCGCGCCAAGGTTAACGGCGGCTGACGCAAACGATGACGTCAGCCGTGCATGCGCGGATGACGTCATCACGCATATGCGTGAAACCCGCGCATGCGCGGGCCGTTATGCTCCTCAGCCGCCCCGCGGACTTATCCAGCGGGGCGGCGGAGGAACAAAGAGTGCGCGGGGTTCGGACCCGCTGCCCGCGATCGGTGGGCACCGATCACGGGCCCATGCCACCCTTGGCACGGCCATGGTGCGGCCGTGCCAATCGGTGGCATGGTTCTCCAAAACGGCACTTTGTGGCCGTTTTCACGAACTGTGAGAGCAGGTGTGTTGGAGTTCGGGAAAACGGCCGTAAAGGCCTGGGAACTCGGCCCATCGGCTAGGGGAGAATCGCTGCTCGCCGTAAAAAACGGAGAGCAGCGATTCGTGTCGTGGGGCGGCCGTAGGGGGGGGGGTAGAATAGCGGGACGTCAGGAAAAATGTCGGGAAGGCCCTCCCGCAATTCTCCGGCCCGTCGTGGGGGGGACGAGAATCGCGCCCAATAAGTCCCAAGAACCTCCCTAGTGATCGAGGGATTGCCCCGCTGTTGGGGAATTCAAATCAATCGATTGGGAAGAGACCCAATCGATTGCGAGAGTATAGAGGGTCTGCCCAGGTGGGCGCAAGACCCTGAGAGGAGTATAAGACAGAGACCGCAACCCAAACTCGCTCTCTCTGCCAGCCTCTCCTTGACCAGCCAGCCCTCCCAGCAGAACACCGTTGCAGCAGAAGAACCTTGAGGAGGAGAGGTCTGGAAAAGCAGCCGCCAGCAAGTAAGTCACAACACACGCTACGAGATTAGACACTCCTGACCCCCTGTAGTCCATAACTACTGGAAGCCTGCGGACCCAGGACAAAGCTAGAAGTCGTTGTTCCCTGATCCGGCAGTCCCCTTATCCAGATAAGTATTTGGCCTATTAATGGTAGGATTAGCCTAGTCTTATAGTTTTATATGCATGGTTAGTAGATTACTGTATTATAATAAATGTGTCTTGTTTGAATTTACTAATTGGTACATGGTTTTATTGCTTTGAACTTGACCTTGAAACATGTGGCGGTATCTTAACGATACCTGGCGACTCCAAAGCTAAGTAATGAAACAGAGCCAAATTGAGTGTTAATCACACTCACCCAGAACGAGCAACATTTAGTGGCGACATCCGATGGGACTCGATTAGAAGTGGCCCCCCCACTCCGAGAGAACCCAGAAATTTGAATCTGAAATCCAATTGGGAAAAGGAAAAGCCACAAGTGTTCAAGTAGTTCAAACCAATACTCCTAATTTGGAAGTGTGTTTTCTGCATGCGTAACTAAGGGTTGTAAGGTAAAACCGAGAGATTTTTGTTGCGACAAACTGTCGGGAGTTTTATAAGTCGGAACATAGCGAAAGCCGTACCCGTATTTTATAAGCATTGCCTTATTATCCCTCGTTCCAAATTTAAGAGAGCATAGGAGAAAAAGAAATGGCCATGCAGGCAATGGAACGCCTCATGAACCCAGAGCAGTTCGTGGTCACAGCGACCAACAGCAGCAGAGTAGGTCAGTGTCCCGTTTGGGAGCTGGAACTCAGGAAATACCTCAAAGGGAAAGGATGGCCCCTTTGGAGTGAGTTTTGTGTGAATGAGGAGACAGGTCCCGGGAGTATAAGACATACTTGGTGGGAGAACCTATCTGACATTCACAAGAAAAGTTTAGGTAAAGCACATAAGCCGATGGCAATTGTGTCCTGCTTGGCACAATTGCGAGGCACAGAGGAGGTCGTCAGGACGCTCCGAACAGAGTTGGAGGAGAAAAACAGAATGAGCAAAGTGGATGTCAGGGACATCGAAAAGGAGAATATAGGATTAAGGCAACGACTGGCAGATAAGGATAGAGAGGTGGATGATGTCAAGAGGGCACATCAGTCTTGACTAGCCCATCTGAGCAGCTTTCAAGTTCAGTATGAAAAAGCCTGTCAAGATGTGCAGCGTGCAGTCTTGATAAGAGAAGAAGCAGAAAAACAGGTAGAGACACTGAAAAAGCAGTGTAGCGACCTAAAGGCAGCTTTAAGGGCACTCCATGCTGCCACCACTGAGCAAAGGCAAAGCACCGTAGACCACGCTAAATGTAGGAAGCAGATTGCGCAGCTGCAATCTCTGCTTTCTGTGCAGAATGGCTTCCAAGAAACCTTTGGAACACAGTTAGAAGAAGAAAATGCACCAGATTGGCAGGAGTTAAGTGAAACAGCGCAGCGCTATGTTCAGGGAACATGTGCGCTAGTAGCGCAGCATAAAAGGAAAGCGCCCCAACCCCCCACAGATCAGATAGCACCCGCACCAATGAACCCAGTCACCACCCAAAGAATAGCAACCGCAGAAGGCGCACCCGAGATTACGTACACCACCCCCTTAACCGTAACACAACTAAGGGATGCGTGTTAGAAAATCACCCCATTCCTCCCCACTGCAAACCCCCACCAATTCTTCGCACGAGTGAAACAACAGGCGACCATGTACGGCCTGGATGAGCGAGAGCAGGTTAAGCTCACAGTTTTGAGTTTAGACTCATCAGTTGTAGCAGCCCTCCCCAACCCACAGAACATTGGCGGAGGCACCCTTGAAGAGATGCATACAGCTATTTTAGACGCGATAGGGTACAACAGAGGAGACCCAGTCGAAGGCCTAAATAAGTGTAGGCAGAAAAGGACCGAGCACCCCACAGCATTCGCAGGAAGGCTGTGGATTCATTTCACTGCCGTTTTTGGTGATTTAGACCGTGCACATTTAACCAGAGATAATATTGAAGAAGAGACGGATCATGGCGTCTGACCATTGATTATCGGGAACTCAACAAAGTTACCCCAGCAGTAGCCCCCACGGTAGCAACAAGTCCCGAGACCATGCTCAAACAGGGACTCCACTCCAAATATTTCACGGTATTCGACATTAGCAACGGCTTTTGGTCAATCCCATTGGCAAAGGCGTGCCAGTACAAATTTGCCTTCACATTCAAAGGACAGCAGTACACGTGGACATGCCTCCTACAAGGATTCCACAATTCCCCCTCCATTTTCCACCGACAGCTGGCAAATGGACTAGCAAAATTTTCCCGACCCGAATGTCTGGTACAGTATGTGGACGACCTATTACTGCAGACAGACACCAAGGCAGAGCACATCACGCTTCTGTCCGAGCTCCTGGAACTTCTGAACTCAATCGGATGTAAGGTTAACCCCAGAAAGGCCCAACTATTGGAGAATCAAGTGATGCATTTGGGTACAATCATCACACACGGCAAACGCGAGATCGAGTTCAAAAGAATTGACTCGATCGTCAAATTGCCCCTTCCCCAAAATGTTTCAGCCCTCCGGTCATTTTTAGGACTGGTTGGGTATTGTCGGAACCATATTGATGGTTTTGCGACCAAGGCAGCCCCACTTTCAGACCTCCTTAAGAAAGGAGCCCCTTGGGAATGGCTTCCGCAGCATACAGAGGCTGTGGAAGAGTTAAAGAGAGCCCTTAGCGCAGCATCCGTGCTACAAGTTCCAGACCAACTCTCCCCCTATTCAATTGAGGTAGCTAGCACAGATCTGACCCTCTCGGCCGTGCTCCTTCAGGAACGGCATGAGCAGCTATGACCAGTGGCTTATGCCTCCAGACTGTTAGACCCAGTAGAGCAAGGATTTTCAGCCTGCGAAAGGCACCTACTCGCGGTGTTCTGGGCAGTTCAATACTTCTCCTACATTACCGGACTCAACCCCATCACCATTTTGACTGAACACACCCCCACACAATTACTTTTAGACGGACGACTGAAGGACGGTTCAGTGAGCCAGATAAAAGCAGCTAGATGGACACTACTGTTACAGGGATGGGACATAACAGTTAAACGGACCAAGACACACACATTTTTAGGAGACAACCTCCAATACCCAGGACAACCCCATGAATGCGAAATAGTAGCACCCCTACACAACACAGGACCCTTCATTGCTAAGACGCCCCCCAGGAAGATAGGGAATTCAAGCCAGAGCCTCCAGCACACAGGCACGTGTGCCCCCTTGAAGATATATGTGGACGGTTCATCCACAGTTTTAGATGGCGAACGCATTACAGGATGCGGTATTTATGTAGAAGATGCGCAGAGACGCGCACTAGAGGAGATATCTCTAAAGTTACCCGATCACTTAGGCTTGCAGGTAGCAGAGCTCGCAGCCATTGCATACATAGTGAACTACCCAGATTTGTTCCCCAGCCCAACTGACATATATTCGGACAGTCTGTATGTCTGTAACAGCCTCACAGATTTTCTACCCCTGTGGAGGACAAGAGGTTTTGTCTCCGCGGACGGAAAGCCCCTTCCATCAGCCCCATTACTCCGCCATATCCTAGAGAAGGCAAAGGATAGGACATACGGCATTATTAAAGTTAGAAGCCACCATCGATCATCCCCCCCGGAAATGTGAAAGCCGACGCACTGGCTAAAGCAGGTTCCAGGCGAGGTCACTTTTGGACACCCCCAGCTAGCGCCCCAGCTAGCGCCCCTGTGAGTTCAGTTCAGGTCTCACAGACAGACATAGAAGATTTAGTACAGGCACAGAAGCAGGACGAAAATCTCCGGGAGATTTTAAAAGGAAACTTTGTGGCCCAGTACGACAAATTCAAACAGGCTTTGACCACACATGAGGGCGTGATTATCAAAGACAAGTTGTATGTGGTTCCTGAGAAAGGCAGGAATCAAATGATTGCCTTATTCCATGATGGTCATGGACACCAAGAGATCGCCCCTACCACAGCCCACCTTAGGCAGCTCTGTTGGTGGCCCAATTTAAGAGAGGATGTAACGCACTATATAGAGAACTGTTTGATTTGCGCGCAGAATAACCCAGAAAGGTATTGAAGGAAGGCACAACTCAGCCACATGCGCCCCGTTAATGGCCCCTGGACAAAACTCCAGATCGATTTTATAGGTCCATTGCCCCCTTGCAGGAATGGCTATAAATATGTTCTGGTGGTCATAGACATGTTTACGAAATAGGTAGAGGCGTTCCCATCTCGTACAAACACTGCAAAGACAGCCGCAAAGATCCTGACCCACCACATCTTTACTCGATGGGGACTCCCCAGAAGTATTGAATCAGATCAGGGATCTCATTTTACAGGATGGATCATGAAGAACGTCCTCACCATATTCGGCATTAAACAAAATTTCCACATTGCGTATCACCCCCAGTCAAGCGGGATAGTGGAACGCATGAATCGGACTCTAAAATCGACCCTTAGAGAGATGGTACAGGAGAACAATTCAACTTGGGATTCAGGCAAATTTTGCCACGCAGTCGTGTGTGTACAGGGAGTAGAGTAGAGGGCGAAATATGCGGGGCCCTGGTATTGAGGACTATTGTGGAGGAGATGTTGTTCTTCATTCTCACTAATTGTGGTCTGTTGGTCATAAAATCGAGGATCCAGTTGCAGAGTGGGGAGCCAAGTCCTAGGTTTTGGAGCTTTGATACGAGTTTGGCTGGGATTATGGTGTTGAAGGCGGAGCTGTAGTCAATAAATAGGAGTCTGATGCAGTAGTCCTTGTTTTCAAGATGCTCTCGGGATAAGTGTAGGCTCAGGGAAATGGCGTCTGCTATGGACCGGTTGTGATGGTATGCGAATTACAGTGGGTCAAGGTGTTCTGGGCGTATGGAGGTGATGTGTTTCATGATTAACCACTCGAAGCACTTCATTACAACTGAAGTCAGGGCCACCGGATGGTAGTCATTGAGGCACGTTGCCTGGTTCTTCTTTGGTACCGGTACGATGGTGGTCTTCTTGAAGCAGGTGGGGCCCTCGGAGTGGAGTAGGGACAGGCTTTGGCTTTGCTTTGTAGCCCGTTATGTTGTTTAGTCCTTGCCACAATCGCCGAGAGTCTGTCTGTGACTCTAGCGTGGTTTGATATTCTCTCTTGGCATCTCGGATGGCTTTGCGGAGGTCGTACCTGGATTTCTTGTATAGGTCAGGGTCATCTGACTTGAACGCCTCAGATCTGTCCTTCAGGAGGGAGTCAATCTCGTGGTTGAGCCATGGTTTCCGGTTGGGGAACGTACGTACTGCTTTCTTTGACACGCAGTCGTCCACACATTTGCTGATGAGGTCTGTGATGGTGGTGGCATACTCATTTAAATTGGTCGCTGAGTTCTTAAATATGGACCAATACACTGTCTCTTGGCAATCACGTAAGAGCTCTTCTGTTTCCTCGGACCAGCACTGCACAACCTTCTTAGCTGGATTCTCGCGGTTGAGTTTCTGCCTGTAAGCCGGGAGAAGGAGCACCGTCTTATGGTCTGACTTCCCAAAGTGCGGTCGGGGGATGGAACGGTAGGTGCCCTTGATTTTTGAGCAGCAGTGGTCAAGAGTGTTGTCGCCCCTGGTGGGACGGGAGATGTGCTGGTGGAATTTTGGGAATACACTTTTGAGGTTGGCCTTGTTGAAGTCTCCGGCCACAAAGGCCTCCAGATGTTCTGTTTTTAGTTGTTTATAACTGTGGACAGTTCATCCAGGGCCTTCCTCACTTCTGCCTGGGGTGGGATGTAGACCACTGTGACCATGGCTGAAGTGAACTCACGTGGAAGATAGTATCGGTGGCACTTCACGGTCAGGTATTCTAGTTCCGGGAGCAGTAAGTCGCCAGGGTCACCACATCCAAGCACCAGGTGGAGTTGATGAGGAGGCAAACCTGTGATGTGTCTGCTTATGCTATAGGGGCAATTTTATCCCACAAAATGAAGGATGGTTCTCACCGTCCGGCCGCCTTTGCCTCACGGACCCTTTAAGAAGAGAACGGAACTATGCCCAGATCGAGAAGTGGTCTTAGAAGTTATATACAGTGTGAAGAAATTCCGCCAGTATGCCTATGGACGGCAGGTTGACATAATGACTGAACATGAGCCTTTACCAAGTCTTTTAAGAGAAGACAAGTCCATACCACTTCAGCAGAGTGCAACTTTGGGCCTTGTCGTTAGTGGCCCATAACTATGTTTTCCAACACTGTATGCAAATTGCCAATGCAGATTCATTAAATTGCCAGCCTTGCCAAAGAGCATTCCAGGAGAACATGCTGACTTTGAATACCCAGGACACACTGCTGATACACTATCAATTAGTCAAAGACGAGAGTAGGATGTAATCGAGGCTTTATTACACTGAGATGTGTGGCCTCCTACAGCAGCTGACAAAATAGCTGCTGTACGGGGAGCACACATATTTATACTCCGCCTACTGGGCGGAGCCAGCAGGCAGGGATCTACTCCATACCTGTAGTACAGGGGCCTTACCATAAAGTACCTATATCAACATCCTCTATATACAACATATACATCAATGGTGACTAGAACATTCATCCCCTGTTAAAAAATGAATCCGGCGGGGTTGGTAGAGAGCTATATACAGGATATTGCGTTTTAAAAGTACAGATAATATTGCGAAATGAAGCGGTCCGGTGCCTTGATCTGTCGTCGAGAGTGCCGTAGTGCTGGTGGCAACTCCGGCGGCGGTCTGGTCTTCAGTGACTCCGGGAGCGTGTCGATTTCCTCTTCATCCCCGGGTGTGGGCAAGAGGAGGACGGATTGTTCCGGAGCGGAGGCTGCGGTGGGGTGCGTCGGGGGAAGGGAGGGTGGTGCCGGGTCGGAGGAGGGGTGTGTGGGGAACCAGATGGTGCCAGGTCCCTGAGAGAGACTGTGTCTTGGCGGCCATCGGGGTACGCTACGTAAGCGTACTGCGGGTTGGCGTCAAGTAGCTGTACCCTCTCAACCAACGGGTCTGCCTTGTGGAGTCAAACGTGTCTCCGGAGGAGAATGGGTCCTGGAGCTGCCAGCTACGTTGGGAGCGATACCCTTGAGGTGGACTTCCTGGGGAAAGCAAAGAGACGTTCATGGGGGGTTTCATTAGTCGCGGTGCACAGGAGCGACCGAATGGATTGACGTGCGTCGGGGAGGACCTCCTGCCAGCGGGAGGCCGGGAGATTTCTGGACCGTAGGGCCAGTTGGACAACCCTCCAGACCGTCCCGGTCTCCCTCTCTACCTGCCCGTTTCCCCTGGGGGTTGTAGCTGGTCGTCCTGCTCGAGGCAATGCCCCTGCTGAGCAGGTACTGGCACAGCTCATTGCTCACGAATGAGGATCCCCAGTCGCTGTGGACGTAGGCGGGGAAACCAAACCGAGCGAAGACGGTGTTGAGGGCTTTGATGACGGTGGCAGATGTCATGTTAGGGCATGGCACGGCAAAGGGGAATCGGGAATATTCATCGACCACACTGAGGAAGTACGCGTTGCGGTCGTGGAGGGGAGGGGCCCTTTGAGGTCCACGCTGAGAATTTCAAAGGGGCAGGAGGCCTTCACCAGGCGCACACGGTCCAGCTGGTAGAAGTGAGGTTTACACTCCGCGCAGACCTGGCAGTCTCTGGTGATAGCCCTGACTTCCTCAATGGAGTAGGGCAGATTGCGGGCCTTGATGAAATGGTAAAAATTGGTGACTCCTGGGTGACAGAGATGGTCGTGCAGGGTCCGGAGTCGGTCCACTTGTGCGCTGGCACATGTACCTCGGGATAGGGCATCGGGGGGCTCGTTGAGCTTACCGGGGCGATACAAAATCTCGTAGTTGTAGGTGGAGAGCTCGATCCTCCACCTCAAGATTTTATCGTTTTTGATCTTGCCCCGCTGTGTGTTATTAAACCTGAAGGCAACCGACCGTTGATCAGTGAGGAGAGTGAATCTCCTGCTGGCCAGGTAATGCCTCCAATGTCGCACAGCTTCAATGATGGCTTGGGCCTCCTTTTCGACGGAGGAGTGCCAAATTTCAGAGGCATGGAGGGTGCGGGAAAGGAATGCCACGAGCCTGCCTGCCTGGTTGAGGGTGGCGGCCAGAGCGACGTCTGATGCATCGCTCTCCACTTGGAATGGTAATGTCTCATTGACTGCGTGCATCACGGCCTTGGCGATGTCAGCCTTGATACGGTTGAAGGCCTGGTGAGCCTCGCCCGTCAGTGGGAAAGCGGTGAATTGAATGAGTGGGCGGGCCTTGTCCGCATAGTTTGGGACCCACTGGGCGTAATACGAAAAGAGCCCAGGCATCATTTGAGGGCCTTGGGGCAGTTGGGGAGGCGGAGCTCCATGAGGGGGCACATGCGGTTGGGGTCGGGCCCCAGAACTCTGTTCTGGACCACATAGCCGAGGATGGCTAAGCGGTTCGTGTTGAACACGCACTTCTTGTTATACGTGAGGTTGAGGAGAGTGGCGGTGTGGAGAAATTTGGAAAGGTTGGCTTCATGGTCCTGCTGATCGTGGCCGCAGATGGTGACATTGTCCAGGTACGGGAAGGTGGCCTGCAGTCCGTACCGAGGGGACCCTAAGAAAGTGTTAAAGGCGGCCGTCTGCTTCGAACGCAGTGTATGAGCGGTGTATCTGCCTTATGGATGGTGAGCTGGTGGAAGGCAGATTTCAGGTCCACTGTCGAGAAGACCCGGTGTTGCGCAATCTGATTGACCATATCAGATATCTGTGGGAGGGGGTACGCGTCGAGCTGCGTGTACTGATTGATGGTCTGACTGTAGTCAATGACCATCCTGTTTTTCTCCCCCGTTTTGACCACTACCACTTGGGCTCTCCTGGGGCTGTTGCTGGCTTTGATGATGCCTTCCCGAAGCAGCCGCTGGACTTCAGACCTGATGAAGGTCCTGTCCTGGGCGCTGTAACGTCTGCTCCTGGTGGCGACGGGTTTGCAATCCGGGGTTAGGTTTGCAAAAAGGGAAGGTGGGTCGACCTTGAGGGTCGCGAGGCCTCACACAGTGAGGGGTGGTAGGGGCCCACCGAATTTCATGGTTAGGCTCTGGAGGTTGCACTGGAAGTCCAGGCCGAGTAGCAGGGCAGCGCAGAGGTTGGAGAGGATGTAGAGGCGGAAGCTGCTGAACTCCACGCCCTGGACAGTGAGAGTGGCGATGCAGTACCCCCCGATCGCCACGGAGTGGGATCCAGAGGCCAGGGAGATTCTCTGGTTAGCGGGGTGTGCCACGAGGGAGCATCGCCTTACCGTATCGGAGTGAATGAAGCTCTCAGTGCTCCCGGAGTCCAGCGGGCAGGAGATCTGACGTCCACTTTAGTTGAAGCGGTCGCGAGGTTGTGTGGTCGAGACCGGTCAATCGTACCGAGGCGAGACGCAGCTGGTCGTTGGTGGTTGCAGGCGATGAGTGGCCTGATGAGGTGTCCGACAGGCAGGGGACCCGAGTCGGGCAAGATGGCGGTGCCCACGAGCCGCACATGTCGTGGGGGAGGCAAGGTGGCAGCGTCCTGGGGCTGCACGTGTCGTGAGGAAGGCACGATGGCGGCGCCAGTTGGTCCTGTGTGGAACAAGATGGCGGCGCCCATGGGCCGCACGTGTTACGAGTCAAGCAAGATGGCAGCATCCACTGGCCGCACGTGGTCTGAGGAGGGGAAGATGGCGGCGCCCACTCGCCGCACGTGGGGGGTGCCGGGATAATAGCGGCGATTGAGCGGGTCGGGTCTGGCTCACTGCAGCAAAATGTCCCTTCTTGCCACAGGCCTTGCAGAGGGCGCTCCGCGCCGGGCAGCGCTGTCGGGGTTGTTTTGACTGCCCACAGAAGTAGCATTTGGGCCCCCCGGGGTTGGCTTGCTGCCGTGCGGCACAGGCATGGGGCTGGCTGAGGGCGGACGCTGATGGTGTCCACGATGGGGCAGACATCTTGGGAGTCCACGATGCACAAGAAGGGTGGGCCGCGCGGTCGGGGGCATAGGCCTGAATGTTGCGTGATGCGACCGTAAGTGAGAGTGCTAGCTTTTTGGTCATTGCGGGATCGAGTGTGGCGCCTTCTAAGAGGCGCTGGCAGATGTAGTCAGACCCTATACCCGTAATAAATGCGTCTCTCATCAGCAAATTTGAGTGTTCCGTGGCCAAAATGGCCTCACAGTCACAGTCTCTAACTAGGGTGAGAAGGGTGCGCCAGAAATCTTCCACTGACTCACTAGGAAGTTGGCGCCGCGTGGAGAGGAGGTGCCTGACATAGATTTTGTTAGTCCGCTGAGCGTAGTTTTCCTTCAGTAGCGCCATGGCCTCTGCGTAGGTTGGCGCGTCCTGGACGAATGGAAAGACGTTGGAGTTCAGCCCCGTGTAAAGGATCTGGAGCTTCTGTGCTTCTGGAATTGGGTCTGGCGCAGACCCGATGTACGCTTCGTAACAGGCTAGCCAATGTTCAAAGTCCTTTTTGGCGTTGTCTGCTTGAGGATGCAGCTGCAGGCGATCTTGCTTGATATGGAGTTCCACCTCTGAAAACTCAGTGTAATAAATTGATGCACTATCAATTACGCAAAGACGAGAGTAGGATGTAGTCGAGGCTTTATTACACTGAGATGTGTGGCCTCATACAGCAGCTGACAAAATGGCTGCTGTATGAGGAGCACACATATTTATACTCCGCCTACTGGGCGGAGCCAGCAGGCAGGGATCCACCCCCGCACCTGTAGTACAGGGGTCTTACCGTAAAGTACCTATATCAACGTCCTCTATATGCAATATATACATCAGTGGTGACTACCACAACTGCCAGTGTCTGCCTAATGCATTTATAATTGGACCCAGAGAGACTCCATACTATCAAAGTGAAAAATGGTGCTATGAGAAGTCTGAGCAACCAAGGTCCTACTTCTCTAGTCAGGATAAGTTGACCTGCGAGGATGTTGTGATTCAGTGGAAATCACTGGTAGTCGTTCCGCCTCCAGCCAGGAGCCCTCCCACAGGAGCTACATTGCGCCCACCCAGGGCAGACAAAGATGAAGATGCTGGCACTCAGGCAGAGATAAAGCCATTAAACAATTGGAGCTACAGTGCCACCCTTGCCAAATGAAGCAGTCCTTATCTCAGTCCAACACTCTTCACCCTTGGGAATGGCCAAGTCACCAGTGGATGCCAGCCCACGTTGACTCCGTGGGCCCTTTAATGGGGAAGATGTTTTCAGCCCTGGTGGACGCCCACTCTAAATGCCTATTGGTTCAATAGATGAGGACCATAACATCGGTGGCCATGGTGGATGCCGGAATGTGGCGACTAGGGGCTTTTCACAGTAACTTCATTGCAGTGTTAATGTAAGCCTACTTCTGACAATAAAGGTTATTATTATATTGGTGGAAGTCTGTTGAATAATAAGTGCAGCATGTTAAACAATCAAACCCCTAATTCTAAAATACTTGAGAACATTCTTCCCTCACAGATTTCCCCCTCTTAAAAAGAAAAAAAGTCTTATTAATTTTGAATTTTGATAATTGTGATCTTTGTAGGGGCTGGTTTAGCACACCGGGCTAAATCGCTTGGCTTTGAAAGCAGATCAAGGCAGGCCAGCAGCACGGTTCAATTCCCGTACCAGCCTCCCTGAACACGTGCCGGAAAGTGGCGACTAGGGGCTTTCACAGTAACTTCATTGAAGCCTACTCGTGACAATAAGCAATTTTCATTTCATTTCATTTCATTTCAATATACCATGACACTAATGTATCTATAATTTTTATACAATAAAGGGGCCCTATTCCCCTTTTTTTCATTTTTCACTCACATATCTGTTTCTTACAGGAAAAGATGTCCCTCTTTAATAATTTCTACCAAATTCTTCAAGCTAGCCCCTCTTTTCATCAAACAGTCAGATTGTTAGTAACTGCTGTCAACTGTTGATCTTCCTGTTCTCCAGCAGTCACTTTTCATTGATGCTTTTTCTGGAAAGGATTTGCTCCCATAGGGACATTATCTATGTGACACTCGATAGGTATTGTTCCCAAATGTCCTGTTCTTTTTAAAATTTCTGTCAATAACCTGGATATAAAAAATGCCATATCTACTGCCTCTACTGGGGCCAGGGACTCCGCTGTCAATGTACTTTTTACCACTCTTCCGATCTTTTTAGTTTCCCATGCCAAAGGGCAACATTTTCCTTACTCCCCCAAGAGAAAAATTATTAAACCTTAAAAAGCCATCACAGAAATTACCAAAAGGCCTCCTCCTGCTCCTATCTGCTGTGTATTTATGTAAACAATCAGTTTCTGTCGTCTAATATCACCTAAAGATGGGAATTTCAAAACTCAATTCTCCAATTTTAATTTTGCCAATTTTATTTTGCTCTCACGATTTCTTCAACCTTTGGATTGTTCATTTTAGTGTTTAGTTCTGAAACAACAAAACTGACGTATGGTCTGGTTTCTTTAGCCAGCTAATTCAACTGCTGAATTAAACTTTGGAGATCCTCTTTTTCTATTTCAGAAGCTGCTGTATTATTTTTCCAGGCCCTACCACGAGTAATTGCTGTAGGGTTAATAGTCTCCAAGTAAGGCTGCTGATGCAGAGTGACATGCAAACCACTCAGCCTGATTTGTAACCCAATATATTTAAATGCACCAGAGGCCTGACTTCCAATCTTGAACTCTGTCTGAGCAATTTCAAATTTGCTACGACTATCCCACAAAAAATTACCTAATGCATCATGAATATGCCTGAAAGTTTCCCCCCATCTCACCCCCACAAGTTTCC
Organism: Scyliorhinus canicula; assembly: GCF_902713615.1. NCBI lineage: Eukaryota > Metazoa > Chordata > Chondrichthyes > Carcharhiniformes > Scyliorhinidae > Scyliorhinus > Scyliorhinus canicula. Next base: position 158,794,865 of record NC_052146.1, read on the forward strand.
CCCCCCCCACCCCCCACAAGCAGCCAGGGGAAAGGATAGGCACTACTGTGGCCGTCAATGTGACTCCAGCGTGGCATGTTGCCTCCCTGGTGCTCGTGTCCGGGATGTCACTGAATGGCTGCAGGGTTTTCCCTTTGACATTGACCACATAGGACACCAGGGCATCCTTGGGTGATAAGATACAGGTCAGTGCCAATGGCATTGGTAGAAAGAGGGATGAGGTCTTGCATCAAGGATTCAGGGAGTTAGGCAGTAGAGTTAAAAGCAGGACCTCTCGGGTTGTATCCTCTGGATTACCCCCAATGCCATGTGCTAGCAGGCACAGAAATGGGAGAATAGCACAGATGAATGCATGGCTTAAGAGTTGGTGCAGGAGGGAGGGTTTTAGATTCCTGGACCACTGGGACCGTTTCTGGGGAAGGTGGGACCTGTACAAGCTGGGCAGTTTGCATCTGAACCAGAGAGGGACGAACGTCCTTGCTGGCAGGTTTGCTAGTGTTTACTAGTGTAAACTCAGGGGGAGGGGACACAGACTGTTAGCAGAATAGGGACACAGCATTACACAGAAAAACAATCAAGTCAGAGGGAATGCAGCGGCAGTAAGTTTCAAGGGAACAAGACAAAGCTGGATGGTCTCTACTTTAATGCCAGGAGTATTATAATTAAAATGGATGAGTTAAGGGTGAGGATTGACACATGGAATCGTGAGCACGGAGATGAGGTTGAGGGAGGGGCAGGATTGGCAGCTCAACATCCCGGGATGTAGAATCTTCAGGCAGGAAAAGAGGAGAGGGTAAAAGGGGAGGAGGTATTGCAGTATCAGTAAAGGAATCAGTTACTGTAGTAAGGGGAGTTGATATCTTGAGGGGGGATCAAATTTAGCTTTAGGAGAGTTTAGGAATAAAAAAAGGGACAGTCACATTGCTATAGACCCCCAGGCAGTCAGTGGGAGATTGAGGAGCAAAGAGGTGTGTAATTTGTAGAGGTGTGTAAAAATAATTGGACAGTCACTGTGTTAAGGGCTGAGATGGAATGGAATTCTTGAAATATATACAGGAGAACTTTTTAGCTTTAAATGTAGAGGGTCCAACAAGGGACGGTGCAGTGCTGGACCTTATTCTGGGGAATAAAGCTGGACCAGGTGGTCAGTGCTCAGGTGGGAGCATTTTGGAGATAACGGCCACGACAAGGTACAATTTAAGTTTGTTATGGACAAAGAAATAGAATAGTTGCAGAAAAAGATTGCGGATTGGGGTTGAACCAAGGGACTGTGAAGAGTTTGTCCATAGATCTCTGAAGGCAGAAGGTCACGTTAAAAGGGTGGTGAAAATGGCATGTGTGACACTTGCCTTTATCATTTGAGGCATAGATCACAAAAGCAGGGAGATCATGCTGGAGTTGTATAGAACTTTGGTGAGGTCACAGCTGGAGTACCGTGTGCAATTCTGGTTACCACATCATAGGAAGGATGTGATTGCGCTGGAGGGGGTGCAGAGGCAATTTACCAGGATGTTGGCTGGGATGGATCATTTAAGTAATGAAGAGAGGTTGGATAGCCTTGGGTTGTTTTCACTGGAGCAGAGAAGACTGCGCGGCAACCTGATCAAGGTGTACAGGATGAGGGGCATCGACAGGGTGGGTCGGGAGCAGCTGTTCCCCTCAGTTGAAGGGTCAGTTACGAGCGCACACAGGTTCAAGGTGATGGGTAGGATGTTTAGAAAGGAAAAGCTTTTTCACCCAGAGGGTGATGACGGTCTGGAATGCACTGTCTTGGAGGTTGATTGAGGAGGGTTGCCTCACATCCTTTAAAAAGTACCTGGATGAGCACTTGGCATGTCATAATATTCTAGGCTATGGGCCAAGAGCTGGCAAATGGGGCGAGGTAGGCAGGTTAGGTATCATTCATGCATCGGTGCAGACTCGATGGGCCAAAAGGTCTCTTCTGCAATGTAATTTTGCAATGCAATGCCAATAATGTATTTCCAAACATTTGTGGCTGACAGAGCCAAGAGGATTTTCAAAATAATCTTTCCTGCCAACAGTGAATCAACCCTTACATCTTGGTCACTCAAATTTCTTCGAAGCCTCGTGTCACCAGCCTGCCTTTTGCCTTGTAAGTTCCATCTGGGAGTATCTTTTCTGTGAGTATCCATCGATGAGATAGAACTTGTTCCCTTCCTGGGAAATAATTTCCCCAAATAATTTCCAACTTTGCAGGTCTTGCTGTTTTGCTCCTTTTATTAATTCATCATCTAATTTGTAGGAAGCTACTCAGACTTTTCTTTTTAAATAATTTTTATTGAGATTTTCAAAAAATATCAAAAATAGAAAATAACAACAAGAAAACAGTATTAACAACAACAAAAAGAAAAACACAATAACCCCCAAAACCAAATCCCCCCCCCCCCCCCCCACCCACCCAAGTAACTACAAAAAGAAGAAATATATAAGCACCCGGCATATTCAATAAGCACATATACACATTTCTCCCCTGCTCCGAAATAACCCCCCCCCCCCTCTCCCTCCCTCCCTCCCCCCCCAGGTTGCTGTTGCTGCCGGCCTATTTTCCTACCGTTCTGCCAGGAAGTCCAGGAAAGGCTGCCACTGCCTAAAGAACCCATGTACTGATCCCCTCAGGGCAAATTTCACCCTCTCCAATTTGATGAACCCCGCCATATCATTGACTCAGGCTTCCACGCTTGGGGGCCTCGCATCCTTCCATTGAAGCAAAATCCTCCGCCGGGCTATTAGGGACACAAAGGCCAGAACACCGGCCTCTTTTGCCTCCTGCACTCCCGGCTCCACTGCAACCCCAGAAATTACGAGTCCCCAGCCTAGCTTGACCCTGGATCCTACCACCCTCGACACCATCCTTGCTACCCCTTTCCAAAATTCCCCCAGCGCTGGGCATGCCCAGAACATATGGGCATGTTTCGCTGGGCTCCCCGAGCACCTAGCACACCTGTCTTCGCCCCCGAAAAACCTACTCATCCTCGTCCCTGTCATGTGGGCCCTATGTAGCACCTTGAACTGTATGAGGCTAAGCCTCGCACAGGAAGAGGAGGAATTCACTCTTTCCAGGGCATCCGCCCACGTCCCCTCCTCAATCTCCTCACCCAGCTCCTCTTCCCATTTACCCTTCAGCTCCTCCACCGAGGCCTCATCCATCTCCTGCATGACGTGGTACACGTCCGAAATCCTCCCCCCTCCAACCCACACCCCCGAGAGCACCCTGTCCCGTACCCCACGGGGGGGGGGGGGGGGGGCAGCAGAGGGAACCTGTCCAGCTGCCGCCTGGCAAACGCCCTAACCTGCATGTACCTAAACATGTTCCCCGTGGGGGAGCCCAAACTTCCCCTCTAACGCACCCAGGCTCGCAAACCTCCCATCCACAAAGAGGTCCCTCAACCTCCTAATACCTACCCTGTGTCAGCCAAGAAACCCGGCATCGATGCTCCCTGGTACAAACCGGTGGTTCCCCCGTATCGGGGACTCCATCGAGCCCCCCACCTCCCCCCTATGCCATTTCCATTGCCCCCAAATTTTGAGGGTAGCCGCCACCACCGGGCTCATGGTATACCTCATTGGAGGGAGCGGCAACGGCACCGTTACCAGCGCCTCCAGGCTCGTGACCATGCAGGACGCCATCTCCATCCTCTTCCATGCTGCCCCTGACCCGTCCATTACCCACTTACACACCATCGCTACGTTGGCAGCCCAATAGTACCCACAGAGGTTGGGCAACGCCAGCCCCCCCCCCCCCCAATCCCTGCCCCGCTCCAAAAACACCCTTCTCACCCTCGGAGTCCCATGCACCCATACAAATCCCGTAATGCTCCTGTTGACCCTCCTAAAAAAGGCCTTCGGGATAAGGATGGGGAGGCACTGGAACAGGAACAAAAACCTCGAGAGCACCGTCACCTTGACGGACTGCGCCCTGCCCGCCAGCGACAGCGGCAACGTGTCCCATCTTTTAAACTCCTCCTCCATTTGCTCCACCAGCCTAGCGAGGTTAAGTTTGTGAAGGGCCCCCCAGCTCCTAGCCACTTAGACTCCCAGGTACCAAAAGCTCCTCCCTGCCCTTTTCAGTGGGAGCCTACCAATCCCCTCCACAGGATGAACAGCTCACTCTTACCCAGGTTGAGCTTGTACCCAGAAAAGCCCCCAAATTCCCTAAGAATCTTCATCACCTCCGGCATTCCCCCCACTGGGTCCGCCACATATAGCAACATGCGATCTGCGTATAATGACACTCAGTGCTCCTCCCCACCCCGCACCAGACCCCTCCAATTCCTCGACTCCCTCAACGCCATGGCCAGGGGCTCAATTGCCAATGCAAAGAGCAAGGGGGACAGGGGACACCCCTGCCTCTTCCCCCGGTGCAACCGAAAGTACTCCGATCTCCTCCTATTCATGGCTACGCTCGCCATCGGGGCCTCGTATAGCAGCCTCACCCAACTGACAAACCCTTCCCGAACCCAAACCTTTCCAGCACCTCCCACAGGTACCCCCACTCAACCCTATCAAAGGCCTTCTCCGCATCTAATGCCACCACTATCTCCGCCTCCCCTTTTACCGCTGGCATCATTATAACATTCAGAAGCCTATGTATATTGGTGTTCAGCTGCCTTCCCTTCACAAACCCTGTCTGGTCCTCATGAATGACCCCCGGCACACAGTCCTCTATCCTTGTGGCCAAGATCTTCGCCAACAGCTTGGCATCCACATTTAACAACGAGATCGGCCTATATGATCCACAGTGCAGGGGGTCCTTGTCCCGTTTAAGGATCAAGGAAATCAGCGCCCGTGACATAGTCGGGGACAAAGCCCCCCTCCCTTGCCTCGTTAAAGGTCCTAACCAACAGGGGACCCAGCAGGTCTGCGTACATTTTGTAAAATTCGACCGGGAACCCATCCGGCCCCGGCGCCTTCCCCGACTGCATGCTCCCTATCCCTTTGACCAGCTCAATCGGCGCCCCCAGCCCCTCCACCTGTCCCTCCTCCACCTTCGGAAATCTCAGCCTGTCCAAAAAGCGCCCCATTCACCCCCCCTCCACCGGGGATTCAGACCGGTACAATTCCCCATAAAAGTCCCTGAAGAACCCATTAATGTTCACCCCCCTTCGCACCACATTGCCTCCCCTATCCTTCACTCCACCAATCTCATTGGCCGCGTCCCGCTTACGAAGCTGATGCGCCAGCATCCTACTCGCCTTCTCCCCATATCCGTACACCGCTCCCTGTGCCTTCCTCCACTGAGCTTCCGCTTTCTGGTGGTCAGAAAGTCGAACTTGGCCTGAAGGTTACGTTGCTCCCTCAGCAGTCCCTCCTCCGGAGCCCCCGCGTATCTTCTGTCCACCCTCACCATCTCCCCACCAACCTCTCCCTCTCTCTTTGCTCTCCCCTCTCCCTATGGGCTCGATGGAAATCAACTCCACTCTAATCACCGCCTTCAATGCCTCCCAAACCTTCCCCACTCGGACCTCCCCATTATCATTGGCCTCTAAGTACCTCTTGATACACCCCCTAACCCGCCCGCCCACCTTCTCATCCGCCAGCAGTCCCACCTCCAGGTGCCAGAGCGGGCGCTGGTCCCTCTCCTCCCCCAGCTCAAGGTCTACCCAGTGTGGGGCATGATCCGAAATGACTATGGCCGAATATTCGGAATCCTCCACCCTCAAAATCAGCTCCCTGCTCAGAACAAAAAAATCGATCCGGGAATAGGCTTTGTGCACGTGGGAGACGGGCAGTCATTTTGGATCATTGCATACCTGCCAATCTCTGAACATAGCATTCAAAGCTGATCCAAAGTCGCAATACTCTGCAACCTGCTTCAGCTTGGCTACAAATGCTCTGATGGTCTCCCCCAGGGCCTTCCCCAAAAATTGAAACTTATATATTTGCAGTGTCACCGAGGCTTTAGGGTGGTCATGCCCCTTTGCTAGTTCCACTAACTCTGCAAACAATTTAGAATCAGGAGCCTCCGGAGATGTTAAACTACAGATCAGATTATAAGTCTGGTTCCTGCACGGGATAAGTAAAATCTATTCATTAGCACTGAAGAAATACACCAGTTGCTCGACATACTGCACCCAACTCTCAATAGTTGGGTCAAAAGCTTCCAGCTTCCTAAAGAGAATCATGCTTGTTCTCCCTTTTTCAGGCTTTGAACAACCGAATTCACTTTGCAGTTTTTCAACAATACTCTTGTCAAATTCCTCGCTGCTAATGAAGTCACTTTACCTCATCGCCAATGTAGCAAAGGAAGGTTTGCCGACTGCCAATCAGTAAGTATAATGAATTATAATGATTTATTTACAAACAGTATTCACACAGGTCTTTCACGACGTTATCACTACGAGCTCCAGGATGAATTCTGGTTGCAAAAGGCAGCGTTCTGCACCAAGGTCCCTGCACTCGATTCCCAGTAGGTGATAGGGTCACATGATCCTCAAAATGTACATGCCTTAAAGAGGCCAGTTACTACAATAATGAATCCCTACCCATTGTTGAACAGCACACCCAGATGGCACAAGGGAAATCCCAGTGGTGAAGAGCTTTCAGAAACAATATCCTAAGACATCATTTTCTTCCCAAGCATGGTGCACTTACCACCTGTCATATCTCAAATTATATTTAAAACCAGGCTGACTGGAATATTATTCAATTTGGATAACTAGCTCCTATGATTTGTACTCTATTGTTTGGGCAATGTAGCTCAATACTCTTATTAGTTCTATTGATTGTTGCATTATATTGTTTGGTCATACTTAAGGGCAAATTTTCTGAGGTCTACATCACTTTTTTACACAGAGTGTTGGGAATCTTTGAAATGCTCGACCCCAGAGGGCTGTTGAAGCTCAGTCAGTAAGTTTATTTAAGGTAGAGATTGATAAATTTCTGATTAACAATAATGTAAAGGATCAAAGGGATAGTGGGTGTCAGGTCATGATCATATTGAATGGCGGAGCAGGCTCGATGGGCAAAATGATCTACACCTGTTCCCATATTCACATCATCATCCTGAGATATTTTGACACCATTAATACATTACAGCTGTTATCTATCCTTCTTCCTGCCTGCACCATTTGCCACTTTCTTGTCCCAGTCATTCTGTAAGTTCTCAGTCGCCCCCTCTCATCACCTGCCCTTCCTGCACTACAAGTCGCTAATAGGTCCCAGATCACCATGGAAAGCACCCCCGGAAGATGTGCAAAACAGTGGCTGCACTAAAACTGAATTCAGGCTACCCATTGGAGTTGGTGATGCCTCAGCTTGGAGTTTTCTAAGTGAGCCAAACAGTGGCAGCTCACCACGTATCACTTTGTCGGTGCTGCATAATGAACAGCATCTCTTGAGGGAGGTGGATGTCGAGTTGATGAATAACACCGAACAGCAGCCAAGTAGCTCAATTAGTGTGGGGCGGACATTCCTTCCTATTACATCTTAAACTAAATAATTAAAGGGAACAATAGCAGCTGATGCAAGATCAACACGCTTAATGTTTCTGTTCAAACCTCACGCAGCCCAAACAGAGGAGACTAGCACTGTCAATTCAAGGACACTTGAGATTGTCTGTGATCAGTGGCACCAAAGGAAGTGGACATAAGCAACAACATAATTTTAAAAGTTCCCTTTCCTATTTTTCTTCTTTTATTAATTGTGCCTCTTTTGATAAGGGGCCATTTTTGTTTGCTTTTCATTGAATGACACTGAGGCAAGCCAATCTCTCTTTATGAGTGCGAGGTCTCCTGAGTTTGCAGATCATACTGTAGATTAAAAACGCTGGTGTTTCATCGTGTGTCTTTCCTGCTGTTCTCTATGTAGCTGGTGCACTGATAGACTGGCACACCGGCCAGGATTCGTAGGATGGAGGCGCTCCCTGTTCGACCTTCTGCACTGTAAATTCTATGACTTATGATCTATGATTTATGACCATCCCAAGAACAAGCAGAGAACACATACCTGCCCACTTGCCTGCTCCACAGCCATTGGCTGCAAACGGGACTCCTGACCCTCACTCAGGATGAAGTCCCACCTTAGAGGAGCTCTCTAAGTCTCGGGACTGGATGAAAATGATAGTTACTGGGGTCCCAGGTTGGGGGTGGGTAGGGAAGGTCTGGGGGAAGGGTGGTGGGGTTTCTCCTGGGTCCTCCTTAGGACTTCCCTAATAATAATTGATCACTTAAGGGCCTCGACTGGGGCAAGGGCAAGCGGCCCATCCAAGGCCCCAGCATAAAATCACTGGCAGGTTGGGATGGGCCAAAACACATTGGGAAGTCCTTTCCTTCCATTCCATGCTCTCCCCTGCCTCCCATCCCGGCACTGCCTACAAACCTGCCAACAGGGCAGCGTGAAATTCAGGTCATTGTCACTCAGCACATGACTACAGTGCAGCAGTGAATATGGCACCCTGGGAGGAGAGGTGGGCTACCCTGTTCCTCGGGGAAGGGAAGGAGGCTGCCACCTGATGCCATACACCGGGCCTGAGTGCAGGTGGCAGAGGCTGTGAGTGCCATGGGCCCCATCACCAGGACCAGACAGCAGTGCAGGAAGAAGCTGCACAACCTCCTCAGGGCGGCCAGGGTGAGTAGACAGTATCGTTCCTCTGGCACCAACCCCCGTCCCACACACCTGTAACTCCCCCCCCGCCCGCCCCCCCCCCCACCCCCGGAGGGCAAGTCAACCCTACCAGCTGGCAGTGTTCGCTCCCCACCCTGTAACACATGGCAGCACCCATATTGCCCGACATGGCCAGGCACCTTGTTCACAAAGGCCACCCTCTACCCATCCCCTGTGCTGCACGCGCCTGACAGCCTAACACTGGGCACTTTCCATGCCCCCGCCAGGAACCGATGGCGCATAAAAGCAGAGAGATGGAAGTCCAGAGGGGGACCGCGGGACCTGCGGCCCCTCACCAATACGGAGCAGAGGGCACTGGACCTGGTTGGCGGGCCCGAAGAGAGAGAAGTCGCCGAATCATAGTTCGGCATAGGGCAACCAAGTGTGCTCCCGCTGAGTTGTGGAGTCCCTACATCACGTGTGGTATAACCCACACACCACCTCCTCCAGACCCACACACCATCCTCTCAACACCCACACACCACCTGTTTACCACCTCAGCACCACCACCTCGCCCCCCCCCCCCCGTGCCAATTCCGCATCACCCCCTAACCACCCCCACATCACCCAATTCCCAACTCGTCATTCAGTCATGCGTCATGCCTTGTGTCTTGCAGGATCACTTGATGATGAAGTGGGCCTTTTTGATGTCCCCCCCCCCCCCAACAACAAGTGGATTCCAGTGAGGAGTCGGCAATGGACAGCGACGCGAGCCCCCAAAGGCCAGCCTGAGACATCCCAGAGCTCCAATCCAAGGAGGACACTGACTTTCCATCACAACTGTCACCAACACCCTCCACCATCCCAGCGACACTCTCCTCGGTTGGGCATGTTAGTGAAGAGGCTCCTGGGGCACTATCTGGTGTGTGCCACAGATGTGCAGGAGGAGGAGGTACATCTCCTCAGGAGATCAGGAGGAGGTAGGAACCCTTGAGGGGGGCGGACGGTCAGAGGGGCAGCCTGACCCCAGGGACCGACTGCCGTCCAGATGGGTTTTGGGCTTCTGGAAAGTGCGGTCCCGTCGATAATGGAGGTACAGACTCAGAGCCGGGGACTACATGTGAAGCTGTCAGCAACTATCCAGCACCTGCAAGCTCAGTTGGAGCGTTCTAACTGAGTGTAGGGGCAGGAGGCGGTGCCAACCATGTGTGCCACCAAGGCCAACACCTACAGGTGTCCGCAGTAGAGGCCTTGGGGGCAAAGGTATCAGTAATGGGTCAGGATGTCCAAGGCTGAGGCACAGGACAGGATTCCCTGTCACAGGCAGCTATTTACCAGAGCCACTTGTACATTGCAGTGGCACCCCAGAGCTTAATCCAGTCACACAGGTTATGGCTGAGGGCATTGACGGCAATGCCTGGATGCTAGCTGACCTGAACTTGACCCAGAAGGAGGTGGCACAGACAGTCACTGAGTGATGTTGCAGTGTCCCAGAAGGAGGTGGCCCAGTCCCTGTACTCCATGGCTGTGAGCATGAAGACCCTGGTCGCGACTCTCCTTTTAAACATAAGGATGATTTGACATAATGAATATCTCTGCAGCCACTTCCATTAAAACTCTAGCATGTAGTTCATCAGGTTCTGGCAACTTATCCATCTTTCGTCCCTGGAGTTTGTCTAATACACTATCCATTGTGACTGGGATCCTTGTAACTTCTACCATGTTATATGAAATCAGCCCATTTGATGTCTTAGGGATGTTTTCAATGTCTTCCACAGTGAAGACTGGTGCAGAACATTTATTTAGCATAACCGCCCTTAATTTATTGGCTGTTATTAATTCACTGGCCTTGTTCAGTAGGTGTCCCACATTTATCTCAGCCACCCGCTTCATATTTATTTTTAAAAATAATTTTAGAGTACCAATTCATTTTTTCCAATTAAGGGGCAATTTAGTATGACCAATGCAGCTAGCCTGCACATCTTTGTGTTGTGAGGGCGAAACTTACGCAAACACAGGGAGAATGTGCAAACTCCACATGGGCAGTGACCCAGAGCCGGGATCGAACCTGCGACCATGGCACCATGAGCAGCAGTGCTAACCACTGCACCACCGTGCTGCCCTGGCTTCCTATTTATATATCCATAGAAACTCTTGTTGTTTGTTTTTATACTGCATGCAGATTTTCTCTCAAAATTCATTTTCTCCCTTCTTATGGGGTTTTTCGTCTCTAGCTGCTGGATTCTCAAAACCTCCCAGTCCTCTGGTCGACCACTTCCCCAAGCCACTTTGACACCACCACTCGCTTCCCCACAAACATCTTCATCTCCCCTTTAACCATCTCTTTATCACCTCACTGATCCCACTCACCATCCACACAAGCCAAGCATCCTTAGCATTAGCCTGCTTACACTCTGTCCATCTGTTTTCATGCAGGACAAGTTGGCTCACAATAATAGGGAGAGATCCCAGATGGACAGAGGGATGCCTGACTTGAATGTCTTTTCTGAATTTGAGGAGTGCCCCCCCCCACCCCCCCCCCCCCCCAAGCTGGATGAGTGGGGTGAACTCAACCTCCCTTGTGACGACAGTAAGGTGGCCAGTGAGAAACCGAGTGAGGATCTGGAACACCATCGTCCATCACAATAAACAGATTTGAGTCATGTATCCTTATTTGAAGGTCCTTGCCATGCACTAATGAAATCTCCCTCCTCTCACAGGTACATCAGAGAGCCCACCAACCAGCTCCAAGAAAACTCCGCCACCAACGCAGATGATTTCTCTGATGTGGAGATTGAAGAGCTGTCACAGCTTTCAGATACCTCCTCCACCAGCGTAGACACACACCTCAATGGAATTTAGTTTTAGTGAGGGCTCCGGTCACAAACTGGTGAACACTTCACTCTCTCTGATCCACAGCAGGCGGGGCAGGTTCATCCCAGGTTTCTGGCACTTGGAGGATTGCTGGACACCAGGGGCAGAATTCTCCATTTGGTAGACGATGGGCTGGATTCTCCTACTTTGCGGCGATGTCCGGAGGTTCTGTGGCGTAACATGTGGGAAAAATTGGCGAGGCCCCAGCATCGATCCCCTGATCCTAAGTCTTCTTGACATAAACGGCCAGAGAATTGCCTGATCCATGGCCACGCATGCGACGACCTGCAGCAGTCACGCCGTACAACATGGAGCCAGCCGTGTGTGAACCCAACCTGCCAGATAGTGCCCGCCTGGACACCCCCTGGCCAGCCCCAGGGCCACCCCCTACCAGTCCCCCCAGCCCTCGTCTGGACACAGTCCGCAGCTGCCACCCCTTGTTCCCGGCCGCTCAGACCTAATGTGAACCGCACGGTCGGGAACGAGGCCCATTGGGGGCGGAGCATCAGGAGAGGGCCTTCAGGTATCACCCTGAGGCCGTCCCAACAGCATGCGGTGTACTCCAAGATGATGCTGTTTTGGAGGGAGCGGAGCATCCAAATACAGGCGCTGCCCCCAATTCGGTCATGGAGTGATTCTCCACCCAATCGCCGATTACGAAATTGGCGTTGGGAAATGAAAAATCCCGCTCTATGTTTTCCCACCGGAACTAAATTACAATTGGTTTACAATCCCCCTGAGAACACAAACAGGCAAACAATTCAGTATTCCACACCATGCATAAATTTGCATGCCGAGGAGTACGACGGATTCTCAGAGAATCCCACTATTGGGTCACCTTCTTAAGAGGGTGGTCTGATAGTGACATCCCCCCCTCCCCCTCCATGCCATATATTGGCTCCAAATGCCTCTCTCCTGCCGCACCGCACAGCAGCCCCCCACCATTGGATTGCATGGGAGTCCCCCCACTCCCCTGTACAGGGCCACCTGACCCGCCACCCCCCCCCCCCCCCCCCCCCGGAACCCCGGTGTAGGAGCAGTTTCAAGACCTGGGTATTGAGTCAGCTTCCACGTGGGGTTATTCCCTGTGCTGAACTCAGTACAGAGAGGAACAATCACGATGACCTGGACAAGATGGCTTATTTAATCAAACTTGTTACGTGTACACGGAGAACAGACTGGATATCGGCCAAGACCTGTTCTGCCGAACAAAGACCAGAACACGGTAATTATCCAATGTTCAAACATCAATAGCCCACCCAAGTTGGACACGATCCAACCCCTGAAGCTGCTATTTTTAATCTTATCCAATAGAATTGCAGGCACTGTTTAAACTTCACCCAATAGAATCGCAAGCAGCGCATGGTTGATCCTCACCCTGACAGCTGTGTACAATCTCAGCAGCCTGTGCTGACTGTTTATGAGAAACAGAACAACAGAACCAGCACCCTGAATTGTTTCACAAATACAATGGACGGGATTCTCTGAACCCGCGCCGGGTCGGAGAATCGCCGGTGGGCTGCGCGAATTGCGCCACGCCGCCCCGACGCCGGGATGTGATTCTCCGCAGAGTCGGCGCCATTGGACCCGGCATGGTCGGCGACGGTCAGGGACCGCCCTACAGGCCACCCCCCCCCCCGCGATTCTCTGGCCCGGATGGGCCGAGCGACCATAAAAAAAAACGGAGTCCCGCCGGCGCCGTTCTATCCTGCTCTGAGCCGGCGGGACCGCGGCATTGAAGGATCCGGGAGCGGCCTGTATGGAGGCTCCCATAGAGATCCCTGTTATAGAGAGAACCTCCACAGGGACCTTTGTAATAGTGGAACTCCCCTACAGTCGCCCTGCCTCAAGGGACCTCCCCCACAGACCTCCCACACTGACCTCCTCCCCCCCCACTCCGCCCTACGACAAAAGAGACCCCGATCTGGAAGCTCGAGAGCCATCCAGTCAGAGGCAATGAGGACAATTACAGCTGTAACTCTTAACTTGAAATTCCATGTGTCCATTCCTCGAAGGAGAACAACTGTGACCTGCATTTGGTTCCCACAAATCCATTAGCTGCAAGCCCCATTCATAGCTTTCTCGTAATGGTTTGTGATTGACAGCTTCTCCAAACCATCTGCAGCTTTCAGTCATTCATCTCTCTTCATGGTTCAGTAGCCGAAGCAGAGAAGCCCCAATGTTTGTAAATATCGATCACATCAAAGATAGCTAAGTGCATTCCAATCACGCAAGTATGTGATTTCACTGCACTTACCATCCTTTAGGCAGAGGGCTGTTATGAGGGGGTCCCTATTGAAAGGACCTCTGGGCACAGTCCCCCTATTACCGGGGTCCCTGGGATGTCCCCCTGTTACCAGGGTCCCTGGAGGGGCTCCCCTAATACTGGGGGGTCTACCTATTACAGGGTTCCTTCTGTTACAAAGGTCTCTGTTGGGTGTTCTCCCAATTACAGCAGTTCATGAGAAGGTTCTCTCTATTACAGGGGTCCCTGTGGGTGGTCTCCCTATTATCGAGGACCCTGCAGGGGGTGTCCCTTTCAAAAAAAATCTTAGAGTACCCAAAAAAAATTTCCAATTAAGATACAATTTAGCGTGGCCAAACTACCAAACCTGCACATCTTTGGGTTGTGGGGCTGAAACTCCTGCAGACACGGGAAGAATGTGTAAACTCGACATGGAGAGTGACCCAGGGCCGGGATTTGAACCAGGGTCCTCAGCACCATAGTCCCAGAGCTAACCACTGCACCACATGCTGCCCTATGGGGGGTCTCCCTTGGCCCACCGAGAGGTCCACCACGCCAGGACCCCACACTGGTAGAGATTGCAGTTGAACCGAGCCCATGTGATTCCTGGCAGTGGGGACCAGTGAATCACGGAAGGAGGAGCATAGGGCGCCGGGCAGCGTGGACTTCATTCCCACCGGCAGCGGGGTCAGAGCACCGTCACCGTCCTGTCTCCGTTCCAACGGGGAACACATTCCAGGCGTCCCGGGATGGGGAATCCCGCGCCAGGAATCTTCTGAACCCTAGTCAGATGACATGCCTCTGGACTCAGCTAAGCCTCAGTTGCTGGAGCTTCAAAGGTGTATCCGGGAACATCAGGAAGGGATGTCAGCTATACTCCTCAGACTGAAGGGGTCCTACCGCCTTCTGTCCGAGGAGATAGTGCCCACACTTCGAGGAAACCATGTTAGCACAGCAAGGGTGGCGGCTGCACCTTACATGTGAGCTCAGAATGCAATCGAGTGGCGTGACCTATGGCCACTTGGCCAAGCCACATGGGGCAAGGGTGTTGTAGAGTATTGTCCATTCAGGGAGCAAATGAATTAGTGGTCATCAATGTGGTAGACGGGGCATCATGAACTCAAGGAGCAAGCCAGGGACCCTCAGGCACCACATGGATGTGGAGAAACTGAAACAGCCAGGGGTCATCCACCCAGCTGACTCCAGGAGTGTCCAGCCCATCGGATCACCTTTTCCTGTGACCACTGCAGCTGCACAGTCAAGGAAGGGTGGCAGTAACCTGAAAGCAGGCCAAGGCCTCAGGTCTCAGCCCTACAGAGGCCGCCCTCCAAGGTCATCATAGACAATAAGGCGTGGCAAACAACAGGCTGCCTCCACCTCAACTGTGATCCAAGACACAGGATTAGGATTAGAAAGATTAAGACTGTTTAGCAACACAGCGTAGATATGGGTGCAGGCAGTCGTAGATGGCCACCGCCTCTGTAAATAAACTCTCACTTTTGCATCCTCTCTATTGTTCCTTGTTCTGAAGAGATATCTTCCTGTAGTGCCAACTGGATTCCTGTACCACAGGAAGAGAGGGTGCTCAGTCCAGAGCTTCCTCCATATTCTTTCTGCAAGATTATCGACGCATTGATCACAGTAAGAAGTCTTACAACACCAGGTTAAAGTCCAACATGTTTGTTTCAATGGATTCACCTGAGGAAGGAGCTATGCTCTGAAAGCTAGTGTTTGAAACAAACATGTTGGACTTTAACCTGGTGTTGTAAGACTTCTTACTGTGCTCACCCCAGTCCAACGCCGGCATCACCACATCAACACATTGATGACATCCCCACAGAGTGAGTGAACACATCAGTCATGCCTGTATCAAATAGAGATTGAGGATGTCACCCACAATGGACTGGTGAAGTCTTCACCGACATTGGTTCTTGCTCATCTGCAGGAAGGTCAGTCACCATCTATAGATTCTAGACCGTGGAATGTGCATCCAAGCCACTACTTTCTGGGTAGCATCGTTCAGCAGAGCAGGCCCTGCCAACCCTTCCTGCTGAGGATTTTGCACCTACATCTAGACAGCCAGACACCTCCACTGACATCTTATCTCCTCTCTATGGGTCTGAAGGCTGATAGCCAGTTCCTCAGGCTCCATCTCTTCCTCGCGCTAGATGTGTCCCAATGACCAGTGACTCATGTGCGCTCTACCACATTGATGACCACTGATTCATTTTCTCCCTGAATGGACAAGACCCTCCAACACCCTTGCAGCTTGACCAAGTGGCCATAGTTCAGGCCACTTGACTGCATCCTGAGCTCACATATAAGGTGCAGGCATTGACCCAAGCTTTTGCTCCAAGGTCTTGCAACCTGGTCAAGGGGGGCACCAAAATACACCCCTTTACACATCTGACAGGTCAGAGCACTCTCTTCAGCCAGTGTGCCCTTGCTCAGTGTCAAAGGGTATGGAAATGCTTGCTCATCAGCCAATGGTGCAGGGAAAACATAGCAGTCACTGAATTTGGAGGTCAACACGGCAAGCGTTAAGTGCAGAGCGGCAAGCAGTGAAACTTACACGCAGCAGTGTTAATTCAGTGGGCATAATTGGGTGAGCAATCAGGCTGCAGGCATGTTAATTGAGTTGGAGCTGAGTGATCCCAGCTTCAACAGAATGTTCATACTGACATGTCTCACCATTAGACTGTTATTTGTCAGTAATGCGCCTGTATATCCCACCCCATCATATGTTTGGATCTGTTAGTCCGTAATGATTGCCCACCATTCCGCACAGGCTATTTTGTGTTCCGGGTCTACGGGCGGCCAGCCATTTGCACATTTGCACAGTGCGGCCGATGCACAGCTTGTCTCTCAGAAAAGTGATGCTGTGCACACCGATTTGACATTTGGCCCTGTTTTTCTTGTTACTCTGACTCCGAGAAGCCATCTGTTATGTTCTTCCCGTGTTGATCCCCAAATAATTATGTCACCCATGTAACTCAGACCCCCAAATCCTTTCAACTATGTGCTCCATGGAACAATGAAAAGTTCCTGAAACAGAAATGATGCCAAACTGCATTCTTATATCTTCCAAAGGGTGTATGAAATGTGCACAATTTAATGCTCTCTTCGTCTAGTTGAAGTTGTCAGAAGCCTTGTGACACGTCTAATTTGCTGAAGCAAGTTGCTCCTGCCCTCTTGCAAGTTATCTCCTCCCTTTTTGGTGTAGGGTAATGTTAAGATTCAAATCTTTAAGGTCCATGCAAATTTGTAGGTCTCTATTGGACTTCTTACCACAGACCATGGAGTTTAACCAGCCTGTAGGCTGTTCTTTGTGCTTAATTATGCCTAATCCTCTCTAGCTCAGCCTTTAACTTATCTCTTAATGGAGTTGGTACACGTCATGGTGCGTGAATCACTGGCTTTGCATTCTCCTTTAACTACACAATGTACATGTATGGTAAAGTACCAAAACCTTGGAAAATCTCAGGGAATCATTTAGTATGAAGTCTCCTGAGGTATGAGAACTCATTGCAGCATTGTCTGTGCTGTAGAGCCATTTGACTAGCTGCAGCTCCTCACACGTTTCTACTCCAATCAAAGATTATCATTCCGCTGCCAAAACGGAAATCTTCAACTTATGAGTTCTGTTAATTACATCGCCATTGAGCTTGCACGCTCCTAACATCACGAGTTCATTACCATTCATCTCTTAACAATATTGTTTTGTTAACTACATTTGGTTCAATTCGCAGTTTTTCAAATCGGACATATTTATGAGGTTGGACCTCGCAGCTGTGTCGTGTTCGACTGTAACAACTGTGCCATTTATCTTTCATGGCACTGTTCATTTATTCTTTTGATTGGTTACCTTTAATTCACTATTGCAACAAATTGATACAAAGGCATTGTTGTTTCCAGCAATTGGCGGGGCGGCCCATACCTGCGCCAAAAGCGGCATGAACCACTCCGGCACAGGCCGCCCGGAAGTTGCGGAATCTTCCGCACTTCCAGGGACTAGGCCTGCGCTGGAGGGGTTGGCGCCCCGCCAACCAGCACCGAAGGGCTGCCGCCGACCGGGACGAGTTGGCGCATGCGCAGATCTGCCTGCGTGTTATGGCGCATGTGCAGAACCGCCAGCGTGTTTCTGCACATACGCTGGGGGTTTCTTCTCCGCGCCAGCCATGGCGGAGCCCTACAGAGGCCAGCGCGGAGGGAAAGAGTGCCCCCACGGCACAGGCCCACTCGCAGATCAGTGGGCCCTGATCGCGGGCCAGGCCATCATGGGGGCCCCCTTCCCGGGGCCAGATGCCCCGCGCGCCCTCCCGAGGACCTCACTAGCCACCCTCCAAGCCAGGCCCCGCCGGGATGGACCATGCCTATTTCACGCCAACGGGACTGGCCGAAAATGGGTGGCCGCTCGGCCCATCGGAGCCTGGAGAATTGCCGGGGGGGGGGGGCGCTGCCAACGGCCCCCGACCAGCGCGGCGTGATTCCCTCCCCTGCCCGAAAACTGGCGCCGGAGAATTCGGCAGCCGGCATCGGAGCGGCGGGACGGGGTTCAAGCCGCCCCCCCGGGATTCTCCGACCCGGCGAGGGGTTGGACAATCCTGCCCATTGTCTTTACTGGAAGCTGAAATCGCATTCAGCGAGGGGGGAGAATCCCCGATGACACCAAAATCGGGGGCGGCACCAATATTGTGATGCCCACTGAAAAGTGGCGTACTTTGGGAGTACACCATGCCACCATGTATCCACGGCCTCAGGCCATTGTCACTTGGAGCTCTGCGCTGCCTCTCTGCAAGGTTTCATTTTTTTTTAGGAGAGTGATGCCAATCGAATTGCTTGAGAACGTCATCAAAGTTCTTACTTTCAAAAACAAACGTTTTGAAATTTTCAATTGCTTGTGGACCTGCTACAGTGGGCAGCAACACGATATCCCGCTTATTGGGCTGTGCCTGCAGACCAAGGGTTGCAACATAGAGTTTGAACTGTTGCTTAAACACTCTCCAATACTCAACTATGTAACTGGTAATCTGAAGGTTCTGAGGTGCCTTGATACTTTCCATCCTGGGCTTCGAAGTTTTATCGCGCGTTGAGCATCAGTTGCCAGCTTGCAAAGTTTGTAGAAAAAGTCAGTTTTCTTTCTTCTTCTTCAAAGTTATCTTTGCAGAATATTTGCAGAAACTTCTTGTTCGTAGTCAGTAATCAACGCTGGTACCATGTCATGTTCTGTAGACTGGCTGCGAATGAATGATGCACGACAGAACATCTAGTTTAAATAAATTATCATAAAATAACTGTGTGGTAAAGATAGCCAGAATAAATAAAATAACAAACTACTCCCACTAACTAGCTACTATCGACCTACTGTAAAATACGTCTATCTACCAACATAACTTACTCGCAACTCCTCAGACACAGGGTCACGTGGTAGGCTTACACTGCCACCTGGTGGTCGGAGGTCATGTATAATAATATGTACAGAATTTGGTTTATGCATATCATCACAATGTAATCTGTGAAGTCATGAACCTTTGGAAGAAAGAATGTGGAAAGGCAATATCAACCGAGTGGTACAATCTGAAACAGATGCAGGAGCAGAGAGATTGCACAATGCATGTAGGCACATTTTTGAAGGCAAGAGGGCAAATTGCAAAGTCTTTATTTATAGAAGAAGGGAGAACACAAACAATAAAGTTAGCCGAGCCTTTAGAAAACCAATAGCACTCCGCTGGATTATTGTGTCCAATTCTGCACCACACTTTGGGAACAATGTCAAGGCCTTATCGAGAATGCGGAAGTGATTTTCTGGAATAATGCTGGGGATGAGGGACATCGGTTATGCGGGGATAACAGAGAAGCTGGGTTTGATCTCCTCAAAACAGAGAAGTTTAAGGGAATACTTGATAGAGGTGTTCGAAATCTCGAGAGGTTTTAATAGAGTAAAGAAGTGGCAGAAGGGTCGGTACCCAAAAGCCACCAATTTAGGATGACTGGCAAAAGTACTAGGGACCAGGTATGGAACAAATTTTATATTTGATGATAATCTGGAAGGCATTTCCCAAATGGTGGTGGGAACAGGTAATTTAACAGTAATTTGCAAAGGGAAATTGGATAAATATTCAAAGTGGGAAAACACCAGGGCGATTGAGGAAGAGAAAGGGAGTGGGAGTAATTGGATTGCTCTATCATCGCAGGCACTGTGGCCCAAATGCCCTCCTTCTGTGCAGCATGAGACAATACGGCTCGTGTTTTGATAATATGAAAAGCAGCAACACGCGTCCCACACTAAGCAGGGAATGTATGGTTAGTAATCTCCTCAACTCACTGAAAATTGTTCCAAGGGGAAATATCTTGATCCATCTGTCACTGTTGAATCGTACTCAAAGCTGATTGGAAATCTGTGTCCAACATGTTCATTGTTAAAACACATGACCCGGCACATCTTCAGCGATACTCTATGATTTACCAGTTGATCCTGGGTATAGATGGATTTTCTTATGAGGGGTGGTCGAGTACGTTGGGCCTGTACTCATTGGAGTTTAGAAGTGTAGCAACCCCACGAGGCCCACAGGATTACACTAATTGATCTGCCCGTGAGACCCGTGGAATATGAGGTTTTCCACTAGTGGCCGGAAGCTCATCCAGCTGGGGCTCATCCTCCCAACAACTCCACCTGTAATTCCGTGCCCAGTTCTTCCTCCCACTTTTGCTTCATCTTCCCTATCAGGGTTCCCTCCCATTCCATGAGTTCTTTATAAATTTCCGAGACCTTCCCCTCCCCCACTCTCATTTTCGACACAACCTTGTCCTGTATCCCCTGGGGTGGTAGGTGCGGAATGGTCGAAACCTGCCTCGGCACAAAGTCCCTCGCTTGCAGGTAGCGGAACCCATTCAACCGGGCAGCTCAAACTCCTCCAATCACGGAAAGCTGCCGTCAATAAACAGGTCAGCACGGTAGCATGGTGGTTAGCATAAATGCTTCACAGCTCCAGGGTCCCAGGTTCAGTTCCCGGCTGGGTCACTGTTTGTGCGGAGTCTGCACGTCCTCCCCGTGTGTGCGTGGGTTTCCTCCGGGTGCTCCGGTTTCCTCCCACAGTCCAAAGATGTGCGGGTTAGGTGGACTGGCCATGCTAAATTGCCCGTAGTGTCCTAAAAAGTAAGGTTAAGGGGGGGGGGGGTGTTGGGTTACTGGTATAGGGTGGATACATGGGTTTGAGTAGGGTGATCATTGCTCGGCACAAAATCGAGGGCCGAAGGCCCTGTTCTGTGCTGTACTGTTCTATGTCCCCAAACCGCTCGACCCCAGCTCACAGCCATTTACAAACCACCCACCCCCCCATCCAGCCCCGCCCAGTACAAACCGGCGGTTGCCACAAACAGGTGTCCATACCGACGCCCCCTCCACTCCCATGTGCTTCCGCCACTGTCCCCACACCCTCAAGGCCACCACTACTACCGGGCTTGTGGAGTACCGAGCCGGCAAGAACGGCAGAGATGCACTACCAGTGCCCCTAAATTTGTGCCCCTACATGAGGCCACTTCAACCTGCTCCCACGCCGACCCCTCCCGCACTACCCATTTCCTGACCATTGCTATGTTTGCCACCCAGTAGTAGTTCCTGAAATTCGGTAGTGTAATGATAGGTATATAGTCAGGTTAGTGAAGCGTTAATAATTACATCTATGTGTAAATCAAACACTAGAGGGAGTTACTAATTCTCTGCATTTAAGACCGCCTCTCAGGGAATTCTGGGAGAAGCTGAGAAGAACATGGAGCGAGCAGATTGAATTTTACTTAGAGATAGATAGCACGACGTCAAATCATAGTGCAGCTAGTAATTAGATAGAACATTGAATAGATACAGATTCAATGTCATTTATTATCATCTATAACTCAATAGAATGTGCGAACTTCATTTAATTAGTAGTGTAATAATAAATTAGTTTTGTTTCAATCATTTAATTGGTATATTCTTTGTCAACACTACATTGAGTCATTCTGGAAGAAAAGACAAAGAATACAACATATTACCAGTCATGGTAATATAACAGGTCGGGCCAGCCCCCTCTCCCATCGACCCCATTCCAGCAGCACCTTGTTTACCCGTGGGGTCTTACCAGCCCACACAAACTCAGAGATCACTGCATTCACCTTCTTAAATAAATCCTTAGGGATAAAAATCGGCAGGATTTAAATATGAACAAAAACCTTGGGAGAACCGTCATCTTTACTGTCTGCACCCTCTCCACCAGTGACAACGGGAGCATATCCTAGCTTCTAAGCCCTCCTTCATTTGCTCCACTAACCAAGCCAAATTCAGCTTGTGACGCTTCTCTCACTCCCGTGCCACCTGGATACCCAAATACCGAAAGCTTCCTCCCACCACTTTGAGTGGCACCCCCCCCCCCCCCCCCCCCAATCCCTACTCTTGTCCCTTCGCCTGAATCGCAAAGACGTCGCTTTTGTCCATATTCAATTTTCACCCCGGAAACCGGCCAAATTTCCCAAGGATTCCCATAATCACTCCAATACCCCCCCGCCAACCCTCCCCTACCCAGCGGGTCAGAAATATACAAAAGTAGGTTGTTCGCGTATAGCGAGACCCTGTGTTCCACTACCCCCCACCACGTGCTATCCCCTGCCAGTCCTTTGACCCTCTCAATGCCATTGCCAATGGCTCTTTGGCCAAGGCAACGACAGTGGGGGAGAGTGGACATGCCTGCCTCGTTCCCCAGGTGCAGCCTAAAATAATCCAAGCTCACTCAGCTCGTCTGCTCGCTCACCATCGGTGCCTGGTACAGCAGCCGGGTCCAATTCACAAAACCCTGCCCAAACCCAAACCACCCCAGGACCTCCCACAGAAACTCCCACCCCACCAGATCAAAGGCCTTCTCCGCATCCATGGTGACCTTCACCTCCCTTCCCTCGGAGGGCATCATAACCATTTCTAATGCTCGCCGCTAAATACCTCCCCTTCAGAAACCCCGTCTGATCCTCCTCTATCACCTCTGGCACACCATCCTCTATTCCCGAGGCCAAGATCTTGGCCAACAGCTTGGCATCTACATTTAGAAGGGAGATTGGCCTCCTGAGTCTTTATTAAATGACTGAGAGGCAACTTTATTGAGTGATATGGGATTCTCAGGTGGATTGACAGGGTGGATTGTGGGACTGTCTAGACCCAGAGGGCATAATCTCAGTGTAATGGGTCACCCAGTCAAGACAGAGATGAGGAGGAATTTTGTCTCTCAGAAGGAAGTGAACCTGTGGAATTTTTAGCCATAGAAAGCTGGAGGGGCTGGATCGATAAACATGTTCACGGCTGAGATAGACAGATTTTTAATCAATAAGGGAATCAAGGGTTATGGGGATAAGGCAGGCAAGTGAAGTTGAGGATTATATCAGATCAGCCTTGATCTCATTGAATGGCGGAGCAGACTGGATGAGCCTTTTGGCCGACTTCTGCTCCTACGCCTTAATGGTCTTATTGTCTTGTCATGGTCAAATTATAAGGGTAATTATGATTTGCTGTGGTGCAGTGTTTGAAATAATTCTCAGGACTCCAGTTAAACATTGGAAAGTTTGAAGTATGATAAGATGGTGAGCAGGATTCTTTTGCATAAGTGGTAGCGGTATTTTCCATATAACTATCGCTGTTTTGGAGGCCAGCGCCTCCTTGTGGAGGACTGAGGCCAACAAACGACCTGATCCACCCAAGTCTCCTTAATGCCTCAGAATATTTAGATTAGGGTATAGTCTTGGAATGCACCAGGAACACTGAACAGCTCTTCAGATGCCTAGAGTGCATTTTTATACAGGGACAGCAAGAGAGGTCCCTTCACTCCAACTGTGTCTTTATTCTTAATGAAAAGCGACTGAAGTCCAACTGAGCCGATCTGAATAAATAGTGATGAAGGGGGTAGGATGCTATTTCGCCTTCACTTCCTTTATTTCCGCCAAGCCCACCAACTCCACAACGCTCATCCGATAAGGATTGGCAACCCAGTGTGTGCATTCACTGCTCCGTGCTGTCCCCTCCTCCAAATAGAATGGGCGCAAATGCTGCAATAAAGAATGTGAGCGAAGACGAGCGGTGAACGAAGAATAAAGAGCAACAGTAAAACTTCTGTCTATGTGCGAAAATGCATCTCGCAAGAATGTGATTTGCTAAATGTTTGTTTTCTGTCACATTTAATGGGACACAGGGCAAACAGCTGGTCTGTGAACAGTACAAGGAGCAAGCAAGGAATGTCAGCAGTGGGGGATTGTGTGGTTTGTACCTTTGTGAGTCACAACCAGCTTACAGCTCAACTCTATTATGATGCAGTGTAAAATGGAGGTGTATTCCATGAGTTCAGCCCAGCGCTTCCCATTGTGAAACTACATGATGCATGCCTTCCTGATTGTGTCTCAAGTGAGCTGCTGGCTGCATAGTGCTTCCAAATTCTGCTGTTGGTTGATCAGGCAAGGAAATGTTTTACACCAACGAACATCACAAGAATGAATTTATGGGGCAGCACAAACTAACTGAGCTACGCTGATCACTCAGTGAATTACATAAATCACCCCTGTACCAGGCCAACTGTGTTCAGAGACTTTGTCACAATTATGAGTTCAAATATTCATAATTCATCGAAGTGATCATCCAGACAAGGAGCTCAGGACATACACATTCTGCTGTTGTCCTTTATGATTGATTTATTCTGAGTGGAGATGGTGCTGTAGTGGTAATGTCTCTGGAGTGGAAACCCAGAGGCAAAGGTTAACGGTGCGGAGACAGGGATCAAATCCCATCATGGAAACTGATGGAATTTCAATTCAATAAACTTGCAAATGGTGACCATAGCAACTGTCACTGATGGCTGTAAAACCCCGTCTGCTGCAACATTGCTTGGGGAAATCCTTCAATGGCCTGCCACCCCACAGCAATGTGGCTGACTAAAACTGGCCTCTGAACATGGTTCATAAGCATCAAAATACTGACATTGCCAGTGATTCCCACATCCCATGAAAGAAGAGGGGAGAAAATGTGGAATTACTCAGGCATCAGACACTAGCAGGGAATCATGCAGTGATACTGCTGTCCATACCCCTAGCCATGCCAACTTTAATTTCACTCCTATTGGGAACTTACTCTCAATCCCTATCTCGTACCAATATTGCAGTTCTGCCTTGCGATGACAGTTATCTACTCCAGACTTCAATATCATTGGCTGGATACTTTGTTTCAGAGACTAAGTGCTGACGCGGGACTGAATTGGTGGTGTTTGTGGTGATATGCATCACTGTAGGTACACAAAGGGTTAATGTAAATACACTAAGACTAAATAAACACTAGAGGGAGCACCAGAGACATCATGGCATGCAGATACACAGCTAATGAACACATAGAATAGGATACAACCAATGGGCAGTCAAGACACCCAGAGGTGACACTACCACAAGGGGGCAACCCATATAAAAGGACAGGGCACACATGCGCTTTCTCTTTCCACAGGCGACACACAGAGAGAAGGACAGGGGCAGATCAGGAAGTATCACACCCATCACGTGGCTTAGAGCAGACTGGTTGGTTAGATTGAGTTACTATAGCAAGGTTAGCAGGAGAGTCGAACTCAAGTGAGAGAATTGTTAACTGTTCAATAAATGTGTTAAACCTATCTCCAAGTCTGAACCTTCCTTTGTCAGAGCATACATCAAGGAAGTAGCTTATGCTACATGAAGAAATATAACACAACAGTGTTCTCCGACCACAGAACCGGCACTGTTCCCGGAGCAAGTCAGGATCCGTTAATGGGCTAGCACCGGCACCATGTGGAAGTAGAGCAAATCCAAATAAAAATGGTGTCTGATTCGCCGGGGTCAGCATTGACACTCAAGAGGCAGACAAATTGCAGCTGCACATAAGCAATGCATTTCCCATAAACACTCATTCCAGCCAACAAGGTGACACCCGAAGAGCGGCACCCTGGTTCACAGATGCAGAGCTCGAGACCCAGCTGGATGCTGTGGAGGAGAGACAGGGCACCCTGTACCCGGGGTGGGAAAGAGGCTACTGCCCATCGCTATACACTCGGCATGGATACAGGTGGCAGAGGCTGTAAGTGCCATGGGCCCCAATGCAAGGTCCAGCCAGCAGCCCCAGAAAAAGCTGCACGACCTCCTTGGGGCAGTTAGGGTGAGTATCCAGTACCATGTCCCTGAGACCAGCCCCTGTCCCACACACTAGTAACACCACCCCCCCCCCCCCCCCCCCACAACACTTGGAGGGCAACCAAACCCCACAGTCAGCAGTCTGCTCACACACCGCCCTGCACAACATGCCAACACCACACCGCCCACCATGGCTGGGTGCCCAGTTCACAAAGTCCACCAGCTGCCTACTCCTTATGTCCAACCTGTGTCCAACAGCATCACACTGTGCATTTTCTGTCTCCCCACCCCGCCCAACCAGGAGAAGGCGGTGCACAACTGCAGGGAGAGAGAGGAGACTGGAGGGGGGGAGGGGGGCGGGCGTCGGACCGGAGGCCCCTCACTCTTGCAGAGCAGTGGGCACTGGAACTGGTCAGTGGGCCCGGGGATAGGGCAGTCATCAAGGTGGAGGTTGGCATCGGGGCACCAAGTGAGTTCCCGTGGAGCTCCCCTGTCCCAAAGCACGTGTGGTGCAACCCCCACACCACCCCCACACCACACCACCTCCTCCACACCACCCCAACCCCAGCAGTCCACCACCCCCATGCCACCTCAGCAATCTCCCCCATGCCACCCCACCTCCCCCAAACCACCCCAACCCAGCAGTCCACCACCTCAGCACTCCATCTCCCGCTGTCTTGGGAAAGCGTGCAGCATAATCAAAGACCCCTCCTACCCGACTTATTCCCTCTTCCAACTTCTTCCATCAGGCAGGAGATACAAAAGTCTGAGAACATGCAGGAACAAACTCAAAAACAGCTTCATCCCCGCTGTTACCAGACTCCTGACTGACCCTCTTATGCACTGAATTTATCTCTTCACTCATCTACTCTACTGAGTAGTACTACACTCCAGTATTCTTCACCCGTGCCTGTATCTATGTATTTACATTGTGTATTGATGTTTGCCCAATTTTTTTTTCATGTACGGAATGACCAGTCTGAACTGTACACAGAACAATACTTTTCACTGTACCTTGGTACACATGAAAATAAACAAATCCAATCCAATTGACCAGACCGGCTGTTACCGCCAACCCATGGCAGGAATCACGGAGGAGATTCTAGGTGTGATTGGGAGCCATGAGTGGGGGGGGGGGGGGGGGGGGGGGGCGGATGGGATCCTGGTTCCGCCATTGGCCAGGCCCCCTAATCGGCAAACCTGGAGGCCATGAAAGCAGCCTCCTGTGCCTGTCCGGGCCCTATGACCTCCCCATTCTGGCTCTCCACAGCATGCTCCTCGTCAGACGAGGCTTGGCGTTCTTCCCCCTCCCCCAGAGCATGTCGCCCCTCTGCTGGTCAATGCTGTGGCGGGTGCAGCAGGCTACCACTATGTGGAAGATCCTCCTAGCGCTCCAGAGCAGTATAGGCACCTGAACCTCATCTTCAGGATGCTGATGCACCGCTCAATCATGGCCTAGTTGCAGCATGGCGTCATTGTTACGGGTCTCCCCATCGGTCAGTGGCCTCAGATAGGCGTCAACAACCACAACTGCAGTGGGTAACCCCTGTCGCCCAGCAGCTAACCCCTTGTCATGTTCTGTAGATGGGCCGATATGTGTGATACACTGCAGAACATCTAGTTCAAAAAATTTATTATGAAACAACTGCGTGGTGAAGATAACTGGAATAAATATATAACAAACTACAAACACTAATTAACCATTCTAGAACTACTGCAAAATATGTCTATCCACCAACACAACTTACTCCCAACTTCCCGAGACACAGAGTCATGTGGTAGGTTTACACTGCACCTGGGTCGAAGGTCGTGTGTAATATTATATACAGGGTTGCTTTATAATAATAAAAATAATTTTTATTGTCACAAGTAGGCTTACATTAACAATGCAATGAAGTTACATCAAAAAGCCCCAAGTAGCCGCACTCCAGCGCCTGTTCGGGTACAGAGGGAGAATTCAGAATGCCCAATTCACCTAACAGCGTGTCTTTCGGGACTTGTGGGAGGAAACCGGAGCACCCAGAGGAAACCCATGCAGACACGGGGAGAACGTGCAGACTCCACACAGACAGTGACCCAAGCCAGGAATCGAACCTGGGACCTTGGAGCTGTGAAGCAACAGCGCTACCTACTGTGCTATCGTGTTGCCCACTGTTATGTATATCATCACATCCCCTTTCCTTTGGAAAATATAGTTATTTATATTCATTCGATAATTTTTTGAGTTCAAAATGCTGTGCATAAATATTTACATCTTTAAATGCTTTACAGTCTATCACAGATTCCGTCTCTCAGGTTTGCATCTTAGCCTTGATGATCTTCTGAGTGGCAGCTGAACTTGTGAAGTTACTTCATCTTCCTTTGTAGTTGCTGATGCTGCTTATGGTTCTTCTTGTATTGTTGTGCCTTTATCTTGTTGTGGCTCCGTATACTGCATTGTATCTTCTTCAGCTGTCTTAGGACTGCTACCTACTTCTTCTGGTGGTTGCATTACAAAAGGTTGCCGAACTTTCATCAGAGCGCTTCTGTTCCTTCCTGAGACTTTGTCTTCATCTGTGATGATGTGATACGAGTTTGGCCTGCTTGCCGCAGTACCTTTGCATATTTAGACCCTCCACCTCCTTTGGAATCTGACTGTGTCATCTGGCTGCAATGGCTGGAGTCTTTTTGTAGATTTATCGTAAATCCGTTTTGCCTCCTGGTTTGAGAGATCAGTTGCCTCTCTAACGTATGGTTCATTGGCTCTTCAGGAATTTCAGGGCAAGATCGTTCTCAGTTGCCCATTCATCAGCAATTGAGCTGGCGAAAGCCTATTGATCAATGGTGCAGAACGCTAACTCAGGAGTGCGAGATAAGTATCATCACGGCTATCTAAAGTTTTTTTCAGGGGCTGTTTAACAATATGAATGGCCTTCACAGCATGCATGCTGTGCATCTCGTGGTCGAACACCAGCTACAAATTCATAGAGTGGAACCCCTTTTGGTTTGTGAAGACCATCCCCTCATGCGCCGGTGCTTGTAGGGGGACACGTGTGCGATCAATCACCTTCTGGACCTGGGGCATTGTGGTGATGATGATGAATCCCACTGCCAGGTATCCTGGTGGGCTCTGTCCACTTTGAACCTGATATACTATGCCAACCGGACATACAGGTCCTCTGTGATGGCACGGATGCAGCTGTGCACCGAGATCTGCGAGATCCCAGATAGGTCCCTACTTGGCATCTGGAAGGACCCCGTGGCGAAAATGTTCAGGGCAATTGTCACCTTGACAGCCACCAGCAGCGGGTGTCCTCCCCGATACCCTTGCAGATACAGGTGCGCCTTGATCCGACAGATATGCAATACGGTCTCCCTGCTCAGCCGGAGTCTTCGACGCCATGCCCAGTTAGGCAGATCTTCGAATGACAGATGCTACCGGTATGCACAAGGCCTCGTGCGGTGCCTCCTTCCCACCTCCTCCTCGGCCTGTTGGGCGGCCGGTTCTCCATCCTCACCAGCTGCCTGCTGTTCCTCTGGAGCAGGCTCTGCTGCTGCAGGGTCCTCCCCGAGCAGCTCCAGCTCATACAGCCTTAGTGCATCCCCCAGGGTTGCAACGACTAGGATGATGGCAACCATTACTCGTTGGATTCCCAAATCCATTGCCTGTGAGGTGGTGAAAGGCAAACATGTTAGCTTGGGGCGTACCCCCTGACAATCCTGATTCTTTTGCTGTCAGTCTGGTCTCAATAAAATTTGAGACGGATTTGCAGGTATCAATTATTGTTTATTTTAACCAGCTAGCTGGGTGACTCACTCTACTGGGAGAGCAGGACACAACCAGTCTCCTGAATCTTCCACAGCGAGAGTGAACAAAGGGACAAAACATTTCTGTACAGATACATTCAAGTTGCATCAAATTTCACATACATACGACCAAATAAGGCAACAGTAATGAATGCAAAATTCCCATAGGCTATCCCTATACACTTCTTGACCTGGCCATATATCCTGATTGGCTCATTTCACATTCCTCAGCCCTGGCTTTACTTCACATTCTTCAGCCCTTGGGGGGCCCCTTTCACTCAGCATTCTCGTCCTAGCAACTGCCCCTTCCCCCTTCCTGGCCATGTTTTGCTTAGTTCCTTTGTTCCGGCTCCTATCCCTGGGTATCCTCTACATTATCCTAACTAATTACCCCATTTTGTATCATATTCGTTTGTTCAATTCCTCACCCCGTGCCCAACCCGGTCCAACAGGCTACACAGTAGCCCTGATTTGCACTACAGCCCCTGCCCCTGCATGTCCTCTTCCCTCCCTCCTCCACCTGGCACTCTGCCCTCCGCACTACATCCCTGATCGTGTAGGTGCCCAAAACTGTGGAGGCCTCTAGCCCCCATCTATGCCAGCAGGGGTAATGATGGCTGATGCTATTCATGCCAGAAGTGCGCTTTGTAGCCCCTATTCTGCACCTTCCTGCAGGGACAATCATGAGCATTGTCCTTGGGTGGGTCGTGTGATGCCCCGCCAGCGGGTGCCTCCCGGCTGTAGGTGGGGGGGGGAGGTGGCGGTTGGTGGGTGGAGGTGGGGGTGAAGGGAGGTGTTGGGGGTGGGGGAGTGGGGTGGGTGCACCGAAAAAGCTGGTGTCGCTCGTTGTAACCACGGTCGGTCGGTGGACTGCACAGCAAGGTGGCTACCTTGCAGGCCGTGGCAATTGTGGTATGTGCCTGGACATGCCGGTACGGGGGTCACCCCAACGCTATGGCCCATTCCCTGGTCACTTCCTGCTACTCCGCCCAGCCCTGGCACATGCCCTACCCCCCCCCCCCCCGGTCAACCATGCCAATAGCAAGACCGGTAGCCCACGGTCGCGCCTCTGGGGACTTGACCTACCTACGCTCTCTCCCTCAGAAGTCTCTGTGCCTGTTTTCCAATTTTAATACCACAAGTGAATCTTGCCATCAATAATTCCTCATGGCAGAGGCTGAGTATCACTGGGCCCCAGAGAATACCGGGAAGGGCCCGTCAGTGATATGCCAACGACATTTACTGTACATGTGATTCGGAGGCCCAGGCGAATGATGTGCCGTCGAATCCCACCACGGCAACTGATGGAATGAAAATTCAATTAATAAAATCTGGAATTGAAATCTAGCCTCAGCAATGGTGGCCATGAAAGTACCATGGACTGGTGTATAAACCCATCTGGTTCAATAATGCCCTTTTTGGGAAGGAAATCGGCAGCCCTCACCCGGTCTGGCCTACATGTGATTCCAGGCCCATAGCAGTGTAGTTGACACTTAAATGCCCTCTGAAATGGCCGAGAAAGCCACTTAATTCAAGCGCAGTTAAGGATGGCCTTGCCTGTGACGTCCACAACCCATAAAATAAGAAATTAAGAAATATAAGGTGATTCGCAAAAGAACTGGAGGTGACATGGGATTATTTTGTTTTCCGAGTGTTTAGAATTTGGAGTGCACTGCTTGATCAGATGGCAGCACAGATTCAATCACAGTTTTCGAAAGGAAATTGGATAAATATTTGAATGGGAACAATTACAGTGGTTAGCACTGCTGCCTCACAGCAGCAGGGATGCGGGTTCAATTACAGCCTTAGATGACTTTGTGGCATTTGCACCTTCTCCTCATGTCTGCATGGCTTTCTTCCAGCTGCTCCGGCTTTCTCCCACAGTCCAACAATGTGCAGTTTAACTGGGGTACGGGGATAGGGTGAGGAAATGGGCTGAGGTGGGGTGCTCTTTCAGAGGGTTGGTGCATACCCAATGGGCCAAATGGCTTCCTTCTGCACTATCGGGATTCTATGCATTCGATGGATATTGGAAAACAAAAGGGGAGTGGAGCTAACAAAATTGCCCTTCAAAAGAGCCAGCACAAACTCAACGGGCCAAATGGCTTCCTTCTGTGATGCTATCTGCAATTCTAATATCAAAGATACTATGGAGAGGGTGCATTCAGTAGCCTGGGCTGCCAATCACCAGTGCTGGTATCAAGAATTCAATACCATTCCCTACAGGCTTTTCGTGACATACAGAGGCTTCAATACAAAATGAGTCAGATTGATACATTAGTCAACTAGGAACTGGCAACCAATTTACACTGATCAATTAAACATAATCCCTGTGCTTTTGTTTTCATTAAGAAGGCTGAGTTAACATTCCTTGAGGCAATATTTGTGTTTTGCATGAGCTTGTCTGGAATATTTTAAACAGACAGATATGTAGTCAGAGTCTTCGTCCATTCTTTAACCCATGAAGCAAAAATAAAATGCAGGACCAGAAATAAAACTTAAATGATTTTTAAAAAAAACAACAGGGGCCTTGCCTTTCAAAGGTGAGGAAGGGGAGACGTCAGCCATCTTTCTGACTCTCGAAACTATCCGTGACCCCTCTCATAAAGAGTGGGCTATGGCCATTGGAGTCAGGAGACAATTGAGCTCGATAAAGCTCTTCCATGGTTGACTATTCCACTGACTCCACTGCCCATTCTCCCACGGAAGTATGGTCTCTTACAGAGTACCAGATGGCGAATGCCAACTCATGAAGCGATATTCCCGAATGAAGTAGCAACATTGGGAGCGGATATGAGGGTATTGGAAAAAAAAAACCAGGATTGGCAGATAACATCCCTCAACGTGAAACACAAAAGCTAACAGTGGAATTAGATTAGAGTTTAGCATGGGGCTGCTGCAGAGCTTGCGAACGGTAAAATGACAGGTATTCAACTCCGATGGGGAAGGCATAGGAGCTTTAGATGTCTAAATATAAAATGACTGTGCTGCTACACACTGAATTCTGTTTCCACTGCACAACAAGGACATTGATTGTGTAGATTTTCAATCTTCAGCTCCGTTGAGAAAACACATCACAAACTAAATGAAGGTCCTCTCCCTACTTAACTCTTTCTGTACTGGTTGACTGCACCATCAGGGAGCTTGCTGTTAAGAATTAATTGAATTAAAGAGGACCAATGCCAATTTCCGAGTTCAATTAAAGAACTTTTGTTTGATGAAGAAGACAACACCATTTTTTCCCAATTCCTTACATCACCTCTAACATTTCCAGAATTGATATAAAGTACTGCCATTGGTCAGGTTACAATTCATTGCGGTTGTGTGTCAAACAACAATAATGCCTATTTAGATAGCGTCCTTCATAGGATCACAGAATGATTACAGCACTGAAAGGGTTAATTTGGTACGGAATGTTCGTGTCACCCTCCTGCCTTTTCCCCACAGACCTGCACTTTCTTCCTCTTCAGCCAGGGATCCACTTCTGTTTAGAAAGCTCTGATTAGCCCTGCCTCCACCACACTCTCAGCACTGTATTCCAGATCGTAACCACTCGGTGTGTGGATCAACACTTTCCTCGTGTCAGCATTGCTTTTCTTGCCAAACACTTTGGGCTGAAATTCTCTGGCCGTTATGGTTCACTTTTCCCACCGGCAGTGCTCCCTGCCCCGCCCATGGGTTTCTCAGCAGCGAGGGGTGGCTTCGATGGGAGATCCCATTGACAAACGGCGAGAAGATTAAATGATGCCACTGAGAACCTCTGGGAGTAGGGGGGGGGGGGGGGGGGGGGGGGGTGCGGGATCGGAGAATCCAGCTCCTTAGATCTGCATCCTCTGGTTCTCAATCCTCCCACCAGTATCACCTCTATCAAATCTCCTTTCAACCTTCTCCTCAGCAAGGGGTACAGCCCCAGTGTCTCCAATCAGGGGCTGGTTTAGCTCACTGGGCTAAATCGCTGGCTTTGAAAGCAGACCAAGGCAGGCCAGCAGCACGGTTCGATTCCCGTAACAGCCTCCCCGAACAGGCGCCAGAATGTGGCGACTAGGGGCTTTTCACAGTAACTTTATTGAAGTCTACTCGTGACAATAAGCGATTTTCATTTCATTTTTCATTTCATCTATCTAGAGACGGAAGCTCTTCTTTCATGAATCTTTGCAAAGCCACTCTACTGTCTTTTTAAAGTGTATCCCCCAGAATTGGAACATACAGTGTTTCATACAGGCTTATCATCATTTCCTTGTGCTTGTTCTCTGTGCTCCTATTTCTAAAGGAAGGATTCTGTAAGATTTACTAACTGTGCTCTCAACCTCTATTGCCACCTTTAATGATTTATGCGCGTAAATCCTCACACTGACCCTGCTTTAGATGTATTCTTTATTTTATATCACCTCTCCCTATTTTTCATACCAACATTCACACTTCTATACATTAAACTTCATCTGCTACATGTTGACACATTCTACCAATCTGTCTATGCCCTTTTGAAATTCAACACCATCCCTCCTCCTTGTTCACAGTACTTGCAGTTTTTGTGTCATGCACAGATTTTAAATTAGTGCCTAGTACATCAAAATCTGGATCATTATTAATATATGAACACAAGCAGGGATCCTAACATGATCCCTTGGAGAACCACGGGGCAGCACGGTAGCATTGTGGATAGCACAATCGCTTCACAGCTCCAGGGTCCCAAATTCGATTCCGGCTTGGGTCACTGTCTGTGCGGAGTCTGCACATCCTCCCCGTGTGTGTGTGGGTTTCCTCCGGGTGCTCCGGTTTCCTCCCACAGTCCAAAGATGTGCTGGTTAGGTGGATTGGCCATGATAAATTGCCCTTAGTGTCCAAAATTGCCCTTAGTGTTGGGTGGGGTTACTGAGTTATGGGGATAGGGTGGAGGTGTTGACCTTAGGTAGGGTGCTCTTTCCAAGAGCCGGTGCAGGCTCGATGGGCTGAATGGCCTCCTTCTGCACTGTAAATTCTATGTAATGTCTACCTATCTATAATCTCATAGAACAGTACAGCACAGAACAGGCCCTTCGGCCCTCGATGTTGTGCCGAGCAATGATCACCCCACTTAAACCCACGTAACCCGCATACCCGTAACCCAACAATCCCCCCATTAACCTTACACTACGGGCAATTTAGCATGGCCAATCCACCTAACCCGCACATCTTTGGACTGTGGGAGGAAACCGGAGCACCCGGAGGAAACCCACGCACACACGGGGAGGACGTGCAGACTCCACACAGACAGTGACCCAGCCGGGAATAGAACCTGGGACCCTGGAGCTGTGAAGCATTGATGCTAACCACCATGCTACCGTGAGGCCCCTGTGATAACCTGTGATAACCTTTGGCCTTTAAGCAGCGACAGTACGGAAACTTTGTCAACGCTATAAAAATTTTGGGGGAATGTAGCAATCACTTTTAAGAATGCTTGACGGGGAACTTTTAATTGTTTGCACCGATTGTAAAGGGATAAAACAAATAATTGGTCCGGGTAACCTCACGACCCTTGACCTGGAGGCAGGACCAACATGTAGGAAGTTAAGATTTCGAAGCCGTATGGTAATTCAAAACAGGAGAGCTGGAGGCAGCAAGGCGATCAGCACACAGATATAGACAGCAAGAGGAGCAGAAGCAGAAGAGCTGAAGAGGAGTTGGGAAGATTTCAGAAGGAAAATGCTATGAAGAAAATTGCATGTGAGGGAACTTATGTCTATGTGGAAATTGTGATCTGTGGGGAACTCCTGCATGGAAAGGGACTGGAATTTGGCTTGGAAGCCCAGTCTTGAAACAAGACCTCAAAGTGGAGTGGGCTGCCTACGACATCAGATAGTCATTGGTGTATCTGCTATTCGATGTGTCATTTATTGTTGCATGTTTCATTTCTATTGATTCTGATTTGTGTTAAAGTAAATGTTAAAAAAAAAACCCTTGTTGGTGATTTCTTCAATTGGTGCGCATTTGGGAAATGTGATTATTTTGGTTCACGGTTCCCATATGGGGATTATGGCAACCCCACTATCGTATTAAAATGCTGCCAAAAGAGTTTTAGCATGCTCATAGGTTAACTGGGGATGAGTGAAGATGCAGGTAGGCAGTGAACACATGACATTAAGTGTTGGGTAGGAATGGCCAATTCTAAAGGGATACCTCATTATTATTTAACATTCTGGGTTTTCCCCATTGACTGTGTGTGAACAGGCTTGATGTGGACCCACACAATGTGATTCCCCTCAACTATTTAAAAAGATCCAATCACAGACGGGAGGGGTGTTTTGGAGCTCGAACGATTAGGCAGCACAGTGACAACACAGATGAGTGGATGAGAATAACAGTGTTCCTTGGTTGCTGGGCATTCACTGGATGTTGTCCTGGGTGCAGTGGTGGTTCGGAGGGAGTTCCCCTTTCCGAAACATTCTGCCATGGGCGACTCACCTCCTAACTCCCCAAAGCCTGTCCACCACCTACAAGGCACAAGTCTCCACTTGCCTGGGTATGTACAGCTCCAACACCATGCAGGACAAAGCAGCCCTCATGATCAGCACCACATCCACCACCTTAAACATTCACTCCGTCCACCACCTGCAAGTTCCCCTCCAAAGCACACACCATCCTGACTTGGAACTATCTCTTCATTTTGTAGAATCCAACGGGCGAGAAACATTCATATAACGCATGGCAGGATACAAAGTAAGAGATTTATTAAGATACACTACTAAACTCCTACGCCCCAGTGGGTCACCCTCCCCAACCTGCACCCAGGCCGCAGCTTTTGTACTGTGGAACCTTCCCTGTTAAGGGGGAAGCTCCGCCCTAATTCCCAGAGGAGTTCATACTCATTATGAGTTAATGGGTGCACACTCCCTTACTTCCCAGAGGGTCATAAACATCCCTCCACTCCCCCCTCCAAGTCCGGAGAATTGTCCATATCTCTGGGCGATCCGTGGAACCCTCTGTCTGTTTGCCTGTGTCGGCATTCCGCCATTGAAGGGGTTGGCCCTGGAGCCCTATACCTGATTGGCGAGCGGTCCTTCAACACCAAACATCAAGGCTCGGCCGGCTGGTGTGGGAAGAGGAATGGGCGTTGATAGCGACCCCCGCAGATCTACGGCTTCCTGCGACTGGACATCCATGTCGGAGGCCAAGTCGGGATCCGAGGAAACGGCGCTGGGCATCTCGACCTCCTGGCCATTGACGGTCGGAGGGGACATTGGTTGCGGCAGAGATTGTGGCCGGGGGTCTGCAGAATCTGGGTGTTGGCGGCGGGCACTGGCAATTCTTGGAGGCAGCTGAGGATGTGGTCCACATGCCAGTTATAATCCAGACCCAATGCCTGAAGAGCGAGCATCGATGGCCACCGATCTGCGGCTGGACGTCCATGTCAGAGTCTGGGATCCGAGAAAAAGGCGTTGGTCGTCTCTACCTCCTGACCGTTGATGGTCAGAGGGGACGCTGGTCATTCTTGGAGGTGGCCTCGGATATGGTCCACATGCCGATTAGAATCCAGGCCTAAAGCAGATTAAGAAACTAGCCCTGTTTGGCATTGCATAATCCCCAGGATCCATGTGGCTCCAATGCCAATAATCCAGACATAGATGGCGTCCCCATGAGTGAAACTGTGGAGAGGCCTCTGAAATCCCGCATCGGCTTCGGACTGCTCTTGACCCTGCTGGACCGTCTTCCTCATGCCCGGAATGACCAAGCTTAACTGGCCCAGTGGCGCGATTCATCAACGGGAGGTCATGTCTGACAAATCTGTTAGAATTCTTTGAAGAAGTAACAAGTAAATTAGACAAAGGAGAACCAGTGGACGTGATTTATTCAGATTTCCAGAAGGCCTTTGACAAGGTGCCGCATGGGAGATTGCTAAATAAGTTAAGAGCCTATGGTGTTAAGGGTAAAATCCTGGCATGGATAAAGGATTGGCTGACTGCAAGAAGGCAGAGAATGGGGATAAAGGGGTCATTCACAGGATGGCAGATCGTGACTAATGGTGTGCTCAGGGGTCGGTGCTGGAACCACAACTTTTCACAATATACATTAATGATCTGGAAGAAGGAACTGAAGACACTGTTGCTAAGTTTGCAGATGATACAAAGATCTGTAGAGGGGCAGGTAGTAGTGAGGAAGCAGGCAGGCTGCAAAAGGACTTGGACAGGCTAGAAGAGTGGGCAGAGAAGTGGCAGATGGAATACAATGTGGAAAAGTGTGAGGTTTTGCACTTTGGAAAGAGAAATTAAGGCATAGACTATTTTCTAAATGGGAAGATGCTTAGGAAATCAGAAGTACAAAAGGACTTGGGAGGCCTTGTTCATGATTCTCTTAAGGTTAACATGCAGTTTCAGTCGGCAGTTAGGAAGGCAAATGCAATGTTAGCATTCATGTCAAGAGGGTGAGAATATAAGACCAGTGATGTACGTCTGAGGCTATATAAGGCTCTGGTGAGAACCCATTTTGAGTATTGTGAGCAGTTTTGGGCCCCGTTTCTGAGGAAGAGTGTGTTGGCCTTGGAAAGGGTCC
This sequence comes from Scyliorhinus canicula, assembly GCF_902713615.1. Lineage (NCBI taxonomy): Eukaryota > Metazoa > Chordata > Chondrichthyes > Carcharhiniformes > Scyliorhinidae > Scyliorhinus > Scyliorhinus canicula. The sequence goes on from NC_052146.1 coordinate 158,833,011, forward strand.
AGAAGAGGTTCACAAGAATGATCCCTGGATTGAAGAGCTTGTCTTATGAGGAATGGTTGAGGACTCTGGGTCTGTACTCGTTGGAGTTTAGAAGGATGGATAGAGTGGAAGTGGAGAGGATGTTTCCAGTTGTAGGAAAAACTAGAACCAGAGGACACCATCTCAGACTAAAGGGACGATCCTTTAAAACAGAGATGAGGAGGAATTTCTTTAGGCAGAGGGTGGTGAATCTGTGGAACTCTTCGCCACAGAAGGCTGTGGAGACATTGAGTGTCTTTAAGACAGAGATAGATAGTTTTTTGATCAATAAGGAGATCGGGGTTATGGGGAGAAGGCAGGAGAATGGGGATGAGAAAAATATCAACCATGATTGAATGGCGGAGCAGACTCGATGGGCCGTGTAGCCTAATTCTGCTCCTATGTCCTATAGTCTTGTGGACCCATGAGCAGCTCAGCCAGTGTCATCCCCATGGTCACATGCTGCGCAGTCCTGTACCTAAATAGTAAATGAGTCAATTGGGTTTCCCTTTTCTGTATCTGCGGACAGGATCTTCACGTCGGACAGTATCCCAAGCCGTATTTATATGCCCCAAGCAATAGGGCCCAACGCTGGATCCTGGTGTATGCTATCAGGGGAATTGCTCGGTCTTCTTTATTTAAACGATAAAATATTAAAGCATGCCGCTGTTCAGAGAGACTTGGGTGTGCTAGTGCATGAGTCACAGAAGGTTGGTTTACAAGTGCAACAGGTGATTAAGAAGGCAAATGGAATTTTGTCCTTCATTGCTAGAGGGATGGAGTTTAAGACTAGGGAGGTTATGTTGCAATTGTATAAGGTGTTAGTGAGGCCACAACTGGAGTATTGTGTTCAGTTTTTGTCTCCTTACTTGAGAAAGGACGTACTGGCACTGGAGGGTGTGCAGAGGAGATTCACTAGGTTAATCCCAGACCTGAAGGGGTTGGATTATGAGGAGAGGTTGAGTAGACTGGGACTGTACTCATTGGAATTTAGAAGGATGAGGGGGGATCTTATAGAAACATTTAAAATTATGAAGGGAATAGATAGGATAGATGTGGGCAGGTTGTTTCCACTGGCGGGTGACAGCAGAACTAGGGGACATAGCCTCAAAATAAGGGGAAGTAGATTTAGGACTGAGTTTAGGAGGAACTTCTTCACCCAAAGGGTTGTGAATCTATGGAATTCCTTGCCCAGTGAAGCAGTTGAGGCTCCTTCATTACATGTTTTTAAGGTAAAGATAGATAGTTTTTTGAAGAATAAAGGGATTAAGGGTTATGGTGTTCGGGCCGGAAAGTGGAGCTGAGTCCACAAAAGATCAGCCATGATCTAATTGAATGGCGGAGCAGGCTCGAGGGGCCAGATGGCCTACTCCTGCTCCTAGTTCTTATGTTCTTTGAATAGGCCCAATAACAGTTTATGGTCAGTGTAGACCATGAAAGTGTGCCCGTAAACGTAATGATAGAACTTACGGACTCCAAAGATGACCGCCAACCTTTCCTTTTTGACCTGCACATAATTGCGCTCAAAGTCTGTGGGCGTGCGGGATACAAATACGATCGGTAGTTCTGATCCATCGGCTATGTGGTGGGTGACTACCACACCCACTCCATAAGGGGACACATCACAGTCAACGGTTTGGCAGGTTTGAAGTGTGATAGTAGTTTCGGGGGGCTGGTTAGCACAGTGGGCTAAATAGCTGGCTTGCAACGCAAAACAATGCCAGCAGCACGAGTTCAATTCCCATACCGGCCTCCCTGAACAGGCACCGGAATGGAGCAACTGGGGGCTTTTCACAGAAACTTAATTGAAGCCTACTTGTGACAATAAGTGATTATTATTATTAAGTGTATGCATTGGCCAGCCAACCATCGTTAGTAGAGTTATGGTCTAGCGCTCATCTCCAATTATGGCGTGGTCCAAAAGAAATATTACATACACTCTATACATTGAGCCCAATCATCACGACCCATATCGTAACCTCCAGCTTTTTCATCAGAGGCATCTCGCTTGGTTGAGGTAAGGCCTCTTGCGGCCTTGATGAAGTGGTCTGGAACACGCAGTGCCAGTGGTAACTCCAAACAGCCTCATCGCCAGTGTAGAATCTGAGGGTGAGAAACAGTCATAGGACTCATGGTAGCGTACAAATACCCCGAAAGGTCACCCTCCCCAACCTGCATCCAGACCGGGGTTTTTATACTGTGGATCCTTCCCCATTAAGGGGTAAACTCCGCCCCCAATTACCGGGGAGTTCATTCTCATTATGAGTTAATGGGAATCGGATGGTGCACACTGCCTTACTTCCCAGCGGGTCATAGCACCTTACTTCATTGTTGATGGGTCAAAATCCTGATGGGTGGCACGTTGCGCAGTGGTTAGCACTGGGACTGCGGCGCTGAGGACACGGATTCGAATCCCAGCCCTGGGTCACTGTCTGTGTGGAGTTTGCACATTCTCTCTGTGAAATGAAAATCGCTTATTGTCACGAGTAGGCTTCAAATGAAGTTACTGTGAAAAGCCCCTAGTCGCCACATTTCGGCGCCTGTTCAGGGAGGCTGGTACGGGAATTGAACCGTGCTACTGGCCTGCTTGGTCTGCTTTCAAAGCCAGCGATTTAGCCCAGTGTGCTAAACAGCCCCTTAACAGCCCCTGTGTCTGCCTGGGTTTCACTCCACAACCCAAAGATGTGCAGGTTAGGTGGATAGGCCATGCTAAATTGCCCTTGATTGGAAAAAAATAAGGTGTAGATACTGTGCCAACTCCTGTGCCAGCACCGTGGGTGTTCACACATCACACAGACTGTAGCGGTTCAAGAAGAATGCTCACCACCACCTTCTCAATGACAATTAAAGGTGGACAAAGAATGCTGACCTAGCCAGCAACGCCTACATTTCATAAATTAATATATGTCTTTAAAAAGCAGGAGCATCAGTGTTTTGGATTGGATTTGTTTATTGTCGCGTGTACCGAGGTACAGTGAAAAGTATTTTTCTGCAAGCAGCTCAACAGATCATTCAGTACATGGGAAGAAAAGGGAATAAAAGAAAATACATAATAGGGCAACACAAGATATACAATGTAACTACATAAGCACTGGCATCGGATGAAGCAGACATGGGTGCAGTGTTAATGAGGGCAGTCAAAAAGAGGGTCATTTAGGAGTCTGGTAACAGCGGGGAAGAAGCTGTTTTTGAGTCTGTTCGTGCGTGTTCTCAGATTTCTGTATCTATTGCCCCATGGAAGAAGTTGGAAAAGTGAGTAAGCCGGGTGGGAGGGATCCTTGATTATGCTGCCCGCTTTCCCCAGGCAGCGGGAGGTGTAGATGGAGTCCATGGATGGGAGGCAGGTTCATGTGATGGACTGAGCTGTGTTCACGACTCTCTGAAGTTCCTTGCGGTCCTGGGCCGAGCAGTTGCCATACCAGGATGTGATGCAGCCCGATAGGGTGCTTTCTATGGTTTTTCTATGCTTTCTATGTGAGTTCTTGGATATTGTTCCACACCTGCTTCACTGCTCTGACCAGGTCAGGAAAGATGTATCTAAGACCCTCTTACTCTGCTTTGTCCACCATGCTCAAGAATAATTTTTACTTGTCTATTCTCTCCTTAGGACCCACCATGCAAAGAACAAAAATCCACTGCCTGGGACGGGGGTCACTCCTGCTGAAGTCTCACAGGAAACATTCACTGAAGGCCCAGGGCAGATATGAGTATGTCTGTGGAACCTGTTAGATACTTAAATGTTAGACCACTGGGTGTTGCAATGCTAAAGTGAGCACAGGCACAGAATAGTAGCAAGGACAAGTCTGGACAGTCAGCATTGGAGGACCCAGACCTCTCAGCTGAACAGAGATGGTAAATCCATGGGGATTGAATCACTGAAAAGGAGAGGGTCAGCAACAAGTGTATTAGGTTCTGGTTGTTGTGCCACAATAGCACACTAGATGATGGAGTCCAGCTCGGCCATTTGTGGATTTATGGCCCTGGGATTTACAACTATACAATCTTCAATTGAAGAGACTGACAGCCACTATGGAAGATGTGTCAGACACAGAGGAGTCTGTCTGTGCAGACAGTGACTGTGCATACTATGACTACCAATGGTGCTCTGAGATTCAACAGATGGACGAATAAATTGGATCTTCACTTCAAAGATTTGCCTGTTCTCTTCCAATCTGCTCTCCTATTGAAATAGAGGGGTGATAGGCACTGACCCAGGAGAGGAGGGGTGATAGGCACTGACCCAGGAGAGGAGGGGTGATAGGCACTGACCCAGGAGAGGAGGAGTGATAGGTGCTGGTCCAGGAGAGGAGGGGTGATAGGCACTGACCCAGGAGAAGGAAGAGTGATAGGTGCTGCTCCAGGAAAAGAAGAGTGATAGGTGCTGGTCCAGGAGAGGAGGAGTGATAGGTGCTGGTCCAGGAGAGGAGGAGTGATAGGGGCTGGTCCAGGAGAGGAGGAGTGATAGGCGCTCGTCCAGGAAAGGAGGAGTGATTGGTGCTGCTCCAGGAGAGGAGGAGTGATAGGTGCTCGTCCAGGAGAGGAGGAGTGATAGGCGCTCGTCCAGGAAAGGAGGAGTGATTGGTGCTGCTCCAGGAGAGGAGGAGTGATAGGTGCTGGTCCAGGAGAGGAGGAGTGATAGGCGCTCGTCCAGGAAAGGAGGAGTGATAGGCGCTGCTCCAGGAGAGGAGGAGTGATAGATGCTCGTCCAGGAGAGGGGGAGTGATAGGTGCTGCTCCAGGAGAGGAGGAGTGATAGGTGCTCGTCCAGGAGAGGAGGAGTGATAGGTGCTGGTCCAGGAAAGGAGGAGTGATAGGTGCTCGTCCAGGAAAGGAGGAGTGATAGGCGCTGCTCCAGGAGAGGAGGAGTGATAGGTGCTGCTCCAGGAGAGGAGGAGTGATAGGTGCTGCTCCAGGAGAGGAGGAGTGATAGGTGCTGGTCCAGAGAGGAGGAGTGATAGGTGATGGTCCAGGAAAGGAAGAGTGATAGGTGCTGATCCAGGAGAGGAGGAGTGATAGGTGCTGGTCCAGGAGAGGAGGAGTGATAGGTGCTGGTCCAGGAGAGGAGGAGTGAGAGGTGCTGGTCCAGGAAAGGAGAGGAGGAATGATAGGCGCTGCTCCAGGAGAGGGAGGATGAAATTCAATGAATGAAAATGAAAATCGCTTATTGTCACAAGAAGGCTTCAAATAAAGTTACTGTGGAAAGCCCCGATTGGTGGATAGTGATAAAGGTGATAGGGGCCTCACGGTAGCATGGTGGTTAGCATCAATGCTTCACAGCTCCAGGGTCCCAGGTTCGATTCCCGGCTGGGTCACTGTCTGTGTGGAGTCTGCACGTCCTCCCCGTGTGTGCGTGGGTTTCCTCCGGGTGCTCCGGTTTCCTCCCACAGTCCAAAGATGTGCGGGTTAGGTGGATTGGCCATGCTAAATTGCCCGTAGTGTAAGGTTAATGGGGGGATTGTTGGGTTATGGGTATATGGGTTACGTGGGTTTAAGTGGGGTGATCATTGTTCGGCACAACATCGAGGGCCGAAGGGCCTGTTCTGTGCTGTACTGTTCTATGTTCTATGTTCTATGATGAAACTGCATGTTTCTTAGAGGCCTGAATTTTATGCCTGTTATTTGGGCTCAGAAGCAGGTGTGAAATGCATTTCCGGCAGCAATCAGCTCCGAGGCGCAATTTCACACGGGCCGGCCAGTTGAAGGGCAGCTCAGTAAAAGCCAGGGCTGTGCAGTGAGGGCACCAAGAAGAGGGAGAGTGCGGGCTGGCCTTTCCACTGTGCTCCCTCAGGGGGTCAACCTCTGTGGAGCTGTCTCAGGGAGCTGCAGACCTGTGAAAAATGAATGTCCATGTTAAACTATGACACAGTGTCTAGGCACACACAGACCTCAGCCCCCAGACACATTTGTTAATTTGATTTGAGTCCTAACCTTTTCACCCCAGCCTGAATTGAGGTTACAGTTGCCAACCGTAAGGACAGATGGGCCATGGTTAATCCCAAGCAATTGGCTCTTCGTTCATTTACATTGGCGTCTTGATTATCGGCGGGTGTAATTCCGACTCACCTGTATGTCTGCCAACTGAAATATCGCACGAGTGCATGGCGATGGCGGGTGTGCGCCTGCCCCAGCCTCAGAAAATTCGGACCAGAGTATTTTCACATCTCACCAGTTGTTTACTGGTCCTGTATTGGAGACTGTGGCTGGGATTCTCCGACCCCCCCCCCCGCCGGAGAGAGGCGCGAATCCTGTCCTGCCGCCCCGATGCCGGCTGCCCTATTCTCTGTCGCCGTTTTTCAGGCGGTGGCGGGATTCCCGCCACGGCGGTCGGGGGCCGTTGACAGCGCCCCCCCCCGCGATTCTCCGGGCCCCGATAGGCCGAGCGGCCGTCCAGTTTTGGCAAGTCCCACCGGCATGAATTACTCACCTCACGCACGGCGGGACCTGGCAGGTGAGTGTGCGGGGGCGGTCCACGGGGGGTCTCGGGGGGACCCAACCACGGGGTGGGCCCCCACGGTGGCCTGGCCCACGATCGGGGCCTACCGATCTGCGGGCAGGCTTGTTTCATGGGGGAATTCTTCGCTCCGCGCTGGGCCCCTGAAGGGCTCCGCCATATTGCCCGGGGGCCAGCGTGGGGAAGAGAACCCCCGCACATGCACGGAAATACGTCGGCCGGTGCACACATGTGTGAGATTACGCCAGCCGTTCCACGCATGTGTGAACTCGCGCCGGCTGGAGTAGCAGGGACGACTCCGGCAGCAACCTAGTCCCCTAGAAAGGTGAGGATTCCTCACCTTGGGGGGCCGTTGACGCCTGAGTCATTGCCGCCGATTTTCCCGCTGGCGTGGGGACGTAGCCCCATTTTCAGAGAATCCCGCCCCACACCTTCCTCCTCACCATTGGAATCCTCATCAAATGAAGAGCCCTGAGTGGCTCCTTACTCATGTGCCTCTTACCTCACTGATGCAAAATGTTGTGCAGCAAGCGACAGGTTGCTACCACCCTCACTGACAGGAACCGAGGGGCTGCTGCAGGCGTGAAGCACAATGTGAGTGTCCCAATGGCTTGACGGACAGGTGGTGGTGACATGGCCCAAGTTGTAGCGTTACTATGATTCTATGATACTTGTCTTTATTGGAGAGGATCAGTAGAGAAGCCATAATGACTATCATCCAGTGGCTCTAACATTCATCATCATGAAGTGCTTCGAAAGGTTAGTCATGGCACGAATCAACTCCAGCCTCCCGGATTGCCTACCTTTGCAACAGGTCCACAGCAGACGCCATTTCCATGGTCCTGCACTCTACCCTGGAACACCTAGATAACAAAGACACCTATGTCAGACTCCTATTTATCAACTACAGCTCAGCCTTCAACACCATCATTCCTACGAAACTCATCTCCAAATTCCGTGGCCTTGGCCTCGGCTCCTCCCTCTGCGACTGGGTCCTGAACTTTCTAACCCACAGGCCACAATTAGTAAGGATAGGCAACAACACCTCCTCCATGATCATCCTCAACACCGGTGCCCCACAAGGCTGTGTCCTCAGCCCCCTACTATACTCCTTGTACACCTACGACTGTGTGGCCAAATTCCCCTCCAACTCAATTTTCAAATTTGCTGATGACAGCACAGTATTGGGTTGGATTTCAAACAATGACGAGACAGAGTACAGGAATGAGACAGAGAATCTGGTGAACTGGTGCGACGACAATAATCTCTCCCTCAATTTCAACAAAACTAAGGGGATTGTCATCGACTTCAGGAAGCGTAGTGGAGAACATGCCCCTGTCTACATCAATGGGAACTAAGTAGAAAGGGTCGAGAGCTTCAAGTTTTTAGGTGTCCAGATCACCAACAACCTGTCCTGGTCCCCCCATGCCGACACTATAGTTAAGAAAGCCCACCAACGACTCTACTTTCTCAGAAGGCTAAGAAAATTGGGCATGTCAATGACGACACTCACCAACTTCTACAGATGCATTCTTTCTGATTGTATCACAGCCTGATATGGATCCTGCTCTGCCCAAGACCGCAAGAAATTACAAAAGGTCATGAATGTTGCCCAGTCCACCACGCAAACCAGCCTCTCATCCATTGACTCTATAATTCCCGCTGCCACAGAAAGGCAGCCAGCATAATTATGGACCCCTCGCACCCCGGCCATATTCTCTTCCACCTCCTTCCGTCAGGAAAAAGATACAAAAGTTTGAGGTCACGTACCAACCGACTCAAGAACAGCTTCTTCCCTACTGCCATCAGACTTTTGAATGGACCTACCTCGTATTAAGTTGATCTTTTCTCTACACTTTGCAATAATTGTAACATTATATTCTGCAGTCTCTCCTTCCTTCCCTATGTACGGTATGCATTGTTTGTACAGCATGCAAGAAACAATAGTTTTCACTGTATACCAATACTTGTAACAATAATAAAACAAATCAAAATTAAATCATCAGCCACGCTTGAAGGATGCACCATCTGTCTCCAAGCAACCACCCTTTCAGGTTCATCCAGGTCAGAGGGGAATGGGAATTTCGACTACTCCAGTATAAAAGCATCATGGCAGGTTCCAGGGAATCTGTTGCCAATCTGCTGCACATTTAGGGAATGAAATCCCTCTCGGTTGATGAATACACCTGGTTAATCTGGGAGTGTTTGGATTGACACATATATACCGTCAATGACACCCTGCGCCAAGGAAAGGTCACTCAGAGGTGAGAATACAGGATCCTGCTCATTCTGGCATGAGGTAAGTTTATATTACGCTTAGCCCTGGCAAATAATCAGTCCACCTCCCAATTTATTATGCAGTTAAATGCGGTTTTAGTGAGATCCTCACTGTATCCAGTAATAGCCTGGACGAAGCCTGAGGCAATGAAATTGAGGGGTTTGGTGTCTTTCACAGTCACGACTATTACGTGGTCCAGTGGGAGGATAGTCTCCTTCCAGGATGCTGCCAGTATCTGCTGCCAGCTGACATGACAATCGCAGTCTTTCGATAGGCAGCTCCTCCAGCAGATCAAGGGAGATCAGCCTCTGTCTCTACAACCCGTTAGGTGGTTAAGACCTCCAGCCACTTTATTCCCTCAATTGCAATCAAGTTGCAGCACAACCATTAATGTGGCGAACCCATAAATAATCCTCATTCACCCACTCTTGCTCATAGTAACAGCCTCCTTGAACTTCTCTCTCTGATCAAGTCTCCGAGTTGCTCCTCAAACTAAGTACTCTCACCAAACTGTAGTCCAGATGTTACTGAAGAAGAACCTGTTGAATCCTTAACATTTGTCCACATTAGCCACCTGATCTTTAACCAGTTGGATTGATTGACAGGAAATCCTCTATCTCCATTTTATTAACTTTGCTGGCTTGCAGGAAACCAGTACAGTGACAGCTAATTTCAATTTAAACATGTTAATGAGTTTTCCACCTCTCCACAGCAGGACACTTCTCCACCCTGGTAACCACGCCGTCCACATGGTAAGAGACATCACATGATGTGTTGGGGTTGAGTTCCTCAAAGGCTGGAATTCTCTGCTCGTTGGGAGTTCACTTTTCCCACGGGAATGCACCCTCTGCCAGCGGGTTTCGTAGCAGCGTGGGGTAGCTTCAGTGAAAAATCCCATCAACAAGCTGGGGGAGGACAGAATCCGGCCCTGCAGCACTAAGCATCTCGCCGGACCGGAGAATTCCACCCAACTTCACCATTTTAAACCCTGCCCTTAACTCATTGAGGTCGATCTGCTGACAGGAACAGTGGGCTGGATTCTCCGCCCCGCCGCACAACTTTACTGCCCCGACCCGCCGGCGGGATTCTCCGTTACACCGGCCGGTCAACGGGTTTTCCCATTGTGGGGCAGCCCCACGCCATCAAGAAACCCCCGGGCGCCGGCTAAACGGAGAATCCCGTCGGCGGAGAATCCTGCCCAGTTTGTTCATCAATCTGTGTGGCCATCGTTTAGTTAGTGTAACAGCGGGCCTCTGTGTTCCACTGGATTTGATGCTCCACTTCGTCATCTGGGTGGTCATAGGACAGCATTAACCGCCCAGTCTTTATAAAACCCACCTCACTTACACTCCATTGAAATCAGTGGAAAAGCTTCAAGCGAGTCCTGGAGAATGTTCGTTGTCGGCATTTTGCCGGGGGGTTTTGTGGGTCCTTGAATAGCAATAATTCTCTGACCACTTCAGGTGTCAGCTACATAAGAAGGGGCATGCTTCAGGAGTCCGAGGGTGGTGGTCCACTGGTGGAAGGATTTTCCAGCTTGGATTAGGTACATACGCTCATCCAGTGAGGGCCACTGGGGTCTCCTAGATAGTCAGCTTCAAATGAACTTTGACATCTGAAAAAATAAAGAAAAAATTGGAAAGAGCGTCAAAGAACTATTAAGGCATTTCTCTGGATTGCCCCAAACCTGGGGCTTTTTGATTTGTTCTTTGGATGTGGACGTCGCCGGCTGTGCCGACATTTATTGCCCATCCTTAATTGCCCATTGAGGTGGCAGTTCAGGGTCAACCACATTACTGTGGGTCTGGAATCACATGTAGGCCAGACTGGGTAAGAACGACAGATTTCCTTCCCTAAAGGACATTAGTGAACTTGGGGCATACCTCTCCTTATTCCGCCTAGCTTTAGACAGATAAACATGAGGCCTCACCAGGGACATCCCACTATTTAAATCAAAGCATTGAGTCTGTGATGTAGGCCCAAGAGTGAAGACCCTGGAGAGAATGTGTGCAGAGTACGATCCCGCAAATAGCAATGGGATAATGACCAGACAATCTGTATTAGTGTTGTTGGTTAAGACCAGAACACACACACACACACAAAGAAATTAAGACAAGTTCCAAAACCTGGGGAAAAAATAAGATAGCCGACAATAATTCTCGACTGTCATTTTTAAGTTGCCACACAACTTTCCAGTGTTTATTGATGCTGATGCTGAGAGATACAGCAGCTGCAGATAGTGTTCTGCATCCCTGTGCCACTGACAGGGCAGAGGAGTTAATGAGGGAGCAGGTCTCCATTGAGTGTTGTAGAAATCACGTCCCCCCCCCACATCCCGCCAGCTCAATGGATTTGATGGTTTTACTGTCTTGTTAAAGCCCAGTGGGAGAATGGCCCAGATGTTATTGATGATCTGTGTAATGAGGCCTGGCTCCTTTTTCATTTTCTATTTTCTTTTCAATTGATCATGTAGAGTAGGAATCGGCACTCAGCCTCACTACATTTACTGTGAATTTGCTCTTGTTGTGTTTAATTGTAACAGTAAGCTCTAAATATTTATTCAAGCCTTCTACATGGCTTAGGCCCCAAATCCCCTTCCTTCCATCACCTAACTATAGGGGTGTAACCCAGGCCTACTTGAGCCTTAACATCTCCAGCAGCTGGAAAAGGCACAGTGTCGCACCCAAACTTTAATAAGGAGATAGGGAAAGGTACTCACCCTGTTGCATGCAACCATTTTTCTTTGATTTCTTTTGATAGAGGTCAGTTTTCTCTCTCTCATGAAATAAAAAGATAATAAAGTAGAAATCGGACAATGTCCCGCATGGCCCGCCTGGTATTGAATTCCATTCCTCAGTGGGTTGGACTGTCTGCCAATGCCCTCAGCCATGTCGTGGACAATCCACTCATGCTGCTGACTTTGTGCACCAGGCTTTCTACTGTGTCACCACCTGAGCAGTTTTGGCCTTGGTGCTACACATTGCTTGCGCCATCTCCTGCCCCCATACCCTCTGGGAATCCTCCAGTAGGCTATGGACCTGCTGGAGTGTCACGGGCATCCCACTCTGAATATCACGGCCACACCCTAACGTCTCCATCAGCTCTGGGCAAATCTTTTCTAGAGGCTCAGCATCTGACTGTGGCCCAGCTGGGTCCCGTGATCCAGCAGACCTCCGACTGGCGTCTCGCCTGGTGGGTCCTGCCTCCATTTGATGTACATCAGCAACTGTGTGGTGCTCACAAGTATGCTCCCCAAAAACCTATCCACAACTGTCACCCACCGAGGTGCGTGTCTCCGTGCTGGTGGAGGGTGGGACTGAAAGCCATGACGCATCGATGGTGGCATCCTTGGAGCTCTCCTCTGAGGTGTTGTCATGGGAGGTGGAGGGGGGCCACCTCGGATGCAACGGCACCGTCGGCTGGTGGTCCTTTGAGACATGCGGTCAGTGGGAGGGATGCCTCAGTTTGCATGGCATTAACAACTCACGTTTGACAGTCCATCTGGATAGGACCTGGTGGATCATCACCTCTGTGCTGTGCGCCAACCTTCACGTTAGTGACCGCTCTGGCTTGGCCACCTCCGTAATGTGGTGAGGATTCTGATGTCCGGCACCCTGACACCCGTCTGGGTCGTCTCCTGGTGATTGTGGAACAGTGGTTCGCATTGGGGGAAAGAACGTTTTGGTCGGTGGGGATTGTCGCTGGGTGGGTCAGGTCATGGTGCTGGGCGGGAGTGATGCCAGGCGTATTCCCATGGCGGGGGGTGAGGGAGGGTGGGTTCGCTGCCAACTCACCCATGTGGCCTGGTGTAGGTCGTTGACCTTCGTTGGCACTGGGTTATTGGGCCGCTGCCACTTCCTCCAGGCAGCACTGGCTGCCCCTTGGCTCATCCTCTGGGACCCTAGGCGGAACAGGACATCTTTCCTGGCCTTGACCGCCTGTCGGAGCTCCCCAGGTCTGCATCCCCGAACCGTGGCTGGTTGTCTCGGCGCCATGGCTGCGAGCTGAGTGTGACGGCTGTGCTGCTCAATCTTGTTGGCGGGGGGCTGACGAGCATGGTCCCGGCGAATCGGCTGGCGAGCCATGATTTTCGCCATGAAGCCCATTGGTCCTTACATGGACCAATTAATGTTGGTTTACGGTGACGGCCTCGCATGGTCGAGCACAGGGAAGCCCACATCAGTTCCTGCTCACTACCACATTCAGAAACTTTTTCATTGAATCGCACCCTATCTTTCTCACATATTTTTGGATATATTATCAGTTTTAATTGCCATATTATTATTAGAATCATTATATTGTGCGGCTTCGAACACAGCTAACACTCTGAAAGGGAATCTCACGACTCCTTGCAGATTTTGAAGAGCCAGCTAGGAGCCTGAAGAGAAGCATGGAAGAGGATATAGAGGTGTTTGTTAAAGCTAAGTTACTTGAGAAAGAGGGCTGGATTCCACTGATTGAGCAGTCAGATGATCCGGCCTCTGGGTGGAGGGAGGATTCCGCGTGTAAATAAGAGCCGTTAACACCAGTCTACTGTCGGTGCAGCAGGGGGATCAGGAGGAGATCAGGCAGCCAGATGACGCAAATAAAAATAAAGGGAAAAGATCTAGGAGCAAGGGCTGGAGGAGGGTAAAACTAAATCAGCTGATAAAGAAGCTAAAGAGAAACAGCAAGAATTGGCGAACCTTTTCAGAGAAACGGAATGGGGGTGTGCAGTTGCAGAATGTATTCAGGGACAGTTACAAGAAGACTGAGAAAAAACATTCCACAGGAGTTGACCAATTGTCAGGAGAGGTGGAATATATTAAAATCTAGTGTGCGGAGGCATGTGAAAGGCGGGGAGCTTTGGAAAAGCCAAATGAGGACCTCAGTTGGGAGTATCAGAGATTGTCAGCGGGATTCTCAGTCGGTCGACGGCGGATTCGAGAAATACGATTAGGCGGAGAATCAGTGCCAACACCAAAATTGAGGTGGGTGCCAATTTCACGCCAAATCGCAATTCTCCGTCGCCTCAACAGCGACGCCAATCATTTCCAGAATGCACGTACAGTGAACACCTTTTGCATATCATTAGTGGGCCCAACCCGGTACTCTCCGGGGCCTCTGTGATTCTCCGCTTCTGATGGGCCGTATTCTCGATGGTGAGGTTCACTTGTGCTTTTAAAAATCGTGAAACCAACGTTGTGACTGCTGAGGGAGAGAAGGGATTCGGAAAGTGTTCAACATCGCCATAGTTGCCGCTGGCCGAGGGGCTTCTGCCAGGGCTGCAGGTGGCCAGGAGGTGGGCTGTGTGGTCAGGGTGGATGGGCATGTAACACCATTCATAGAATTTACAGTGTAGAAGGAGGCCATTTGGCCCATCGAGTCTGCACTGGCCCTTGGAATGAGCACCATACTTAAGCCTATGCCTGCACCCTATCCCTGTAACCCAGTAACCCCACCTAAACTTTTTGGGCACTGAGGGTAATTTAGCATGGCCAATCCACCTAACCTGCACATCTTTGGACTGTGGGAGAAAATCGGAGCACCTGGAGGAAACCCACGCACACACGGGGAGGACGTGCAGACACCGCACAGACCGTGACCCAGCTGGGAATCGAACCTGGGACCCTGGAGCTGGGAAAAAACTGTGCTAACCACTGTGCTATCAGCGTGCGCAGCCAGCAAGGCAGCCATGCAGCTGCGCTCGCCGCTGACAGCCCACTGTGAACTCAGGGCCACAGGTCGTATGCATGTGCCCCAGGCCACCCCACAAGGTGCCATCTGGTCCCAGCCAACCCATCAGAGGGATGGCTGGGCTCCAATGCAACCAGTGCCATCTTTTTGGCAGGAATTAATGTGTGTGGGGATTGGAATGTGTTGATATGGCTGATGTGACCATCAATTCACTCGGAACACGATTGGAAGTAAACTGTGGTTTTAATAGACTTACAACTGAGCCTGCCTGCGACCAGAAGAACTGAGGGCAGGCTCACACGGCTGCAGCTCTTTATACTTCTGGTAATGGGAGGGGCCATGGGCGGAGCCGTGGGCGGAGCCGAGGGTGGAGCCCTGTACAAGCTCCTCATCTCCCCCTGTGGGCAGAGCCGCGCAACGGCTCACAGACAGAGCCCACAAGGACACAATACAATACAGTGTGAATTACATTCACCACAATGGCTGCAGCTTGTCAGTCTCCTAAGTGTCAATCACAGACCTGACCAATCCCGCACTGTTTTCCATTAGAATCAATTGTGTTCCACGTGGTGCTGGTGCTAGCCCCTCAACAGTCACTAAATCGATCCAGATCCACCGCCAGTTTGCTGTCGTGAAAGTCTATGAATCCTGCCCTGACATCAGCATTTAGTCTGAGTAACAGAGAATCCCACGCTAGTTATGGAAAAGGACAGTAAAAGTGGCATTCAGAGTGCTGCAGAGAGAGAGAGAGAGAGAGACAGGCAGATCATGCTGCTTACAAATGGGAGCTGGCTGCAGTACAAAATAAACTGCGGCAGCAATGTGGGACGGTCTGTGCATGAACTGCCACAGCAATGTGGGACAGTCTGTGCATGAGCTGCGACAGCAATGTGGGATGGTCTGTGGATGAACTGCCACAGCAATGTGGGACGGTCTGTGCATGAACTGCCACAGCAATGTGGGACAGTCTGTGCATGAACTGCGACAGCAATGTGGGATGGTCTGTGCATGAACTGCATCAGCAATGTGGGATCGTCTGTGTATGAACTGCCACAGCAATGTGGGATGGTCTGTGCATGAACTGCCACAGCAATGTGGGATGGTCTGTGCATGAACTGCGTCAGCAATGTGGGACGGTCTGTGCATGAACTGCGTCAGCAATGTAGGATGGTTTGTGCATGAACTGCGACAGCAATGTGGGACAGTCTGTGCATGAACTGCGGCAGCAATGTGGGACGGTCTGTGCATGAACTGCCACACCAATGTGGGACAGTCTGTGCATGAACTGCGACAGCAATGTGGGATGATCTGTGCATGAACTGCCACAGCAATGTGGGATGGTCTGTGCATGAACTGCGACAGCAATGTGGGACAGTCTGTGCATGAACTGCGTCAGCAATGTGGGACAGTCTGTGCATGAACTGCGGCAGCAATGTGGGATGGTCTGTGCATGAACTGCGTCAGCAATGTGGGACAGTCTGTGCATGAACTGCGGCAGCAATGTGGGATGGTCTGTGCATGAACTGCGACAGCAATGTGGGACGGTCTGTGCATGAACTGCCACAGCAATGTGGGACGGTCTGTGCATGAACTGCCACAGCAATGTGGGATGGTCTGTGCATGAACTGCGGCAGCAATGTGGGATGGTCTGTGCATGAACTGCGACAGCAATGTGGGACGGTTTGTGCATGAACTGCCATAGCAATGTGGGATGGTCTGTGCATGAACTGCGGCAGCAATGTGGGATGGTCTGTGCATGAACTGCGACAGCAATGTGGGATGGTCTGTGCATGAACTGCCACAGCGATGTGGGACAGTCTGTGCATGAACTGCAACAGCAATGTGGGATGGTCTGTGCATGAACTGCCACAGCAATGTGGGATGGTCTGTGCATGAACTGCGTCAGCAATGTGGGACAGTCTGTGCATGAACTGCGGCAGCAATGTGGGATGGTCTGTGCATGAACTGCGACAGCAATGTGGGACGGTCTGTGCATGAACTGCGACAGCAATGTGGGACGGTCTGTGCATGAACTGCCACAGCAATGTGGGATGGTCTGTGGATGAACTGCGACAGCAATGTGGGATGGTCTGTGCATGAACTGCGTCAGCAATGTGGGATCGTCTGTGTATGAACTGCCACAGCAATGTGGGATGGTCTGTGCATGAACTGCCACAGCAATGTGGGACAGTCTGTGCATGAACTGCAACAGCAATGTGGGATGGTCTGTGCATGAACTGCCACAGCAATGTGGGATGGTCTGTGCATGAACTGCGTCAGCAATGTGGGACAGTCTGTGCATGAACTGCGGCAGCAATATGGGATGGTCTGTGCATGAACTGCGACAGCAATGTGGGACGGTCTGTGCATGAACTGCGACAGCAATGTGGGACGGTCTGTGCATGAACTGCCACAGCAATGTGGGATGGTCTGTGGATGAACTGCGTCAGCAATGTGGGACGGTCTGTGCATGAACTGCGACAGCAATGTGGGATGGTCTGTGCATGAACTGCGACAGCAATGTGGGATGGTCTGTGCATGAACTGCGGCAGCAATGTGGGACAGTCTGTGCATGAACTGCGTCAGCAATGTGGGACAGTCTGTGCATGAACTGCGACAGCAATGTGGGACAGTCTGTGCATGAACTGCGACAGCAATGTGGGACAGTCTGTGCATGAACTGCCACAGCAATGTGGGACAGTCTGTGCATGAACTGCGACAGCAATGTGGGACAGTCTGTGCATGAACTGCGTCAGCAATGTGGGACAGTCTGTGCATGAACTGCCACAGCAATGTGGGATGGTCTGTGCATGAACTGCGGCAGCAATGTGGGATGGTCTGTCCATGATCTGCGACAGCGATGTGGGACGGTCTGTGCATGAACTGCCACAGCAATGTGGGACGGTCTATGCATGAACTGCCACAGCAATGTGGGACGGTCTGTGCATGAACTGCCACAGCAATGTGGGACGGTCTATGCATGAACTGCGGCAGCAATGTGGGATGGTCTGTGCATGAACTGCGGCAGCAATGTGGGATGGTCTGTGCATGAACTGCGGCAGCAATGTGGGACAGTCTGTGCATGAACTGCGTCAGCAATGTGGGACAGTCTGTGCATGAACTGCGACAGCAATGTGGGACAGTCTGTGCATGAACTGCGACAGCAATGTGGGACAGTCTGTGCATGAACTGCCACAGCAATGTGGGACAGTCTGTGCATGAACTGCGACAGCAATGTGGGACAGTCTGTGCATGAACTGCGTCAGCAATGTGGGACAGTCTGTGCATGAACTGCCACAGCAATGTGGGATGGTCTGTGCATGAACTGCGGCAGCAATGTGGGATGGTCTGTCCATGATCTGCGACAGCGATGTGGGACGGTCTGTGCATGAACTGCCACAGCAATGTGGGACGGTCTATGCATGAACTGCCACAGCAATGTGGGACGGTCTGTGCATGAACTGCCACAGCAATGTGGGACGGTCTATGCATGAACTGCGGCAGCAATGTGGGATGGTCTGTGCATGAACTGCGGCAGCAATGTGGGACGGTCTGTGCATGAACTGCGGCAGCAATGTGGGACAGTCTGTGCATGAACTGCGTCAGCAATGTGGGACAGTCTGTGCATGAACTGCGACAGCAATGTGGGACAGTCTGTGCATGAACTGCGACAGCAATGTGGGACAGTCTGTGCATGAACTGCCACAGCAATGTGGGACAGTCTGTGCATGAACTGCGACAGCAATGTGGGACAGTCTGTGCATGAACTGCGTCAGCAATGTGGGACAGTCTGTGCATGAACTGCCACAGCAATGTGGGATGGTCTGTGCATGAACTGCGGCAGCAATGTGGGATGGTCTGTCCATGATCTGCGACAGCGATGTGGGACGGTCTGTGCATGAACTGCCACAGCAATGTGGGACGGTCTATGCATGAACTGCCACAGCAATGTGGGACGGTCTGTGCATGAACTGCCACAGCAATGTGGGACGGTCTATGCATGAACTGCGGCAGCAATGTGGGATGGTCTGTGCATGAACTGCGGCAGCAATGTGGGATGGTCTGTGCATGAACTGCGGCAGCAATGTGGGATGGTCTGTGCATGAACTGCGTCAGCAATGTGGGATGGTCTGTGCATGAACTGCCACAGCAATGTGGGACGGTCTGTGCATGAACTGCCACAGCAATGTGGGACGGTTTGTCATGAACTGCGGCAGCAATGTGAGATGGTCTGTGCATGAACGTATCAGACCCCCATGAACTCGATGATTGTGGAACCCCTGATGAGAAAGGAGAGGACAATGGTGGTCAACTCACTGGTCACCCGATAGGGAGACCTGGAGGAATGGCACCTGTGAGGCAGTCTGGATACCAATCATCCAACACAGATGCACCAGAAGGGGCAATAGGACCCTTAGACAGGCAGTTAATTGCCCCATATGCTTCAGAGGAATTACAGGGCGATTAACATTGAGGAATCGAAAGAGGAGAGGAACCTTCCAGACACTTCCTGAAAATTGATCAGCCTGTAGGATGACATGGATTAGATGAAAATGAAAAGCACAATTTGTTCTTATTTACGATAGCTTCCAGAGTTGAAAATGGGGATGGGGCAATGGAATGGCATGAAAAACCAGGTAGTGGAGGCTCTGGGTCTGACAAAGGGGAAACTCCTTTCAGCTTCTGGGGTAAACTCAGCAGCCACTGGATGGGAATCTGATGACATTCGCAAACAAGCTGTGGGCTGTTTATTTCAGAACAAACATCTCAGTTGGTGCCAGATCAAGCCGACTTAGCAGGGCAGACCCTTAATCACTGGCTCTGAACCTTAGTTAGCCATACTCTGCCATATGTAAGGGGAGGCAGTTTGAGGATTTTGACCCTAACGTCAGTCGACAACTGAGGAGGCGGTGGTAAGAAAAATGGCCCTCCATTTTGAGAAAAAGCTGAGGGAGAAAATGACTAGAATTTTTAAGGAGAAGGGGAAGGTGAAGTTGAAGGTGGAGGAGATAAAAGGGGGGAAACACAAAGGACCCCAGAAAGGAAATGACAACCTGAAGTGTTTGAATTATGGTCGTCCAGGTCACTTACGAAAAGATTGAGAACGACCAATTAGAATGGGAAATGCAAAGTTTCCTCAGGAAAAGGAGAAGTTAGGGATAGAGGAACAGAATCTGAATTTAGAAAAATGGATAGCAGCAGCAGTTGAGGTCACATTGGAAAAAAGGAAGGGATTGATTGTGACTATACCTTACTTCTCTTCCCACCCCCACTTCCCAACTCCCACTGTTCACTAATGACAGGCCACTCCTAGCCCGTGTACCTGTGTTTACTCAAGTATGATTCTTACAGCTCACCTTCCATGTATGTCAAGATGGAGGGGCAGGGTGGAAATTATTTAGTGGATACAGGAATGTCTCAGAGAGTTATTTCTTGAGACACTCCATTTAACAAGTTGGGCTCCTTACTCTCTGGAGGGTTTTGTTGGAAATAGTTCAATAGGGACAGTGTCAGTTCCTGTGGAGACTGAGGAGAGACCACCACAAACTCAGTGGAGTTTTGTATCAATCGAATGGTCAGACACAGACGTTGTAATATTGGGATCGGGTTGGATGAAGGCCCATGATGTTGTCATAGATCTTTGCAACCACTCCTTGTGGAGAGGAATTAGAGCAGGGACAGGAAGGAGTAATATTACAGAATAGAATTAAGAACATAAAGAACATAAGAACTAGGAGCAGGAGTAGGCCATCTGGCCCCTCGAGCCTGCTCCGCCATTCAATGAGATCATGGCTGATCTTTTGTGGACTCAGCTCCACTTTCCGGCCCGAACACCATAACCCTTAATCCCTTTATTCTTCAAAAAACTATCTATCTTTACCTTAAAAACATGTAATGAAGGAGCCTCAACTGCTTCACTGGGCAAGGAATTCCATAGATTCACAACCCTTTGGGTGAAGAAGTTCCTCCTAAACTCAGTCCTAAATCTACTTCCCCTTATTTTGAGGCTATGCCCCCTAGTTCTGCTGTCACCCGCCAGTGAAAACAACCTGCCCGCATCTATCCTATCTATTCCCTTCATAATTTTAAATGTTTCTATAAGATCCCCCCTCATCCTTCTAAATTCCAACGAGTACAGTCCCAGTCTACTCAACCTCTCCTCATAATCCAACCCCTTCAGCTCTGGGATTAACCTAGTGAATCTCCTCTGCACACTCTCCAGCGCCAGTACGTCCTTTCTCAAGTAAGGAGACAAAAACTGAACACAATACTCCAGGTGTGGCCGCACTAACACCTTATACAATTGCAACATAACCTCCCTAGTCTTAAACTCCATCCCTCTAGCAATGAAGGACAAAATTCCATTTGCCTTCTTAATCACCTGTTGCACTTGTAAACCAACCTTCTGTGACTCATGCACTAGCACACCCAAGTCTCTCTGAACAGCGGCATGCTTTAATATTTTATCGTTTAAATAATAATCCCATTTGCTGTTATTCCTACCAAAATGGATAACCTCACATTTGTCAACATTGTATTCCATCTGCCAGACCCGAGCCCATTCACTTAACCTATCCAAATCCCTCTGCAGACTTCCAGTATCCTCTGCACTTTTCGCTTTACCACTCATCTTAGTGTCATCTGCAAACTTGGACACATTGCCCTTGGTCCCCAACTCCAAATCATCAATGTAAATTGTGAACAATTGTCGGCCCAACACGGATCCCTGAGGGACACCACTAGCTACTGATTGCCAACCAGAGAAACACCCATTTATCCCAACTCTTTGCTTTCTATTAATTAACCAATCCTCTATCCATGCTACTACTTTACCCTTAATGCCATGCATCTTTATCTTATGCAGCAACCTTTTGTGTGGCACCTTGTCAAAGGCTTTCTGGAAATCCAGATATACCACATCCATCAGCTCCCCGTTATCTACTGCACTGGTAATGTCCTCAAAAAATTCCACTAAATTAGTTAGGCATGACCTGCCTTTAACGAACCCATGCTGCGTCTGCCCAATGGGACAATTTCTATCCAGATGCCTCGCAATTTCTTCCTTGATGATAGATTCCAGCATCTTCCCTATTACCGAAGTTAAACTCACTGGCCTATAATTTCCTGCTTTCTGCCTACCTCCTTTTTTAAACAGTGGCGTCACGTTTGCTAATTTCCAATCCACCGGGACCACCCCAGAGTCTAGTGAATTTCGGTAAATTATCACTAGTGCATCTGCAATTTCCCTAGCCATCTCTTTTAGCACTCTGGGATGCATTCCATCAGGGCCAGGAGACTTGTCTACCTTTAGCCCCATTAGCTTGCCCATCACTCCCTCCTTAGTGATAACAATCCTCTCAATGTCCTCACCTGTCATAGCCTCATTTCTATCAGTCGCTGGCATGTTATTTGTGTCTTCCACTGTGAAGACCGACCCAAAAAACCTATTCAGTTCCTCAGCCATTTCCTCATTTCCCATTATTAAAACTCCCTTCTCATCCTCTAAAGGACCAATATTTACCTTAGCCACTCTTTTTTGTCTTATATATTTGTAAAAACTTTTACTGTCTGTTTTTATATTCTGAGCAAGTTTACTCTCATACTCTATCTTACTCTTCTTTATAGCTTTTTTAGTAGCTTTCTGTTTCCCCCTAAAGATTTCCCAGTCCTCTAATCTCCCAGCAATCTTTGCCACTTTATATGCTTTTTCCTTCAATTTGATACTCTCCCTTATTTCCTTAGATATCCACGGTCGATTTTCCCTCTTTCTTCCGTCCTTCCTTTTTGTTGGTATAAACCTTTGCTGAGCACTGTGAAAAATTGCTTGGAAGGTTCTCCACTGTTCCTCAACTGTTCCACCATAAAGTCTTAGCTCCCAGTCTACCTTAGCTAGTTCTTCTCTCATCCCCTTGTAATCTCCTTTGTTTAAACACAAAACACTAGTATTTGATTTTACTTTCTCACCCTCCATCTGTATTTTAAATTCCACCATATTGTGATCGCTCCTTCCGAGAGGATCCCTAACTATGAGATCATGAATCAATCCTGTCTCATTACACAGGACAAGATCTAGGACCGCTTGTTCCCTCGTAGGTTCCATTACATACTGTTCTAGGAAACTATCGCGGATACATTCTATAAACTCCTCCTCACGGTTGCCTTGACCGACCTGGTTAAACCAATCGACATGTAGATTAAAATCCCCCATGATAACTGCTGTACCATTTCTACATACATCAGTTATTTCTTTGTTTATTGCCTGCCCCACCATCTCGTTACTATTTGGTGGCCGATAGACTACTCCTATCAGTGACTTTTTCGCCTTACTATTCCTGATTTCCACCCAAATGGATTCAACCTTATCCTCCATAGCACCGATGTCATCCCTTACTATTGCCCGGATGTCATCCTTAAATAACAGAGCAACACCACCTCCCTTACCATCCACTCTGTCCTTCCGAATAGTTTGATACCCTCGGATATTTAACTCCCAGTCGTGACCATCCTTTAACCATGTTTCAGTAATGGCCACTAAATCATAGTCATTTACGATGATTTGTGCCACCAACTCATTTACTTTATTCCGAATACTACGAGCATTCAGGTAAAGTACACTTATGTTGGTTTTTTTACCTCTGTTTTGAATCTTAACATCTCCAGTTTTATTCCTTTTGTTATTACTGGGCCTATTCACTGTGCTCCCCTCAGTCACTGTACCTTGTACTGTCGCCCTTATGGATTTCTGACTATGTCTTCTCTGCCTTGCACTTTTCCCCTTACTTCCTTTTGTTTCTGTCCCTGTTTTACTACCTTCCAACTTCCAGCATTGGTTCCCATCCCCCGCCACATTAGTTTAAACCCTCCCCAACAGCTCTAGAAAACACCCCCCCTAGGACATCGGTTCCAGTCCTGCCCAAGTGCAGACCGTCCGGTTTGTACTGGTCCCACCTCCCCCAGAACCGGACCCAATGCCCCAGGAATTTGAATCCCTCCCTCTTGCACCATCTCTCGAGCCACGCATTCATCCTATCTATCCTGACATTCCTACTCTGACTAGCTCGTGGCACTGGTAGCAATCCTGAGATTACTACCTTTGAGGTCCTACTTTTTAGTTTAACTCCTAACTCCCTGAATTCCGCTTGTAGGACCTCATCCCGTTTTTTACCTATATCGTTGGTGCCTATGTGCACCACAACAGCTGGCTGTTCACCCTCCCCCCCCCAGAATGTCCTGCAGCCGCTCCGAGACATCCTTGACCCTTGCACCAGGGAGGCAACATACCATCCTGGAGTCTCGATTGCGTCCATAGAACCGCCTGTCTATTCCCCTTACGATCGAGTCCCCTATCACTATAGCCCTGCCATTTTTCTTCCTGCCCTGCTGTGCAGCAGAGCCAGCCACGGTGCCATGAACCTGGCTGCTGCTGCCTTCCCCTGGTGAGCCATCTCCCTCAACAGTATCCAAAGCGGTATATCTGTTTTGCAGGGAGATGACCGCAGGGGACACCTGCACTGCCTTCCTTCTTACAATACAGAAGGAGGTCGTTCGGCCCATTGAGTCTGTATTGACCCTTCGAATGAGCACTTGACCCATGTCCAGTCCCCCATCGACCCCGCCCTATCCCCACAGCCTAACCTGCATATCCCTGGACATTAAAGGCTAATTCACCTCACCATTTAAAAAAAAAATCCAATATTTTTTTTCCAATTAAGGGCCAATTTAGTGTGGTCAATGTACCTACTCTGCACATCTTTGGGTTTGTCGGGTTGAGATGCACGCGGACACGGGGAGAACGTGCAAACTCCACACAGACAGTGATCCTGGGCCAGGATCGAACCCGAGTCCCTGTCACTGTGATTCAACAGTGCTAACCACGGTGCCACCGAGTCGCCCTCGAGTCTGGTTATTCCTGGTTCACATAAACAGAAGGGAGAGATAGAAAATGTTTGGCCATATAATTTAACTGACCCAGGAGATAGTAACACAGAATGAAGAGGCTTTTGCCTGACACATAATTAACTGTTGTCAAGATAAAGGGGTGGAGATTAGAATTGATGGAGATCCCATGTCACAACCTCAGAGACAGCATAATATTCCACAGGAGGCAGAGACAGTTCTGACTATTATGGTTGATGTTAAGAATTATCTTTATTACTGTCACAAGTAGGCTTACAGGAACACTGACATGAAGTACTGTGAAAGATCAATATCCACACATCTCAACTCTCCGATTTGGCCAGTTCGTAAAGCAGATGGATCATGGAGGCTGACAGTGGATTATTGGGTCTTAAATAAGAACATTCTTGCCTGTACACTCATGGTAGCTGCACTGCAGACTTGATAGCAGTTATATCCCCAACAGCTATTGTGTTTTCTGTGCTGGATGTTTCAACGGATTCCCATATGTCAAGATGATTAATGCCAATTTGCCTTTACCGTCAATGGTGTGCGGTATAGATGGACATACATTCCACAGTGTTTTCACAATAGCCCTTCCATATTCAATCAATGTACGGAAAAGCTTTCAGTTTGAGTGCTTGATTCAATATGCTGATGAGCTATTCAGGTGCTAAACTGGGGAAAGGCAAATTACAATAAAATTAGACAGGAATTGAAGAATTTGGATTGGGTGTGGCTGTTTGAGGGTAAATAAACATTGGACACGTGGTAGTCTTTCAAGCGACAGTTGATTAGGATTCATGAAAGTCATGTTCCTGAGAGAACGAAGGATGAGTATGGGAAGTTTAGGGAGACTTGGATAATGAGGGATGTTGTGAAGGCCGTCAAAAAGAAAAAGGAGGCTTTTGCACAGTCTACAATGGTAGGGACAGTTGGAACCCTTGAGAGGATAAAGAAAGTAGGAAGTTGCTTATGCGGGAAATTAAGAGGGCTAGGAGGGGTCATGAAAAGTCCTTGGCAAGTAGGATTAAGGTGAATCCCAAAGCTTTTTATTCATATGTAAAAAGCAAGAGGGTGGCCAGGGAAAGGATTGGACCACTTAAGAACAGTGGGAGAAATCTATGTGTTGAGCCAGAGGGAATGGGCGAGGAACTAAATGAGTACTTTGCTCAGTGTTCACCAAAGAAAAGGACTTTGTGGAAGATGATTCTTGAGTAGGGAGTGTGGATAGTCTGGGTCATGTTAACATCGAAAAGGAGGAGGTATTGGGTGTTTTAAAAGACATTAAGGTAGATAAATACTGAGGGAAGCAAGGGAGGAAATTGCTGGGACCTTGACTGACATCTTTGTATCCTCATTGGCTACAGGTGAGGTCCCAGAGGACTGGAAAATAGCTAATGTGGTACCGCTGTTTAAGAAAGGTAGCTGGATAATCCTGGAAACTATAGGCCGGTGTGCCTCATGTCGGTATGTTGCACGTTTTACTTGAGTGTAATACGCGTTTATTGGAGTGTATTAACACGCCTCCGTTTAAAGGCCGTGTGCTTAACACTGCTAGGCTCTGAATGTGTAAATTTCAGCTCGGGAGTCGCCAGGTGTCGTATAAACACCTCACAAATATTCCAAGGTCAGGTTCAAAGTAATAAAACTATACACCGATTAGTAAGTTCCAACGATCAATATTTATTATACAAATATAATAAATACGCATGCACACGCGAAAGACTAATACCTATTTCTACTATTAAACGACTAAATACTTATCTAAGTGGGAACCAGCAAGGTCAGGGGACAAGGCCTTTGGTCCTTTCTTAGCTGCACCTTCTGTTCGTTCTTAGAAGAGTACTGTATAAGTTCACGTGGCGAGCGTCGTTTTGGGACTTACTGAACGATGGCTGGTGCTCAACGGCTGGTGATTAGACAGGATCTGGAGACTGGAGTCGAAGTCGAAACAGCAAGCCGGAGCAACAAAACAGCTCAAGCCGGAGCACAAAACAAACAGGACCATGTGTGGGGGTCTATCTTTATAGTGGGCCCCAATGTCCGTGCCTTTTCGGGGCGGGCTTTACCTTCCATGCATTGATTGGATCAATTCCCAATCGATGTCTAACTAATCCCCCAATCTGAGGGTCCCTTCTCGATGTGTGGGGCGGTCTCTAGGGTCTTTTGAGATGGATACTTCTGGTGCCGTTTTGTCTGGGCCTTCACTTAAAGTATCTATTCAAAACCAAATGTTGCTATTGTGTGTGCCCAGATCTGGATTGCCTCATTAATATGCAAAGCGTTTTGCTATTAACACCTTTGGTTGAGATCTTCCACCTGGCCAGAAACTAGTTTTGCTGCGTGCAAAATGCTAATCAGTCTTTGCAGACTGCTTGTCTTGGCTAAACTGCTTTCTCCCTGCAGTCTTAGCAGTTCTCCATTTTGTTAGCCCAGTGTCCATCTTAGGTGGCTACATTCCCTCCTTGTGATCCTCACAATCAAAAATATTGTGAAGGGTCACCTATGCACGTTGCTTCGAGTGCTTCTGGGTGCCTTCTTTGTGTTCCCTGACCTCGGCAAGTTCCTGAGCGTCTACTCTGTCCTTGACTATGGGAAGAAAAATTTTTACCTGACATCTCTACTTGGCGCTATGTCAAAGGGGACATGCATTACCAAAAACAGGGAACCTCTACCTATCACAACTATCCTTATCTTACTTTAAACATTTCATTACAGACTAAACCTCATCCATTCATACCACATCACATAACATTTCCTGACTCGGCAGTTGAGTCCAGGACAATATAATACATGGGTATATTTTATTTTATTCACACAGTGCTTTATTCATTGAGGGGCTGGGGGGATTGGTGGAAACCGAAGATAGGAGATTGAACTCCATAGATGGTTGAGGGGCAGGAACGGGAGGCTCTCCTTTTCCATTTCCTCAACCTGAGGGTCTGAACGATTATGCAGAGGATTGCAATCACTAGCAGTGATTCAATCACATATGACATGGAGTACCATGTCATAAATTTTGTGCACCAGGTCTGAACTTCACTGATCAGAGCTGAGCACGGGGAAGTTGTTGTGAGTGAAACATTTACGGCGGGGTTTGTGGGGGAAACGTGTCTTGCTTCCACACATACAAATATAACATTTAACAGTAATAAGCAGGCTTCCATTATGGTCTTCTTTTTGTTCTCTTTCTCTTCCTCTTGTATGGTCGATCCTTGCAGTGAACCCTCTTTCGTCCTTTGAAAGCTATGGGATCAAGCACAGTCTTTGTCAATACAGTTTAATATCCGTACTTGTTAGTGTATCTGTCCTCTAATTCCAATTGACCCATTAAAATGACTGGCCAAGTCACACCCTGTGACTCCCCTCATTTTTTTTTTTCAAAAGCGAATTTAATGGACACAATACACCTAACAACTCTCCTCCTGCGAGCCGTCTCGCAGGCTTTGCTCATTTACCATCCGAATGTTCCTGGATGTAAATAGCATGTGGGATGGCGGCCTAAGGGCTGCCTAACGAAAAATGAAAACAAATTGGAAACAAAAGGTCGAATGGGTTGCGTATGGGCCGCTACGGGTACGATTTGAATGGGATCCCCGGGTAGGGCGTGCTGTGCCATACCCGAGCTTGGCTGACCAAAGTGGGTTCTCAGACAGGGCGGGTCCTCAGTGCCGTTTGTCCACTGCCTGAGTAACCTGGAGTAAACGGGCAAGAATGTGTTTACCGTGGATTTGCAGCCTCTATTCGCCGAATAGAGGGGCACCTAAAAACCAAGGGAGGAGCCAAGATGCTCCTTTTGAAAAATGAGCTGGGCCATGGGCCATTGTAGCCAATAAGGTGAGCTGCTCACCATAGAAAGTTCTCAGAGGTATCTGCGGACAAGCTAAAGTGCGTGCGAGGTGGTCACAATCTTTTCAGCTGAAAAGATCTGCGATCAAACCCTTAACATATTAACAAGGAAACAAACATAAACTGACAAACAAAACATACGTGCAGGTTCCATCAGAAAGGACATCGCTTCCCTCAAGCGGTTCCTATTTTACATCATCTGGACACCTCACTTTTCCTCTGTCTCTGTGAACAGGGTCACAAAGGGGTTGCCGTATCGGGATTCAGACACCGTGTCATCCTGCTCTCCCGGATCCCACACCCTTGTGTGGATCAGGCATGAAATCTTTGAATTATGTGACCGGGGGTCACTTTCGTCGTTGCGGACAAGTCGGTATGAATTGTCCCTGTGCCAGAGTGTTGGGTCTAAAAGTGAATGGGTATTGTCGGGGTAGTCGGGGTCGGGTGGTGGGTCTGGGTTTTTAATGTAAGTGACTTCCATGGGGTCACTGGAGTCGGGGTCATAGTCGCTGCAGTGTGGGCTGTAGTGTGGTGTGCTGTGGCTGTCCTCAGAGTCAGTGTCTGTATCGCTGTCTCTGCTGCGGCAGCTTGTGGACGTTTTGGGGCGTGGTCTGTCGTGGTCAGTGGGCGGAGTCGTGGGCGAGTCCGATGAAGAACTGGTCTGTGAGGGGGATGGTGGAAACGTGTCTCTGGTGGGTGGGGTGAGGTGTTCTGCTGCGTCTAGCAGGACATGGTGTGCATGGTTGGCCTGTGTTCCATATGCCTTTAACTGGTTGATATGGAACCACGCGGTCTTACCATTAGGATATTTTATCCTATAAACTGAGGGGCTAATTTTATCCGAAATTGAATATGGGTCGGAATATTTTGGTGCCAAAAATCTGCTGGGGTTATATACAGATAGCATTACCTGTTGCCCAACCTGGAATTCTGTGGGGTGTACGGTCTTGTTAAAGCATGCTGTGCTTTGTCTACGCCGTTTCCCTAGTTGAACTGCGGCTGCGATCTGTGCAGACCTCACAGTCTCAACATGGTCTTTAACTGCCTTTTCATGTGTGAGGGCCGTCACTTCGGGGCTAGTCATGTCCAGTCCTAAAAGGAATTCTGTACCTTTCATAGGGCGTCCGTTCATGAGTGTGTGTGGTGTGTATCCTGTGGAAGTTGAAACCGTATTTCTGATGAACATGAGTGCAAATGGGAGCACTGAATCCCATGTGGAGTTGTTTTGTTGTACCATTTTTCTAAGTGTGGATTTTAGGGTCCGATTCATGCGCTCTACAATCCCGCTGGACTGTGGGTGATACGCAATATGAAAGTTTTGTTTTATTCCAAATATTGTCAGGACGTTCATCATGACCCGTCCTGTGAAGTGAGATCCCTGGTCCGAATCAATGCTTTGGGGTAAACCCCATCGTGAAGATGTGATGGGTCAGGATCTTTGCAGCTGTCTTAGCTGTATTTGTTCTAGAGGGGAATGCCTCTACCCATTTGGTAAAGGTATCGATTACCACCAGAACGTATTTATAGCCATTCCTACAAGGGGCAATGGTCCTATAAAGTCGATCTGGAGGTTTGTCCAGGGGCCATTAACTGGTCGAGTATGCCGAAGTTGTGCCTTTTTAGAATACCTCTCCGGGTTATTCTGAGCGCAAATAAGGCAATTCTCGATGTAGTGACTTACATCTGTCCTTAGGTTAGGCCACCAACAGAGCTGCCTGAGGTGCCTCGTGGTTGTGTCGATTCCTTGATGTCCATGCCCGTCATGGAACAAAGCAATCATTTGATTCCTGTCCTGCTGCGGGACCACATAAAGTTGGTCCTTTATGATCACACCCTCATGTGTGGTCAGTGCGTGTCTGAACTTGTCGTACTGAGGCACAAAGTTGCCTTTGAAAATCTCCCTGAGATCCTCATCCTGCTTCTGTGCTTCAGCTAAATCCCTGATTTCGGTCTGTGAGACTTGAACTGCGCTCACAGGGGCGCTAGCTGGTGCGCTAGCTGGGGGTGTCCACAAGCGTCCTCGCCTGGAACCTGCCTTAGCCAGTGCGTCGGCTTTTACATTCCCAGGGGGGGATGACCTATGGTGGCTTCTCACTTTTATGATGCCGAAGGTTCTGTCCTTCGCTTTTTCTAAAATGTGTCGGAGTAAAGGGGCTGATGGAAGGGGTTTCCCGTCTGCGGAGACAAAACCTCGTGTCCTCCACAGGGGTAGAAAATCTGTCAAACTATTACAGACATATAGACTGTCCGAATATATGTCCGCCGGGCTGGGGAAAGAATCGGGGTGGTCCACTATATATGCTATGGCCGCGAGCTCTGCTGCCTGCGCGCCTAAGTGACCTGGCAATTTTAACGTTATTGCCTCGAGAGCGCGACCCTGCGCGTCCTCGACATAGATGCCGCATCCCGTGATACGCTCACCTTCTAAAACCATGGACGAACCGTCCACGTATATCCGTAGTGGTCCACACGTGTCTGTGTGTTGGGGGCTTTGTTTTGGGTTCCCTATCTTCCTGGGGGGTGTCTTCGCTATGAAGGGTCCTGTGTTGTGTAGGGGAGCTACAATTTCACAATCATGGGGCTGTCCTGGGTATTGGAGGTTGTCGGCTAAAAATGTGTGTGTGCGGGTCCGTTTAACTGTAATGTCCCGTCCTTGTAAGAGTAGTGTCCACCTAGCTGCCCTAATCTGGATAACTGAACCGTCCTTCAGTCGACCGTCTAGGAGTAACTGTGTGGGGGTGTGCTCGGTCAAAATGGTGATGGGGTTGAGTCCGGTAATGTACGAAAAGTATTGTACTGCCCAGAAGACTGCAAGGAGGTGCCTCTCGCAGGCTGAAAATCCTTGTTCCACTGGGTCTAACAGTCGGGAGGCATAAGCCACTGGTCTTAGCTGCTCGTGCCGTTCCTGAAGTAACACGGCCGAGAGGGTCAGATCTGTGCTCGCTACCTCTATTGCATAGGGGGAAAGTTGGTCTGGGACTTGTAGCGCGGGTGCTGCGCTAAGGGCTTTCTTTAACTCTTCCACAGCCTCTGTATGCTCCGGAAGCCATTCCCAGGGGGCTCCTTTCTTAAGGAGGTCTGAGAGTGGGGCGGCTTTTGTCGCGAATCCGTCGATGTGGTTCCGACAATAACCAACCAGTCCTAAGAACGACCGGAGGGCTGAAACATTCTGGGGAAGGGGCAATTTGACAATCGAATCAATTCTTTTGCATTCGATCTCGCGTTTGCCGTGTGTGATGACTCTTCCCAAATACATCACTTTGTGTTCCAAAATCTGGGCCTTCCTTGGGTTAACTTTACAGCCAATTGAGGTTAAAAGTTCCAGGAGTTCGGCCAGAAGCGTAATGTGCTCTGCCTTTGTGTCTGTCTGCAGTAGTAGGTCGTCTACATACTGTACCAGACATTCGGGGCGGGAAAATTTTTCTAGACCATTCGCCAGCTGTCGGTGGAAAATGGAGGGGGAATTGTGGAATCCTTGTGGAAGGCATGTCCACGTATACTGTTGAGCTTTGAAGGTGAAGGCAAATTTGTACTGGCACGCCTTTGCCAATGGGATTGACCAGAAGCCATTGCTAATGTCCAATACCGTGAAATATTTGGAGTTGAGTCCCTGTTTGAGCATGGTCTCGGGACTTGTTGCTACCGTGGGGGCTACTGCTGGGGTTACTTTATTGAGTTCCCGATAATCAATGGTCAGACGCCATGATCCGTCGGGCTTTCTCACTGGCCAAATAGGGGCATTATTGGTCGAGGCTACTGTTCTAAGCACACCTTGCTCCAATAAGCTACCTATTACCTTCTCTATTTCTCCCTCTGCTTCTAGGGGAAATCTATATTGTTTCTGTGGTCGGGGGTCAGGTCCAGTAACGTGAATTTGTCCAGTCATTCTGCCACAGTCGTGCCGGTGACTGGCAAATGCTGTCCTATGTTTGTTTAATACTGCCTTAACTTGTCTGTCCGTGTTTAGTGTAGTCAAGTCAAATGAATAGTCTCCTACTGCGCTAATCCTATTAGCGTAGTCTCCTACTGTGAGGGTAGCGGGTGCTCTGTCCGATCTCGCTATTCGCCAGACACACTGGTTCACTGGGTCGAACGACAGGCTATGTGCATTCATGAAATCTATCCCTAGGATGTGTTCTGCTGTCCGGGGAAGATTTACTAATACTACTGGGTGTCTGGTGGAAATGTTCCCTAGCTGGATTGCTACGGGTGCTGTAATGTGTCCCTGCTGCGAGTGTCCTGTGAAACCGCTAAGTGTGATGGTGGAGGTGGTCGGCCACGTGTCTGCCTGTGCCGTGGTGGTGGAATTAATCGTGGTGCGGGACCCTCCTGTGTCCCAAAGTAACTCTATGGGCTTCCCTCTGACCTTCGCTGTGACCACCGGTCTTCCGGATTGATCCCAAAGAGTGTCACAGACCCAAGTGGGGGAGCCCGAACACCGTCACTCCGTTCCGACCACATTGGTCTGTCCTGACTGGATCCCTATACTATGGATCGGTTTGGCTTTATTCCTATTCAGAGTGCCTGTCTGCTGGCCTCTCTATGATCTTTGGGGTGCTTTACATTCCTTAGCCCAATGTCCTAACTGGCCACAGTTGTAGCATTCCTGCGACTTCTGTGGAGGACTGCTCTTTCCTTCATTCACCCACGCGGGGTTTTGGTGCGCTCTCACTGCCTGTATGTCCGCTGCAGCCTGAGCCTCTTCTGGGGATTTCACTTTGCCTCTGCCCTGAACTGATTGCTCCCAAGCGCGGGACAATCATTTCCGGACTCACTTCTCATTATGGGCCTCTTCTGAGGGGTCATAACTGTTGCAAGCACTCTGTCCTGCTTCTGTTGCATGGGAAATTATGGTGCGCGTCCATTTAACCATATTTTCTCGGTTTAAATGGGCTCTATTTAAATCGCCAAATACTGCGTTAAAAGGGATCCACAGCCTTCCTGCGAATGCTGTGGGGTGCTCTGTTTTCTTCTGTCGGCACTTATTAAGTCCTTCTACTGGGTCACCTCGATTATACCCTATGGCATCTAAAATGGAGGTGTGCATTTCCTCTAGGGTGCCTCCGCCAACGTTCTGTGGGTCGGGGAGGGCTGCTACAACCGATTGGTCCAAACTCAGAACTGTGAGTTTAACCTGCTCTCTCTCGTCCAGGCCGTACATGGTTGCCTGTTGTTTTACCTTTGCGAAAAACTGGTGGGGGTCTGCGGTGGGGAGAAACGGAGTGATCTTTTCACACGCGTCCCTTAGTTGGGTTACAGTTAAGGGGGTGGTGTAGGTAATATCGTGTGCGCCTTCTGTGGTCACTTTCCTCTGGGTGGTGACTGGATTCATTGGGGCGGTAATTATCTGATCTGTGGGGGGTTGGGGTGCTTGTCTTTTCTGCTGCGCTGCTGGCGCACATGTTCCCTGAACATAACGCTGCGCTGTCTCACTTAACTCTTTCCAGTCTGGGGCATTCTCCTCATCTAACTGCGATCCAAAGGTGCTTTGAAACCCATTTTGTACTGAAAGCAGCGAGTGCAGCTCCGCAATCTGCTTCCTGCATTTCGCATGGTCTACAGTACTCTGTCTTTGTTCTGTGGTTGCAGCATGGAGTGCTCTCAAAGCTGCTTTAAGGTCAGAGCATTGCCTCTGCAAAGCCTCTACCTGCTTCTCTGATTCTTCTCTTATCAGGACGGCACATTGCACGTCCTGATAGGCCTTTTCGTACTGGGTCTGGGAACTGCTGAGATGGGCTAGACAAGACTGATGTGCCCTCTTGGCATCATCCACCTCTCTACCTTTCTCTGCCAACTTCCCTCTAAGATCTATATTTTCCTTCTCGATGTCCCTGACATCCACTTTACTCATTCGATTTCTCTCCTCTAATTCTGCCCGGAGCGTCTGAACGACCTCCTCTGTGCCTCGCAATTGTGCCAAACAGGACACGATTGCCATCGGCTTGCGTGCTTTACTAAGGGTCTTCTTATGAATTTGAGAGAGGTTCTCCCTCTCAAGTATGTCCTATACTTCCGGGACCTGTCTCCTCATTCAAACAGAATTCTTTCCAAAGGGGCCATCCCTTTCCTTGCAGATACTTGCGGAGTTCCAGCTCCCACACGGGACACTGACCTACTCGGCTACTGCTGGTCGCTGCGACCAAAAACCGTTCTGGATTCATGAGGCGTTCCATTGCCTGCATGGCCATTTTTCTGACTCACTTTAATTTGGAACAGGGGGTGTTGAGGTTATGTCTCACGAAACGGGTAAGGCTTATGCTATGTTCCGTTCACAAAACTACCGAAAGTTTGTCGCAACAAAAATGCTTTCAGGTTTTCCTTACAACCCTGTTAGTACGCATGCACTAAACACACTTCCGAATTACGTTTATTCCTTTGAACACCTTGAATACTTGTGATTTCTTTCCTTTTTCTTTACCAGATTTCTAATTCAAATTTCAGGGTCCTCGACGGAGTGGGGGTACCACTTATAACCGTGTCCCAGCGGAGTCGCCACTAAATGTTGCACGTTTTACTTGAGTGTAATACGCGTTTATTGGAGTGTATTAACACGCCTCCGTTTAAAGGCCGTGTGCTTAACACTGCTAGGCTCTGTATGTGTAAATTTCAGCTCGGGTGTCGCCAGGTGTCGTATAAACACCTCACAAATATTCCAAGGTCAGGTTCAAAGTAATAAAACTATACACCGATTAGTAAGTTCCAACAATCAATATTTATTATACAAATATAATAAATACGCATGCACACGCTAAAGACTAATACCTATTTCTACTATTAAACGACTAAATACTTATCTAAGTGGGTACCAGCAAGGTCAGGGGACAAGGCCTTTGGTCCTTTCTTAGCTGCACCTTCTGTTCGTTCTTAGAAGAGTACTGTATAAGTTCACGTAGCGAGCGTCGTTTTGGGACTTACTGAACGATGGCTGGTGCTCAACGGCTGGTGATGGAAGACAGGATCTGGAGACTGGAGTCGAAGTCGAAACAGCAAGCCGGAGCAACAAAACAGCTCAAGCCGGAGCACAAAACAGACAGGACCATGTGTGGGGGTCTATCTTTATAGTGGGCCCCAATGTCCGTGCCTTTTCGGGGCGGGCTTTACCTTCCATGCATTGATTGGATCAATTCCCAATCGATGTCTAACTAATCCCCCAATCTGAGGGTCCCTTCTCGATGTGTGGGGCGGTCTCTAGGGTCTTTTGAGATGGATACTTCTGGTGCCGTTTTGTCTGGGCCTTCACTTAAAGTATCTATTCAAAACCAAATGTTGCTATTGTGTGTGCCCAGATCTGGATTGCCTCATTAATATGCAAAGCGTTTTGCTATTAACACCTTTGGTTGAGATCTTCCACCTGGCCAGAAACTAGTTTTGCTGCGTGCAAAATGCTAATCAGTCTTTGCAGACTGCTTGTCTTGGCTAAACTGCTTTCTCCCTGCAGTCTTAGCAGTTCTCCATTTTGTTAGCCCAGTGTCCATCTTAGGTGGCTACAGGTAATAAGTAAATTATTGGAGAGAATTCTCAGGGACAAGATTTATACTCATTTGGAAACAAATAGACTCATTGGCGATAGACAGCATGGTTTTGTGAAGAGGAGGTCGTGCCTCACTAACTTGATCGAGTTTTTTGAGGAGGTAACAAAGATGAGGAGAGGGTGGTGGATGTTTACATGGACTTCAGTAAATCTTTTGACAAGGTGCCTCATGGCAGATTGGTAAAAAAGGTGAAGTCACATGAATTAGAGGTGAGGTGGCAAGATCGGGGCCTCACGGTAGCATGGTGGTTAGCATCAATGCTTCACAGCTCCAGGGTCCCAGGTTCGATTCCCGGCTGGGTCACTGTCTGTGTGGAGTCTGCACGTCCTCCCCGTGTGTGCGTGGGTTTCCTCCGGGTGCTCCGGTTTCCTCCCACAGTCCAAAGATGTGCGGGTTAGGTGGATTGGCCATGCTAAATTGCCCGTAGTGTAAGGTTAATGGGGGGATTGTTGGGTTACGGGGTTACGTGGGTTTAAGTGGGGTGATCATGGCTCGGCACAACATTGAGGGCTGAAGGGCCTGTTCTGTGCTGTACTGTTCTATGTTCTATGTTCTATGTATACAGAACTGGCTCGGTCACAGAAGGCAGAGGGCTGCAGTAGAAGGGTGGTTTTCTGAATGGAAGGTTGTGATCGGTGTTGGGGCCTCTAATGTTTGTAGTGTACATAAACAATTTGGAGGAAAATGTATCTGGTCTGATTAGTAAGTTCGCGGATGGCACCAACGTTGGTGCAGCGGCAGATAGTATTGAGGATTGTCAGAAGATACAGCAGGACATAGAGAGGTTGGAGACTTGGGCAGAGAAATGGCAAATGGAATTTAATCCAGACAAATGTGAGGTGATGCATTTTGGTAGGCCTAACATAGAGGGGACATATACAGTAAATGACAAAACTTTTAGGAATATAGAAAGTCAGAGGGATCTTGGTGTAGAGGTCCACAGACCTTTGAAAGTGGCAACACAAGTGGACAAGGTAGTCAAGAAAGCGGGCGAGATTCACTGCAAATGCGGAGAGTCGTAAAGGCTGCCGTGAAACTGGCCGTGTTTCACGGCAGCCTTCACGCCCGTTCCCGGGACCCGATTCTCCCCCCACATCGGGGCTAGGAGCGGGACCCCGGAAATCACGGCGTCGCGGCCTTAACGCCCGTCGTTAAGGCGGCGCGCGGCCGGCTCCAACCCGAGCATGCGCGGTTCCGCATTTCTCCACCGCCGCCCAACGAGATGTGGCGGATTGATCTTGTCGGGCGGCGGAGGGAAAATAGTGCGTCCCTTTTGGACGCAGGCCCGACGATCGGTGGGCACCGATCACGGGCCTGTCCCCTCCCGAGCACAACGGTGGTGCTCCCGCCCCAAACGGGCCTCTGGATGCCCCAAACGGGCATCCAGCACCCGTTTTTACGACGGCAGCAAGCAGGTGTGTTTGCTGCCGTGATAAAACGGGTGTAAAGGCTTGGCCACTCGGCCCATCGGCCGCGGAGAATCGCCGCTTGCCGTAAAAAACGGCGAGCGGCGATTCGTGACGTGGGTCGGGAGTGGGTAGGGGGGAGAATGGCGGGAGGGCGTGAAAAATGTCAGGAGGCCCTCCCGCTATTCTCCAAACCGGTGTGGGGGGGGCGGAGAATCGCGCCCATATGGAATGTTTTCCTGCATTAGACAGGGCATCGAGTATAAAACCTGATAAGTCATTCTACATGTTTAAGGTCCTTGGGGCAAAGTTTAGAGGAGATGTGCTAGGCAGGCTTTTTATGCAGAGAGTGATGAGTGCCTGGGACATGCTGCCAGGGGAGGTTGTGGAAGCAGATACATTAACGGTGTTTGAAAAGCATATTGACAAATACATCCTCTAAACGTTGCCCCAAGGACCTTAAACCTATGTCCCCTAGTGACAGACCCCGTCACCCTGGGAAAGAGTGCCTGCCCATCCACTCCATCCATGCCCCTCATACTCTTGTATTCCTCTCTCAGGATGGGTGTAGAGGGGCACTCGGAAGTGCTGAGGGTTTTGGCACAAGATGGTACCATGACCGGTACAGGCTTGGAGGGCTAGGGACCTTTCCTGTGCTGTATTGTTCTTTGTTCTATTACTTTTTACAGAGTGTGAACAAGAACCTGCTATCCTCTTTACAATTACTGAGCAGAGGGAGACTGACGGTGAACCCTAAGCAAGTGCAGATAAAAATCCAGTTTCTGGAATTAGGTCTTAAAGCAGGAGAAAGGAGTTTTGAGCAATCAAAGTGGGAGACAGTAGCCAAGTTAGCCCACCTCATCTCAGTGACTCAGTGACTCCTTTCTTTCCTCGGACTGACAAGTTACTGCAGAGAGTTTATTGAAGGCTATGGGGGCAAGTCAGCTCCACTGCTAGCCCTGTTCAAAGGGACAGCTGTGGAATTGGACGGACAAATGTGAAGCAACCTTTGAGGACTGAAAAAGAAGCCTTCAGGTTGCACCCGCTCTAGGCTCGATCAGTCAGAAAGAGGATTTGCCTTGGCAGTAACGGCTAGCGACAGGAGTCTTAATACAGTATTGATGCAGGAGGCACACGGGAACTAGAGGCCAGTGGTAAATGTCTGCCGGGTATCAGATGAAGTGGAGAAAAGGTACTCAACGTGCAAGTGTCACCTATTGGCCACCTTCTGAGCTGTAAAGCACTTTGCAGTTTACATGGGGACTCAGATTATAACCATTTTGGGCCATCATGTCTCGACACGGCTATTACTAGAAGGAAAGATTAAATATGGATTAAAGAGAACAGCATTTGGAAAATCAAAATCTGGACAAGCAGAGTCTTTATGGTTTTATGAAGGAAAAATAGAATCATAGAATCATAGCTAACCACTGTGTCACCGTGCTGTCCCCAAGTCATGTTGACAAATTTACTAGAGTTCTTCGAGGAGGTATCAGCCAAAGCTAATGGAGGAGAACCAGTCAATGTTCTACATTTGGATTTTTAAAAGACATTTGATTTGGTGCCACACCACAGGCGACTATGCAAGACAGGAGCTCACTGTGTTGGAAGTAATATGGATAGAGGATTAGCTAACTAACAGGAAGCAGCGAGTAGCAATAAGGGGCTCTTTCTCAGGATGGAGGGCAGTAACCAATGGAGTGCCACAGGGATCAGTGCTGGGACCGCAGCTCTTCACAATACGTATTCATGATTTGGAGGAAGGAACAGAGTGTACGGTGGCTGGATTTGCAAATGATACAAAGATGGAAGGGAAGGCAGGTTGGAAGGAGGATATAAATATTGGGCTGGATTCTCCGATCTCCGGCGCCAAAATCGCGTTTGGCAATCGGCTGGAGAATCCATTTTTAGGCTGGAATTGAGGGCATTGCCGTTTTTCCGATGCTCCGCCCCCTCAAAAACACGCTGTCTGGACAGCCTCAGGATGTCACCTGAGGCCCTCCCCCGATGGGCCGAGTCCCCGACGGCCTGGGACACGTGTCCGCCCAACTTTCGAGGACCTCGCATGACGGCTGCGGACTGTGTCCAGCGCCGCCACAGTCGAGGGTGGGAGCCATTTCGCTGGCAGGGGAGGCTTCGGCGGGGGCTGGATGAACTGGAGGAGGGTGGTCCGTGGATGGCGATGGGAGTTACAGGGGGGCAGTTTTTGGCAGTCCGGGTCCTCTCACGGACGGCGCCATGCAGTACGGTACGGCCGATGCAGGCCGCCGCCGTGCGCATGCGCAGCCACGGACCCGCCCATTCTGCAGCCGTATCTGCTGGTAACACGGCGCGGCTGCTAGCCCCTCACCGGGCGGAGGATCGGTGCAGGGGCGGCGCCGACTTCCTGGTCATAAGACCAGACGGATCTTGGGGACATAGCCGCCGGATCAAAGAATCCAGCCCATTGACAGGTTTAGTGAATGGGCAGAGAAATGGGATATGGAATTCAATGTGGGAAAAAGTGAGATTGTTAATTTTGGAAGATAGAATGAGAAGGCGGATTATTACTTAAATGGAGACAGACGGCAGAAAGCTGCAGCACAAAGATACTTGGGGATACTTATTCATGAAACCCAGAAAGTTAGCGTACAGATGCAGAAGGTAATAGGGATGGTAAATGAAATGCTGGCTTTTATTTCAATGGTGCGAGAGTATGAAAGTAAAGAGGTGTTGGTGCAGCTGTGCAAGGGACTAGTGAGGCCACATTTGGAATACTTTATACAGTTTTGGTTCCCTTATTTCAAGAAAGATGACTGGAGGCAGTTACAGAGGAGGTTTACTAGGATGGTCCCCGGTATGGAGGGACTGCCAAATGAGGAAAGGTTAAACAGGTTGGGTCTGGATTCCTCGGAGTTCAGAAGAATAAGGTGATAAGATTGAAATATTTAAGAATTTTAGGGGGCTAAACAGGGTACATATTGGGACGATGTTTCCACTCATGGGAGAAAGTAGGGCCAGAGGGCAGTCGCAGAATAAGGAGGTGCTCATTTAAGACAGATTTGAGGAAGAATTTATTTTCTCAGTGGTGAATCTTTGGAATTCTTTAACCTCGGAAGCTGTAGAGGCAGAGGTCATTTTCAAGGCTGAGATTGATAGGTTTTAATCAGTGGGGGAATTAAGGGTTACGGAGATGAGACAGGAAAATGGATTTAGTGAGTGTTAGATTAGCTGTGATTTTATTAAATGGTGGAGCAGTGTTGAAGGGCTGAATGGCCTACCGCTGTTCCTATTTCTTGTGGTCCTATGGTTTTATGGAACAGTGCCAGTATCAGGATTGCTCAGTGGACCCTGTTTTTACAGGGCACAATGCTGAAAGCCCACATTGCACAATCCTAAATAGCAGCAAATTTGTCATACAGAAACAGAGCCACATGAAGGTTCGGTTGAGGGTATTTGAGAAATGGGGGAAGGATCTAAAGCAGGAATAAACCCAGATAAACACAGGCACTGTACAATAATCTGTACATCATGTTATTGAGTTGGGCTTAAAATTAGATGGAGGACCAAGTCACTGGGAACACATTTACATTCCAAACAGAAATACACCTAGAAGTAAAAGAGGATTAATAAACGATTTAATGACAGGGTTTAATTCACTGATGAATAGTATAGCCCTGGCTACACTAAATGGTGCAATCAAAAATCCTAAAATACAACTGAAAAATATTCTCCGGGAAGGGAACACCAACAACTATGGGAAAATCAGGTCATTGGATTGGATTTGTTTATTGTCACGTGTACCGAGGTACAGTGATAAGTATTTTTCTGCAAGCAGCTCAAAAGATCATTCAGTACATGGGAAGAAAAGGGAATTAAACAAAATTCAAGAAAATACAAGAGAATACATAATAGGGCAACACAAGATATACAATGTAACTACATAGGCATTGGCATCGGATGAAGCATACAGGGTGTAGTGTTAATTAGGTCAGTCATGACAAGTCACTTGAAGGATATAGTGAGTGAATTAGAGAATCATGCAGAAAGAATCAATGAGTTAATCATGGAAGACCATAATGCTTCGATGGAAGCAACTCATAATGATGTATGTGTTATGTATGGGTCTTAGCTGGTTCAGTAAACCCAAGAGAATATGAGACAGATACTTGAGGGAGATATCTCCTCATGGATCAATAATGAACGTTTACTTTCCCTGTCAAAGTATAAAAATAGCAATACAGCTTGCCAACTCAGGGGGTTGGTTTAGTCTTATCCTGCCCAGGTTAAATGTGAAACTATCAACCGGTCATTGGTTTAGTTCTGTATTCACCAGAAGTATCGGGGGAGACCCGACCACTGCCAATATATAAGGTAGAAATCATCGGATTCATTTGGGACAGCAGCCAAGTACAAGGGCCTGAATTCTCCTGTCGTTGGGATTCTCCTTTCCCGCTGCGGGATTCCCGGCAGTGTAGGGTGGCTTCAATGGGAAATCCCATTGACAAGCGGCAGGAAGAGAGAATGCCGCCACAAGCAAATTGTTTGCGATAGAGAAACACGGATCTGGGGGACTGGAGAATCCCTCCCGGTATCACATTGCCTGTCCATACCCAGTAAATGTAGGAGACTATGAATTAGGAACTTCGCTGGAAGATAAAACTCATAGAGAAAAGTGATTCTGTGCCTGTACGAGATACAAGAACACCCCAGAGCAAGATGTGGACTTAATCAAATACAAGTAATTTGTACAATGGAAACGAAGAGATTTGATCTGAAGCCAACACAAACTGTATATTTGGGAGAGAGGCAAACTGTGCGACCACTACAGAAAAGTAATATGATTATGGAGATGAAAATCCATACTCTATTCTTGAAACAACCTTTTGTTTTACCCCAAAAACGCCTGGGAATTAATGAATAATTACTGTCACAATATCACAGAAATGTACGAGATTGAATGAAAGGACACTTGCGGGAATTTGTGGAAAGATTCGGTTATGATGTCCCACAGTTGCCAGAGCATCTAAATAAATTAAGACAAAATGTAGCTAATTGCCAGAAAGTGTATTTCCACTGTCAGAAACTTAATGAGTGCATTCATTTAAAAAATTGATCGTATCAAAATTACCACATGGTGGGAGGATTTGTGAGATTGGGGCATAAATGTGAATATTTATCCATGGATTAGAATAATATCACAGATTGGTTTTAAAATCCAGGGGGGAAATCTGCCATTCTTACCACATCTGGCCTATACGACTTCAGATCTACAGAAATGTAGTTGACTCTTAACATAGGTACATAAGACATACTTAAACAAAAATGAAAAAAATAAAGACATTTCTAATCAGACTTTGCATAGTAGTATACAAGAACGCTCTTGGTGCAATTATCTTCTTTGCATCCATAGACAGGTAGTATAAGGTATAAATTGTGCAACATTTCTGAGTGTCCCTGTGGGGTAGGGTGGGAAGACTGTGCTGACAGATCGCGTTCGGGTGTCTATTGGGAAAGTAGATCTTGAATCACCAAAATCATTGCACCTCTAATCTTAAAGGATAAGGGCACATGCAAAAACCACCACTTACAGGTTCCCCTCCAAGCCACTCACCATTCTGACTTGGAAATATATTACGCTTCCTTCACTGTCACTGGGCTAAAATCCTGGAACTCCCTCCCTCACAGCATGGTGGGTGTACCTGCACCACTTGGACTGCAGCGGTTCAAGAAGGCAGCTCACCACCACCTTATCGAGGGCAATTAGGGATGGACAATTAATGCTGGCCGAGCCAGTGATACCCACATCCCGTAAATGCATTGAAAATAAGGATTTTGTTGCAGCTTTGATTTCATTCAGTCACTGAGTTGTTGCAGGTAGAGTATGGTTGTTGCTGATGCAAAGGTTTCTACTTCTCCAACAAGGGCTACATCACTTTGTTACTGCCTTGTTCCTGGAATATAGGACAAAGCATCTGCTGTGGTCTGCCATTTCCCCAGAACATACTCTATCTCTGCATCAAACCTCATCATTCTCAGTCTGAAACACTGTACTCAACGGGGCATTTTTCCTACTTCCTTCGAAAAGAAGGATTTGTGCTCTGTCTCTATGTTGAAGTGGAAACCATCTGCAAACTTTTCACAAGCGCGTGTAGTAGCTAATGTTTCTTTCTCAATCACTACATAACCATATTCGGTCTCTATTAGTCTCTTCTCACCTGAGGAAGGAACAGTGCTCCGAAAGCTAGTTATTCGAAACAAGCCTGTTGGACTTTAACCTGGTATTGTAAGACGTCTTACTGTGCTCACCCCAGTCCAACGCCGGATTCTCCACATCATGGATGAGATAGACAGGGCTTGGTTCAATCAAATGGGAACAAAGTCAAGTTTAGCCACATTGTTTCCCGCCACTCGCAATGCAGAGAAACACATGTGACTCGCATTATATAAGGGGCCTCAATGAGGAAAGCGTGGCCAAGGCCACACATAGCCATGTTTTGCACAAAGCGTTCTTGTCCATTTTTAAATGACTTCCCGATCTCTGAGGCTCCTAAAGTGATCTCCAACCTCCCTACCCCAGCCCATGCACACTATGGGAGGGTTCCCAGCCCACCTGCACTCCTCCAATACCCAATCAGGGCACCCCCAGCCGATCGCATGCACAACATGCCAGCTTGGCACCTAGGCAGTACTACCTGGGTGCCAGCCTGGCACAGCCATAGGTGGAGTTGCTAGGTGGCATGGGCACTGCCAGGGTGACCAGGTGGCACCAGCAGTGCCAGGGAACCACCCTGACCATAGGGCATGCAGCTGGTGGCCTCCTATCTGCTGGGAGACCTCCACAATTGCCACTCCATCTGGTCCCAGTTTGTGGAGACCAGCACTGAACTGCACGCACCCAACATCTCCGATGCAAAGGGGATGAATACCAAAGCCTCAGGTACATCAGCAATCTTCACATTAGAGTGAGACTAACTGCCTCGCTCTAATATGCAGATCTGCCAAAAAGTGATCCCACCCACAATGGCGGGATTTACATTGCAACGTCTCACATGATCGCCTTGGATCAAACAAGGAATGGCGAGCTGGGTAGCTCCCGGAAGCTGGGTCTCCCAGCTTTAATTGGCTATGCTGCACCTCGTAGTTTACATGGATTTCAGCAGCACGGTAGCATTGTGGATAGCACAAATGCTTCACAGCTCCAGGGTCCCAGGTTCAATTCCGTCTTGGGTCACTGTCTGTGCAGAGTCTGCACATCCTCCCCGTGTGTGCGTGGGTTTCCTCCGGGTGCTCCGGTTTCCTCCCACAGTCGAAAGATGTGCAGGTTAGGTGGATTGGC
The DNA here is from genome assembly GCF_902713615.1 of Scyliorhinus canicula. Classification (NCBI taxonomy): domain Eukaryota; kingdom Metazoa; phylum Chordata; class Chondrichthyes; order Carcharhiniformes; family Scyliorhinidae; genus Scyliorhinus; species Scyliorhinus canicula. The sequence continues at coordinate 158,877,438 of NC_052146.1, forward strand.
CATGATAAATTGCCCTTAGTGTCCAAAATTGCCCTTAGTGTTGGGTGGGGTTACTGGGTTATGGGGATAGGGTGGAGGTGTTGACCTTGGGTAGGGTGCTCTTTCCAACAGCTGGTGCAGACTTGATGGGCCGAATGGCCTCCTTCTGCACTGTAAATTCTATGAATACTCTATGAGAGAGTTATAAAGAAGGCAAATGGACGCGGGATACAGGGTAACATGATAAAATTGGCTTAACTGTAGAAGACAGAGGGTGATGACAAACGGCTGCTTTCGTGACTGGAAGTTAGTGTCCAGTGGCATACCACAGGATTGTGCACTGGGGTCCCCTGGTGTTTGTCATTCATATAAACAACATAGATGACTATGTGGGGGATAGGATCAGTAAGTTTGCGGGTGACACAAAGATTAGCCGGTGGTTAACAGTGAGGTTGAATGGTCTTCCGGTGGCATTTGCAAGCGGATTGGCCGCATCGAGAGGAGCTCCTGCCGGTAGCCACAATCTGCAGCACTTTCGGGGGTTTCCCCGATTCTTCACTCTGCCCCTCCCGATTATTGTCGTTCTTTGGGGCTATCGCGGGCATCAAGAGCGGGGCCAATTTGAAAACCGGCAAGGAACTCCGCGCGGGTTTTGGTGCTGAGGCACAGGCCCAGCACACACGGAGGTCGGAGCAGCGGGGGCGGAGCCAAATGGAGGTCGAGGCGCAAGGCCCGAAGCCAGGGCGCGATGTAGGTGAGGTGTCCCACATCGGGTGGCTCCCGCCTAGAATGTTGTAAGAAGACTGAAGTCCGGTCCCAGGGTAATTCTGGAGGAATACAAAAAAGAAGAGAAATAATTCTCTAATAAGAGAGGAAATGTAGGGGGGGTTTTGTGGGGGGGAGTGGTTCGATGTTAATAATGGATTGGGGCGGATCAGGCTCATGGGGCAGGGCCCGGTGGTATGATGATGGTGGATAAGAAGGGTGGTGGGGGTGAGAGATCCACAGTTCGGACAGTCGCGTGGAACGTGAGGGGGTTAGGTCTGGTCAAGAGGTCAAGGGTGCTTGCGCATCTTAAAAGTTTGAAAGCCGATGTAGCAATGCTGCAGGAGACTCACTTGAGTGGGAAGGACCAGGTGAGACTTAAAAAGGACTGGATTAATCAGGTGTTTCATTCTGGATTTGACGGAAGGGCTCGAGGGATAGCGGTAATGGTCAGCAAAAGAGTACATTTACAGATGGAGAAGGTGATGGCAGATCAGGGGGGTAGATATATGATTGTGATCGGGGCGCTGGAGGGGAGGTTAGTGGCGCTGTTAAGTGTATACGGTCCCAATTGGGATGATGTGGGATTCGCAAAGAAAGTGTTTGGGGTTATCCCTGACTGGACACACACGAACTGATAGTTGGGGGGAGGGGGAACTGGAACTTGGTGCAGGAGCCAAGGTCACGGCCACGCTCACTGGTCCCATCAGGGGGAGGGCGAAGGCATTGGCTTGACTAATGGTGGAAATGGGAGGGGTGGACCCTTGGAAGTTTCTGCACCCGAGGGAACGGGAGTACTCGTTTTTCTCAGCAGTCCATAAGGCATACTCTCGGATCAACTTTTTCGTGGTAGGGAAGGCTTTGCTGGCTGGGGTTAAGGGGTCGGAATACTCGGCAATTGCAGTGTCAGATCATGCTCCGCATTGGGTGGATATGGTACTGGAGAAGGGGGTAGCGCAGATGCCGGGATGGAAATTAGATGTGTGACTTTTAGGGAACCAAGGGTTCTGCAACAAAATTGAAAAGGCAATTGGGGAATATGTAGGTTTCAACTGTACGGGAGAGGTGTTGAAGGCAGTTGTCTGGGAGGCTCTAAAGGCAGTGGTGAGGGGTGAGGTGATTTTGTTTAAGGCCAGGGTGGACAAAGAGGAGAGGTTGGTGCGGCAGTGGGTAATAGATGAGATGTTGGAGATAGATAGGGGTTATGCCGAAGATGGGGACCCAGCGAAGCTGGAAAAGAGGAAGTAACTACAGGTGAGCTTTGACCGACTATCTACCAGGAAGGAAGTGCGCCAACTGAGACGAGCAAGGGGTGCAGTTTACGAATATGGAGATAAGGCGTATGTTAGCAGATTAACTCCGGAGGGAGGCAGTGGTAAGGGAAATTGTTCAGGTGAAGGATAGAGCAGGGAAGTTAGTGGTGGCTCCAGATCTGATTTACAAGGTGTTTGAGGAAATTTATGAGAGGTTGTACAGGTCAGAGCCATCTGAGGGAGACCGGGAGATGCAGGAATTTCAAGATCAGTTGGTGTACCTGAGGTTAGAGAAGGGGGACAGGGCTACATTAGAAGGAGCAGGAGATTTAAGAAAAAAGAACAAAGAAAAGCACAGCACAGGAACAGGCCCTTCGGCCCTCCAAGCCTGCGCCGACCATGCTGCCCGTCTAAACTAAAATCTTCTGCACTTCCGGGGTCTGTATCCCTCTGTTCCCATCCTATTCATGTATTTTTCAAGATGCCCCTTAAATGTCACTATTGTCCCTGCTTCCACCACCTCCTCCGGCAGCGAGTTCCAGGCACCCACTATCCTCTATGTAAAAAACTTGCCTCGTACATCTCCTCTAAACCTTGCCCCTCGCACCTTAAACCTATGCCCCCAAGTAATTGACCTCTCTACCCTGGTAAAAAGCCTCTGACTATCCACACTGTCTATGCCCCTCATAATTTTGTAGACCTCTATCAGGTCGCCCCTCAACCTCCGTCGTTCCAGTGAGAACAAACAGAGTTTATTCAACCTATCCTCATAGCTAATACCCTCCATACCAGGCAACATCCTGGTAAATCTCTTCTGCTCCCTCCCTAAAGCTTCCACATCCTTCTGGTAGTGTGGTGACCAGAATTGAACACTATACTCCAAGTGTAGCCTAACTGAGGTTCTTTCCAGCTGCAACATGACTTGCCAATTTTTATATTCAATGCCCCCGCCAATGAAGGCAAGCATGCCGTATGCCTTCTTGACTAACTTCTCCACTTGTGTTGCCCCTTTCAGAGACCTGTGGACCTGTACACCTAGATCTTTCTGACAGTCAATACTCTTGAGGGTTCTACCATTCACCGTATATTCCCTGCCTACATTAGACCATCCAAAATGCATTACCTCACATTTGTCCAGATTACAGTCCATCTACCATCTCTCCGCCCAAGTCTCCAAACGATTTAAATCCTGCTGTATTCTCTGACAGTCCTCATCGCTATCCGCAATTCCACCAACCATTGTGTCGTCTGCAAACTTACTAATCAGACCAGTTACATTTTCCCCCAAATTATTTATATATACTACGGACAGCAAAGGTCCCAGCACTTATCCCTGCGGATCAGTCACTAGTCACAGCTCTCCAATTAGAAAAGCATCCTTCCATTGCTGCTCTCTGCCTTCTATGACCCAGCCAGTTCTGTATCCACCTTGCCAGCTCACCCTGATCCCGTGTGACTTCACCTTTTGTATCTGTCTGCCATGAGGGACCTTGTCAAAGGCCTTACTGAAGTCCATAGAGACAACATCCACTGCCCTACCTGCATCAATCATCTTTGTGACCTCCTCGAAAAACTCTATCAAGTTAGTGAGACACGACGTCCCCTTCACAAAACCGTGCTGCCTCTCGCTAATATGTCCATTTGCTTCCAAATGGGAGTAGATCCTGTCTCGAAGAATTCTTTCCAGTAATTTCCCTACCACTGACGTAAGGCTCACCAGCCTATAGTTCCCTGGATTATCCTTGCTATGTTCTTAAACAAAGCAACAACATTGGCTATTCTCCAGTCCTCTGGGACGAAACCTGCGATTGGGAGAATGCAGTCGGGGAAGGTGGCAGGGCCGGATGGGTTTCGGGTGGAATATTATAAAAAATTCAAGGATAAGCTGGCACCCCTGATGGTGGGGATGTTTGAAGAGGTGATAGGGAAGGGGGTGTTTCCACAAACTTTGGGGCAGACATCGATTTCCCTGTTGCTAAAAAAAGATAAGGATCCGACGGAGTGTGGGTCGTTTAGACCCATATCACTTCTGAATTTTTTGAATTATTGAATTTACAGTGCAGAAGGAGGCCATTTGGCCCATTGAGTGTGCACCGGCTCTTTTGGAAAGAGCACCCTACCCAAGCCCACACCTCCACCCTACCCCCATAACCTAGAAGCCCCAACTGATGCTAAGGGCAATTTTGGACACTAAGGGCAATTTAGCATGGCCAATCCACCAAACCTGCACATCTTTGGACTGTGGGAGGAAACCGGAGCAGCCGGAGGAAACCTACGCACACACGGGGAGAACGTGCAGACTCCACACAGAGAGTGACCCAAGCCGGGAATCAAACCTGGGACCCTGGAGCTGTGAATCAATTGTGCTAACCACTACGCTCCCGTACTGCCCACGGTGGATGCAAAAGTATTGGTGAAGGTACTGGCGGGTAGGCTGGAGGAGTGCCTCCCGAAGGTGATAGGTGAAGATCAGACGGGATTCGTGAGAGGGAGGCAGCTATTTTCAAACGTTAGAAGGGTAGTGAACGTCGTTATGGCACCGGCAGAGGGGAAGGAAACAGAGGTGGTTGTGGCATTGGACGCTGAGAAGGCGTTTGACCGGGTAGAATGGGGGTACTTGATGGCAGTTCTGGAGCGGTTTGGGATTGGACCAAGATTTGTGAACTGGGCAAAGCTACTACATAAGGAGCCGAGGGCGAGTAACCGCACAAACAACATCAGCTCGAGATACTTTTCTCTCCACCGTGGGACTAGGCAGTCCTATTAACCCCCTGCTGTTTGCACTTACGATTGAGCCATTGGCCATCGCATTAAGATGTTCGGGGTATGGAATGGAATAGTGCGGGGGTGGGGGGGGAATAGAGCATAGGGTGTCCTTATATGCCGATGACTTGCTGTTATGTGTGTCGGAACCGAGTGTGTCGATAGGGGGAATATTGGAGCTGCTTTGAGTGTTTGGGTCTTTCTCGGGGTACAAACTAAATCTAGATAAGAGTGAGTAATTTGTGGTGTCTCGGTTGGGGGTGGGGGCAGGGATGAGGGGGGGGCTGCCATTCTGTAGGGCAGGGACTCACTTTAGGTACCTGGGGGTGCAGGTTGCCCGGGAGTGGGGGTGGGGGGGCAGGGGAGGCTCCGCAGGTACAACATTTCTAGTTTGGTGGGGAGAGTGAAAGCTGATCTGGCAAGGTGGGATGGTCTCCCTCTGTCATTGGCGGGTCGGGTGCGGGCGGTTAAAATGAACATGTTGCCACGATTTCTATTTATTTTCCAATGCCTGCCGATTTTCCTGCCAAAGGCTTTTTTCAGAGAGATTGAGGGAAGGATTACTTCATTCATATGGGGAGGGAAGGTGGCCAGAGTTAGAAAGGTGCTGCTACAGAGGGGAAGGCAGGCAGGGGGTTTGGGTCTTCCGAACCTGATGTATTACTACTGGGTGGCGAATGTGGAGAGGATGCAGAGCTGGGTTAGAGGGGTTGATTCCCAGTGGGTCAGAATGGAGGAGAGTTTGTGCAGGGGGTCGGGATTGAAAGCACTCGCAACAGCGCCGCTCCCGATAGCTCCGGGGAAATACTCAGGGAGCCTGGTAATAATAGCTTCATTGAAAATCTGGAGGCAGTTTCGCCAAAACTTCGGGTTGGGGGCAGGGTCAAGGGAAATGCCGATTCGGGGGAACCACAGATTTAAGCCAGGGAGGTGGGATGGAAATTTTCAGAAATGGGAGGAGAAGGGGATTAAGACACTAAAAGATTTGTTTCTTAGGGGTTGGTTTGCTGGACCGAAGGAGCTAGAAGCGAAGTATGGGCTGGAGCAGGGGAAAATGTTTAGATAAATGCAGGTTCGAGATTTTGCCAGGAAGGAGATACAGAGCTTCCCGGTGGAGCCGGCATCCACATTGCTGGAGGAGGTGCTGACGACAGAGGGACTGGAGAAAGCAGTAGTGTCAATGGTTTATGGAGCTATTTTGGTAGAGAAGAAGGCAACACTGGAAGGGATCAAAGAAAAGTGGAAGAGTTGGGAAAGGATATGGAGGAGGGGTTCTGGTGTGAGGTGCTCCGGAGAGTGAATGCCTCCACTTCGTGCACGAGGTTGGGGCTAATACAGCTCAAGGTGGTGTATACAGCACACCTCACGAGGGTGAGGATGAGCCGATTCTTTATGGAGTCGAAGATGTGTGTGAACGTTAGGGGGTGGGGGGGAGGGGGGGGGGGGGGGGGCAATCACGTGCATATGTTTTGGTCCTGTCCAAAGCTAGAGGATTGCTGGAAGGAGGTTTTTAGGGTAATTTCTAAAGTGGTGCATGTGAAACTGGGCCCCCGGGAGGCCATATTCGGGGTGTCGGACCAGTCAGGGTTGGAAACGGGTGCGGAGGCAGATGTTGTAGCCTCCGCCTTGTTGATCGCCCGAAGCCGGATCCTGCTGGGATGGAGAGCGGCCTCTCCACCCTGTGCCCTGGCGTGGCGGGGGGGACCTGTTGGAATACTTGACTCTTGAGAAGGTTAAGTTTGAACTGAGGGGAAGGATGGAGGGGTTCTACAATTCATGGGCATTATTCATTATGCACTTTCAAGAACTGGATAACATCGAACATTAGTTGGGGGGGGGGGGGGTGGGTGGGAGGGCTGGGGGGACGGGAGCTGTGTGTGTTAATGACGACTATGGGTGATTCCTGATTCCTTTTTGTCAGTTGTTTATGTGAACATGCGGGCTAATGTTTGGGGTTTGGTGGGAGGATGGGATTGTTGTTATTGATATGGGGATTGACATATTTGTTGCTGATTATTGTTTATTGTTGGTGGGTGTAAATTTGGGAGAAAATGTGAAAAAGGAGAATTTAAAATATTTTTAAAAACAGTGAGGTTGAATGTCTTGGGTTACAGGAAGATATAGACGGGATGGTCAAATAGGCTGGAAAGCAGCAGATGGAATTTAACCCTGAAAAGTGTGACGTGATGCACTTTGGAAGGAGTAATTTTACAAAGAAATATTGAATGAATGGCCTGACACTGGGAAGTTCTGAGGAACAAAGGGACCCTGGCGTGTTTGTCCATAGGTCTCTGAAGGCAGAAGGGCAGGTTAATAGGGTGGTGAAAAAGGCAAATGGGACACTTGCCTTTATCAATTGAGACATCGATTACAAAGGTAGGGTGGTCATGTTGGAGTTGTATAGAATTTTGTTGAGGCCACAGCTGGAGTACTGTGCGCATTTCTGGTCACCATATTATAGGAAGGATGTGATTGCACTGGAGGGGGTGCAGAGGCGTTTCACCAGGATGTTGCCTGGGAACATTGAAGTTATTAAAAAAGGTTGGATAGGCTTGGGTTTTTTCGCTGGAGCAGAGAAGAATCAGGGTGACCTGATCAACATGTACAATATTATGAAGGGCATGAACAGGGTGGATAGGGAGCATGTGTTCCCTTAATTGAAGGGTCAGTTACCAGGGGGCATAAGTTCAAGGTGAGGGGCAGGAGGTTTAGGGGGGATTTGAGGAAAAAAGTTTTTACCCAGAGCATGGTGACGGTCTGGCGTTCTGAGAGGGTGGTAGAGGCAGGTTGCCCCACATTCTTTAAAAAGGACCTGGATGAGCACTTGGCACGTCATAATATTCAAGGCTACGGGCCAAGTGCTGTCAAATGGGATTAGGTGGGCAAGTCAGGTGTTTTTCATGCACCGCTGATGACCCAATGGGCAGAAGGGCCTCTTCTGCACTGTGTGATTCTGTGATACCATAACCACGAATCTCTGCATATCTTAAGACTGTGGGAGGAAACCGGAGCACCCGGAGGAAAGCCACGTAGACACGGGAGGAAATGCATACTCCATACAGGCAGTCACCCAAGGTCGGAATTAACCCAGGTCCCTGGCGCTGTGAGGCAGCAGTGCGAACCAATCTGCCAGTGGCAGAGGAAGAGGCAGATAGTAGCGATAAGATATGTACTCAAATTGAATGTAGCTCGTGCTGTCCCCAAGGATCTGTGTAATTGTTGTTGAGCAACCCAGTTACTGTGTAACTGGAACATAGCCAATCATTGCCAACAAACATCTCGTAAATCAGGACAGAAAGTTCGAGAGATTTGATAGAAACATCATGAGTCGGTATTTTTTTCAAGCATAAACCACTCTAGATTGACAGTTTATAAATTTAATTAGTGGCTCATTTAATCACCAACAAGTTCATATGAAGCTACACTTCATCCCACAGTTCCCAATGGTTTTAAAAGCAGTGTGGTGCTCAACTATCCTTGATCTGCACACACACCTCTACCCATTTAATTTTCTTCCTAAGCCTGATTAACATTCCATTAGGATAGAAATTGAATCCAAAGCTTTTATATTTGTTCGTTCTGCAGTTTTGATCATCGGAGAGTGAAGTCTGTGCATTGGTTTCCTAAAGTTAACATTGCTAATTCTAATCATTTGGTGATGCTGAACTTGAGTATTGCTGCAAAAAGAGACATGCTACCAAAACTTTTTGTCTTGCACTTATCAGGGTAGTTCGCAAGAAATTATCAACTGGAATGGGGAACAAGAATTTGTATTGTAGGATAAGAAAGTGTCAATTGTTTGGAAAGGGGACTTATTAGTTGAAGCATGTAGCGTGCAGCATGGAACAGTTAATTGCCCATCTTAGTTCAAATTCAAACTAAGCAGGGCGACTCTGATTGGTCAAGGCATTGCCCTGGGGAATGAATGAGGGAATGACTGTTCCTTAAGCTTTTTTTTGAAAAAGGTACAAAGTCTGGACATGTTCCTTTTATCTGCAAAGGACAGGGCCCTGTATGTGAATATATGTGGCTTCTGGCAAGCATGAATGAGCTATTCTGTGAGCCCAACTGATAACCTTGAATTCATTTCCAGTGTAATTCTTAGCACAATCAGGATATTTCAGCAGGTGTTGTCCAATTGAGGAATCACATTGAGTTTGGGAGACTAAGGGCAGGATTCTCTGGCTGTTCGCTGGTAGCGAGATACTCTAGTACCATTGCCAGCGCACCCCCGCCCACGGATTTCCTGGTGGCATTGCATAGCTTCAATAGGAAATCCCATTGATAAGGGGTGGAAGTAGAGAATCCCGCCACCAGCAAACGGTGCACCAAATTCTTCATCCTCGCCAGCAGCGGTAGTGGGGCAGACTCACAACGGAAAATCCTGGCCTATATTTTGAGTCTTGCAAGCACAGGTTGATTCGGTATGATCAGTATTTTGCTTGCTATGAATGGCCAAAGTGGCTTGACACCTGATTTAATCCATCAATGATGGGAATATATGATCGAGATACCTGATATCACACCAACATTGAAATTCATATGCCATATTGCTCAATTGTGTGATAGGCAGGACTTATTTTTGGCTGCACGATAACATCCATTAGTGGAGAATACCGCCTGTGTCGCTACTGCTTTGTGTGATGAATGTAGTAAATTGTTATATGTTATATTTTATATTTTTTGCAGTAATTTGAAACCCTGGGTTTAAATACATACGAGCAGTATGTCTCACACCGGTGTTAAGGGATTGTAAAGGTGAGAAAATAATTGATTTTAATCATTTATTTGTTCACAGATAGGTGGCTAACGTAATATTGTTTTGATTTTGGAGGATCCATGGGGTGCAGGAAATTTCTAAGGGATAGTGTGTAGTCCTGGATAAATAGATCATGGGGAATCATAATTGGAGGAGACTGGAGAATACTTTATGCTTGGGTTACAGAAGATGAAATTAATGGGAGGATCCAGTCTATAGATTTGCAATTTTGCCATCGGATTTTAAATTGAACATAAGTGTCTGATAAAAAGATTTTTGAGTTGTTCCTGAAAGGATCTCTCTCGAAAGCTCTGCATAGAGAAACAAGTAACCCGGATTGTTAACTTCATTCATAAGGGGCATTTGAACTGTATTAGGTTGCTTAATTGGAATATACGGTGGCAGGTGTCGACAGTGAGTTAAAGTTTTCCTTTATTTTAGAACTATTTTAACTGCAGAAATGTATAACGGTCCACCAGCACTTGACAGAGTCAATGCAAGAAGGATGTTCCCATTGATGGGGATGTCCAGAACCAGAGGTCACATTCTGAGGTTACAGGGTTGACCATTTAGGATAGATATGAAGAGAAATCTCTTCACCCAGAGATTGGCGGGCCTGTGGAATTCTCTACCTCAGAAAGCAATTGAGGCCAAAAGACTATGTTTTCAAGAGGCAGATAGATACAGCTCTTGGGGAGAAGGATATGGGGGGAAGGTGGAATATCTAAGGATATGGGGGGAAGATGGGAACAGGCTATTGAGTTGGATGATCAGCCATGAATATAATGAAAGGAGAAGCAGGTTCAAAGGGCCGAATAGCCTCCCCTGCTCCTATTTTCTATGTTAATCGTAAAGTTATTTCTCTGTTGTTGACATTGTTAATTCTGTGTTTAAATTCAAGTTTGATTTACCATGAAAGATACCTAATCGTCAGTGTTATCACTTCTGCGGTTTAATAGGCTTCCCTCACAGCCTTACAAATTGCAAATTGTTGGGTTCTCGTACAGGAAACTAACAATAGTGACACCATGCAATGGTTGGCTTCATCTGCTGTTCAAATTTCTGAGGCACTTTATAGTGGCAGCCTTAGGCCCATTCATGAGTTTGCGCGATATACAGCGAGCAATGATCTGTTCAGGGCAGCCATTATCCTGCAGGATAGCTCTGATGTGCCCTATTTCATCATCAAGCTTGTGTGTAAGCAAATGGCTCGGGTCCTATTTACAAGCTTGCCAATAAAGTCAGTCTTATAGTGCGTTGAACTGTAGGAATCCTAAAAGGTACATGGAACAATGAAGGTGGGATTGCTGTAGACAGTGGTAGAGAGCACATTGGCAGATTCCTTAACTAACATTGAGGAAAAGGAACTTGTTTGGCTGCTGCATTTCAAAGGCGGAGTTGACTGCAGGATGGAGTCCATTAAGGCTTGAAGAAAGATCTTACATGCAACTCCAGATTCAAATATAACAAATGTATTATCTACGTATCGGCTCCCTGTCTTTGATGTACAAGCTCCCGTTCATTAACATGCTAGTTCGGGGGTGTTAGGGCTACTTTTTGCTTCTCAATCTTTCAAACTGGGCTTCTGCCACCTGGCATCCTCCGCCTTCATCCCAGGTTGGCAGGCTCAACTTCTCATCCAGCCCGCTGGAACCTCCCTGGCTTTCTCTGGGAACTTTCAGGTCTCTTTCTCCCAGGCTGGATTCATGGAGTTAGGATTCATAAAGTCTCGGTTTCCAGTGCCATTTGGCCATCAAACTGTGTGCAGCTAACATGCAAATGCCATCAATGACAATCAGTCCCAATCAACATAAACTATCCTAATAATCAAATAAGCAGATCAAATGTGTTTATTAGAATTTGTACATCAGGTTTACCTCATTCTCTGATACACGATAAAACAAGATTCTTCCAGCGTCAGAATTTACAAACAACTCCCACATTGAAGGATATTTAAACAGTCCAACCTGTAATATTACCACAGTGAACCAAACTGAGCATTATTTTGATAAACAGCTCTGCAATTTGTTGTTCCTCTGTGTGCAGACACTCCATGACTTGCTGGCCTGATCTACCAAACACTCTTTATCTTGACCCTCGCACTTCATGCTGCTGTCAACCACCCTGGTCACTATAATCTCCTGCAATTCCACCTGTTGATAAGAGGTTTTATAAAGTGCGTCTTCTCACCTGCTTTTTTTTCACTTTATTAGAGAATGGTGGGGGAGTGCTGAAAAGATTTCCGTGCTGATTATCAGACAACTCAATTGCATCATGGACACTCTTTCCGTGGTCAACTTGTCCTGAAGTGGGACCTGAACCAGGGGCTTCAGGTTCAGAGGCAGGGACACTCGCTGCTATGGCACCGCAAGAACTCTTCACCAATCAGAATAATCATTGTTGAGTCCCTTGGGGCTGAACATCTTTCCTCAGAAATGATCAGAGGGTTAGATAGGGTGGACAGTGAGAGCCTTCTCCCGCGGATGGAGGTGGCTAGCACGAGGGGACATAGCCTTAAATTGAGGGGTAATAGATATAGGACAGAGGTCAGAGGTGGGTTTTTTACGCAAAGAGTGGTGAGGCCGTGGAATGCCCTACCTGCAACAGTAGTGAACTCGCCAACATTGAGGGCATTTAAAAGTTTATTGGATAAGCATATGGATGATAAGGGCATAGTGTAGGTTAGATGGCCTTTAGATTTTTTCCATGTCGGTGCAACATCGAGCGCCGAAGGGTCTGTACTGCGCTGTATCGTTCTATGTTCTATGTAAGTCTCTAGTAATTGTCAGAATAGCTTTAACCTTGATCCCAAATTTTCAATTTTAATGTGGTGACACCAGGTGTTAAATGATAATTTTCAAAGTCTCCTCCCATATTTATGAGAGGAGAAAACATGAGAATCCGGAGCCCTCTCATGACAGTGTGATTGGCAAATTGTGCCAATTGCAATAATATTGGCAAGGTCCCAACCCCCTCTTCCTGTTCCCCCCGCTCCTCAGTAAAAAAACATAGGTTGCTGGAGGTTCATTCCAGATGAAGTACAAAGGAGGAAATCTGTCCAATATCTTCAGCCTCTTCTGTAGGTGCTGTAGCCATCTGAGATGGCCACCTGCAAAGGACCGTGGGAATTATGGCCAACCCAGGACTCAGACAGATACAAAGCTTGCGTGTTTTTGCAACCCAGATAGCTAGAACCGATCGAAACCCCCGCTCGTTTGCATTCTAATGGCCCATTTCCCCAGAACAATAGGACTGCACTCAAGAAACCAATACAGCCACAGACTGATCAGTGCCACTCCCTTTACTCAGAGAGCCTAACTGCCAAGGTCAATGACCGCTAAGGACCCGCCCAGCCACCAAGGCACCCGCCCCTTTATTGGCCAAAATCAAAGGCAGTGATGGAAGCCTGTCGAATCATTGGGTCCAAGGTTAAGGACCGCCCCAAAGAGCGCGAAACTCAGAAGGATAAAAGAGGACACAGCCATGTGTTCTGTCTCTTTTGGACCCGGCCTGTGCCAGCCTCCTTTGAATCTGGCCCGTGCCAGCCCAATTGCAGCATAACGACCAGCCAGCCAAGTTCAAGACCAACGATCGCTACCTGATGGCTGAGCCCAGCAGAGACAGAGCCACTTCTTCAAACCAGCCACATGATCAAGATAAAGGCCTTATCCACTTGCACAGTGCCAGTTGCCTGAAGTTAAGTATCGATTATTGTAGTTGATAGGTGTAGTTTAACTTGTAGTACATTGTGCTTGCATGTCGAAGTAATTGTGTGTAAATCATCTTTGAACTTGAACTGACTAACTGGTTGTGTGGTCATTTGACCGATATACGGGAAAGCCTTGTGGTTCAGTAAGAGAAACAGAAACACCCACAGTATTGGCAACACTGTTGGGACATAACAGCATATCATAAAAAGAGCCTCAGTATCATATTGGCGACTCAAAAGAGCAACATTATTATGGTATTCCATTAAATTGGCAACAGTGCTGCCTTATGTGAGAGTTTCATAGCCCCACCCACCTGGTTCACTTTGACTCTGAAAGTGAGAATCAGCTGCCCATCACCAGAGTAGCTGATCATGCGAGACACACTGCTCATCCAACCTCTTTTCCTCTTGCCATCCCCCCAAACTCCCAATCCCTTATACCCTTCATCACAGAATCCGTCTACACATTTGTAGAATGTTGCTGGGTTCCTCAAATCACCAACATCAAGGATTTCCAGTAAAGTTAATTTACTGCTGAGCTCAACAGCTACATACAGAACCTATGTTTTGCCCAATATCCCGAGGATAACTCCAGCATTCCTGAGGATAACTCCTGCGCTCTCACGGATAACTCCCGTGTTTCCAGGGATAACTCCCACGCTCCCGGGGATGCTTCTAACTCCCACGCTCCTGAGGCTAACTCCCGTGCTTCTGGGATAACTCCTGACTCCCCCCACCCCACCCCCCAGACCCCCAGGGATCACACTCGTATTCCCAAGGATATTTACACCCTCTCCCAAAAAAAGACTTGTAGAGAAAAATAATCCCTTTCTTCTCACTCACTAATTTTTCTGCAGCTTTTGTTTGCATGCCATTCTTACACCTGTATATGGGTTGGCCCTTCTGGCTGATCGGATCATCCTGTCCTGCCAAAGGTGACCCCCGCGATGTGTTCCCCAGAGGCGGGACGAGCGAGATGCACTAAACACCGCACACGTTGGCAGGGCTGGAGGATTTTAACCGTGGCCAATGGCTAGCCTCCTTCCCAGCCAATAAACACGCCACTGGGGGTGGTGGAAAATCTTGGCCATGTTTTTCTGTCACATGCAATCGTTGTGCCAAACCGATTGATAATCATGTCCAGTTTCTCCCTGTCATTGATCAATCTTTCTCATCATCTCTTCAGACACTTCAGATAAGTATCCATAATAGCCTTCTCTTAATTTTGCCCAAGATTATTCTCATGGGCCTTTAAAATTCCAAGTTTTCTCTTTGCCAAAAGAATGACATTATGGGAAATGTTCAGAACACAAAGTGTGAAAATCATATCATAATTAACCTGGTTGCAGAACTATATAAAGCACTGACTCATATTTCTGGGAGAAGGTTGGAGAGGACATCATAGGAGCAGTGAGTGAGATCAGAGTACAGTTATGGATAGATGAGACAAGTGTTAATTGAGTCTAGATTGTAGATTGCTAGATTTTAGTTTACTATAGGAGGAAGCGGTCGACCTTAATTAAGTAGTGTAAATAAATGTTAGCTTTATTGATGAACTTAGCTTCTGCGGTCTTTGTGAACATTATAATATCTACCCCTTTTTAAAATAAATTTAGAGTACCCAATTCATTTTTTCCAATTAAGGAGCAATTTAGTGTGGCCAATCCACCTACCTTGCGCATCTTGGGGTTGTGGGGGCGAAGCCCATGCAAACATGGGGAGAATGTACAAACTCCACACGGACAATGATCCAGAGCTGGGATTGAACCTGGGACCTCAGCGCCGTGAGGCAGCAGTGCTAACCACTGCAGCGTGCTGCCCCTGACAATATCCATTCTGATAACAAGAATCACAAAGAACACCACAGGAGAGTCTGAGGATCTCAACATCTCAATGGTCTTAAACATTCATTGGCCTCATTCTCATCTTTTGTAACTGAAAGGAATTTCCAGGGGCCTGTCCCAAGTTCAAGAAACCTCTCTGCTCCACAGGATATCCTTCTGGCTTCCAACGTTAGTTCAATGTTGCAGTTACTTTTCTCACTGGAGCAGGTTTGTCCAGGACTTTCCTTGCGCCCTGCGACCAATTGCTGAATTGCTGAAGCAGCTCTTTCCTTTTTTGATTGATCTTGTCCCTGGTGTTGAGAAGGTTGAGGGCTGATCTGATTGATGTGTTTATATTAGCAAGATCTTTGAAGGGAGATAGAGAGAAACTGGATAGAATTGTGTCAATGGAGCACAGTTTCTTACAGTAGAATGGCCACTTCCATCCTCTTGTTTTTGCCTTTTTCCACACGATTACAATTAAAGTTTAACATGCCAGCGGCTTGCACAGGAGACAAGTGTGACAACACAGCAGGGGTTGGGGAGAGGGTTGGGGGAGCTTGTCAATGGTGAAACCCACCATGAGTTAACAAGGTTTAGGCAGACTAAAAAACAAACCTCCTGGACAAACAAGCAGACCCAACATCACAGTCATAACCTTCCCGCCCAACTCCATCACCATTCACATAAGACTTATTGAGAGCACAAAGGTGGCAGCGGTGTTCATCAAATTTAAATTTCATGTGTACATCATCATTATTTGTTGAGATTAGTTCAGCCGGAGAGCTAAATGTACTGGCAAACCTCATGGTTGGCCCAACATGGCTGATATTTTTCTCATCCCAATTCTCCTGCCTTCTCCCCATAACCCCTGATCCCCTTATTAATCAAGAACCTATCGATCTCTGTCTTAAAGACACTCAGTGATTTGGCCTCCACAGCCTTCTGCGGGAAAGAGTTCCACAGATTCACCACCCTTTGTCTGAAGAAATTCCTCAGTTTTAAAGGATCGTCCCTTTAGTCTGAGAAGGTGTCCTCTGGTTCTAGGTTTTCCTAAAAGTGGAAACATCCTCTCCATGTCCACTCTAACCAGGCCTTGCAGTATCTTGTAAGTTTCAATAAGATCCCCTCCCATCCTTCTAAACTGCAACGAGTACAGACTCAGAGTCCTCAACCGTTCCTCATATGACACGTTCTTCATTCCAGGGATCATTCTTGTGACCCTCCTCTGGACCCTTTCCAAGTCCAGCACATCTTTCCTTAGATATAGGGCCCAAAAGGGCTCACAATACTCCAAATGGGGTCTGACCAGAGCCTTATACAGCCTCAGAAGTACATCCCTAGTCTTGTATTCTAGCCCTCTCCACATGAATGCTACTGAATGTTCATGTTAGTTTCCAGTATTGTACATGGGCTGTGCTGTCAGGCTCAGTTGACCCTTCTTCTTATGCATTTTGAAGAACATTGGGCGGGATTCTCCGAAAATGGCGCAATGTCTCCACGCGCCTGCCGGAAAACGGGCACAAATCACTCCAGACATTTTTCGAAAAGTCCAGAGTGATTCTGCGCCATTCAGGGGACTAGCAGGGCCCCAACGTGCTCCCCACAGCTGCTGCTGCGGATACGGGACCCTGCACTTTCGGCCGCGGGTCCGCGCATGCTTGCGGCTGTATTTGCGCCAGCCCCCGCGCAACATGGCGGAATTCTACCGGGGCCCGGCACGGAGGAACATAGGCCCCACTCGGAATGAGCACGCCTGCCAATCGGTAGCTCCCGATCACGGGCCTGGCCACCGTGGAGGCCCCCCCCCCCCCCCCGGAGTCAGATCTCCCCACCAGGACAGACACTGCAGGCGCGAGGCCGAGGTCCCACCAGGTGGGACCATACGCGAACGACACCGGCGGGACTCGGCGGAACTCGGCCCATCGAGCGCGGAACATTGCCGCGGGGGCCACTTTCAACGGCCCCGGACCAGCTCCGAGTCAATCGCGTGCGACTGGCGGCGACTCTCTGGTCGACAGAGAGTCATGTGCCGGCGTGGAGCCTATTTTGGGTAATTCATCGCCCCCGCGCCGAGCGCGATTTCGGAGCGGAGGGTCGGAGAATCCCGCCCATTGTCCGTGATTACTCTCAATGTGGATAATTGAAATGTTTGAGGTGAACTCAAATCCATGGAAGTTCTCTTATTAATCAACAGCCTGAGATGGGCCAACCTTTCGGCCTCTCGTTTTTAAATTTGATTGGCCTTCCCTACCCACTCACCCCCACCACACCCAGGATATCAGGCCCTTCCTACTTCAGGCCCCAAATCCAGCCTCTGTCCTCCCTTCGGTACCGCTTCCATTCCTCCGACCCCCAACCTTTCAATTCCAGTCCCCCAACCACACCCTTTACTCATCATCCCTGTCTCCTTCCAGCTGACGTTCTCTCGATCCCCTCCTTGTACTGCAAAGTTCAACAAGCAAAATGGTTGGCCTCAGACACAATTGCAAAATTGTGCCCAACTGATGCACACTATCTGTAAACGGGTGTGAACCATCAGATTCCCATCCCCATGCATCGCTGGCATAGTCATTAAGGTCGGGTGTTTTAACATAATGTGCATTTATGGCATGCAAGTGGGAACCTGATGTATGGGCAGCACGGTAGCACAGTGGTTACAAATTTGCTTCACAGCACCAGGGACCCGCTTTCGATTCTCGGCTTGGGTCACTGTTTGTGCGGAGTCTGCACGTCCTCCCTGTCTCTGCATGGGTTTCCTCCGGGTTCTCCGGTTTCCTCCCAGAAGCCCCGAAAGACGTGCTGTTAGGTGAATTTGACATTCTGAATTCTCCCTCAGTGTACCTGAACAGGCGCCGGAGTGTGGTGACTAGGGAATTTTCACTAACTTAATTGCAGTGTTAATGTAAGCCTAATTGTCACACTCATAAAGATTATTATTACAAACAGTGTGAGGCTCGACACACCTTAATACACCACTGACTTAACCTCTGCATCTCAACCTGCAGTCAGGGCATTGAAAGTTTGGCTCCCACACTAATTCAGTTATCCTGTACGAAATGTTTCACCCTCTTGCAGGATCCATAACATTCGCTGCACTGTTACTGCTAATGAGGGAATAAAGAAAAAGGGGACAGAAGGGGACTTATAGATACATAGAAAACAGGAGCAGGAGGAGGCCATTCGGCCCTTTGAGCCTGCTCCGGCATTTACATAGAATTTACAGTGCAGAAGGAGTGCAGATACATTAACGGTGTTTGAAAAGCATATTGACAAATACATCCTCTAAACTTTGCCCCAAGGACCTTCATAGAATTTACAGTGCAGAAGGAGGCCATTCAGCCCATCGAGTCTGCACCGGCTCTTGGAAAGAGCACCCTACCCAAGGTCAACAACTCCACCCTATCCCCATAACCCAGTAACCCCACCCAACACTAAGGGCAATTTTGGACACTAAGGGCAATTTATCATGGCCAATCCACCTAATCTGCACATCTTAGGACTGTGGGAGGAAACCGGAGCACCTGGAGGAAACCCACACACACACGGGGAGGATGTGCAGACTCCGCACAGACAGTGACCCAAGCCGGAATTGAACCTGGGACCCTGGAGCTGTGAAGCGATTGTGCTATCCACAATGCTACCATGCTGCCCAATTCATTATGATCATGGCTGATCATCCAACTCAAAAACCTTATCCCGTTTTCCCCCAATATCCTTTGATCCCCTTCACCCTAAGTGCGAGATCTAACTGCCTCTTGAAAACATACAGGGCGGGATTCATTGATCCTAAGGCAAAGTGTTGACGCTGTCGTAAACACCGTTGCGTTTCTCGACGGCATCAACACAGCCTCAGGAGCAGTGATTCTGACCGCGACAGGGGTCAGCACAGCACTGGAGCTACCCACGCCGGTCCAACTGCCGATCCCGGAGTCAGATGGGCGCCGCAGGTCAGCGCATGCGCAGTGGGTCCAGCGCCAACGGCGCATACACAGTGGGACAGGCGCGATTGCTGCGCATGCGCGGTGGCACCCTTCTCTGCAGCAGACCCGACGCAACATGGTGTAGGGCTACAGGGGCCGACGCGTAACAAAAGAGGCCCCCAGCTCAAGAGGCCGGTCCGGCGTTCGGTAGGCCCCGATCGCGGGCCAGGCCAAGACGGAGGCCCCCCCCCCCCCCCCCCCGGGGTCGGACCCCCCTCCCCCCACCCACCAGGCCACCCCTGGATCCATGAGCGCCGAGGTCCTGCCGGATAAGACCAGGTGTGAACGGCGCCGTCGTGACTCAGGTTTTTTTGTATGGCCGCTTGGCCCATCCCGAGCCGAGAATTCCTGGGAGGGCCGATAGAGCGGCCCTTGACCGGCGGCGCACCAACCGCGCCAGTGCCAATGGTGCCGATTTTCCGGTCTGCGCAAAATCGGTGGAATGGCGTTGGGGCGGCGTCTCGCAATTTGCGCCCGGCGATTCTCCGACCCAGCGTGGGCTGAGAGAATCCCGCCCACAATGTTTTAGCCTCAACAACTTCCTATGGTAATGAATTCCACAGGCCAACCACTCTCTGGGAGAAGAAATATCTCCTCATCTCTGTCCGAACTGGTCTACCCATATCCTCAGACTGGATGGGTCAAATGGCCAGCTTCTACACTGTAGGGATTCTATGATGAGCTTAAGATTGAAGTTGGACCATTCAAGATCGAAGTGAGGAAGTACGGATCTGGATTCATAAAATTACAGAAGCTCAGCACTGCAGAAAGAAACCATTCGCCCATCGAGTCTGCAATCACTCTCCGAAAGAGCACCTGACCTAGGCCTACTCCCCCACCCCATCCCCCTAGCTCAGGAACCCCAACTAACCTTTTGGGCTCTGAGGGGCAATCTAGCATGGTCAATCCATGTAACCGGCACATCTTGGACTGTGGGAAGAAACCGGAGCATCCAAAGAAAACCCAAGCAGACACAGGGTGAAAATGAAAACTCCACACAGGCAGTCACTGTTCCCTGGTGCTGTGAGGCAGCAGTGCTAACCACTGTGCCACAGTGCCACCCCAAAATGTTGTGAATGCGAGGGGATAATTGGAGCTTTCAAAAAAAACAGGAATTAGAAAATAGGATTAAATGGGTACTTTTTCGGGTTGGCAAACTGTAAATAGTGAACTTTTCTGTACTCATTAGCAGGATTTTGGCATCATTGGCTTGGCCAGCATATGTTGCCCATCCCTAATTGCCCTTGAGAAGGTGGTGGTGAGCTGTGTAAGAAGCTTTGGTGAGTTCCTGCAGTGCATCTTGTTCACATGGCTGCCATTGTGCTTCAATAGTGGAGGGAGTGAATGTTTGTGGAAAGGGTAGCAATCAGATGGGGTTGCTCTGTCCTGGATGGTGTCAAGCTTCTTGAGTGTTGTTGGAGCTACACTCATCCAGGCAACTGTTCCATCCCATTCCTGGTGGGCAGGCACTGGGCAGACAGGAGGTGAGTTACTCGGCACAGGATTCCTAGCTTCTGGCCTGCTGTTTAGTCCAGTTGAATTTCTGGTCAATGGTGTTGATAGTGGGGGATTCAGTAATGAAATGTCAAGGACCTCTAGTTGGAGGTGGCCATTGCCTGGAACATGTGTGGCACAAATGTTACTTTGCACCACAGAGATCATTGCTGGAGCCTCAACCATTTACAATCAATATCAAAGACATGGATAAAGGAACTGAGTTTGCTGAAGATACAAAAACAGGTAGAGAAAAAAGATGCTCAGAGTCTCACGTCAGTGATTGGGAAACTGCTGCAGAAGATTCTGAAGTAGAGGATCTATCTCCACTTGGAGAGGCAAGGATTGATCAGGGCTAGTCACCATGGCTTTGTCAGAGGGAGGTCATGCCTAAAAAATTTGATTGAATTTTTTGAGCATGCAACCAAGTGTATAGATGAGGGTAGTGCAGTTGATGTAATTTACATAGGTTTCAGCAAAGCCTTTGACAAGGTCCCACATGGGAGACATATTAAAAAGGCAAATGCACATGGGATACGTGTTTTGATGAGGTGGATTCATAATTGGCATAGCGTCGGAGACATGGGGTGATGCTTGCTGGCTGCTTTAGTGACTGGACGCCAGTGACCAGTGGTGTACCACAGGGATCTGCGCTGGATCCCCTACTGTTTGTCATTTATGCAAATGACATAGATGACTATGTGGGGGGTAGGATCGATAAGTCTGCAGATGACACAAAGATTGGCCGGGTGGTTTACAGTGAGGTTGAGTGCCTTGGGTTACAGGAAGATACAGACGGAATGGTCAAATGGGCGGATAAGTGGCAGTTGGAATTTAACTCTGAGAAGTGTGGGGTGATACATTTTGGAAGGAGTAATTTGACAAGGCAGTATACTATGAAAGGTCAGAAACTGGGAAGTTCCGAAGAACAAAGGGACCTTGGCATGTTTGTCCATAGAACACTGAAGACAGAAGGGTGGGTTAATAGGGTGGTGAAAAAGGCACATGGAACACTCGCTTTTATCAATTGGGACATAAATTTCAAAAGTAGGGAGCTCATGATAGAGCTGTATGGAACTTTGGTGAGGCCACAGCTGGAGTACCATGTGCAATTCTGGTTGCCACATTACAGGAAGGATGTAATGCATTGGAGAGGGTGCAGTGGCGATTCACCAGGGGCGAAATTCTCCGACCCCCTGCAGGGTCGGAGAATCGCCCGATGCCGGCGAAAATCCCGCCCCTGCCGTGGCAGAAATTCTCCGCCA
Source organism: Scyliorhinus canicula (assembly GCF_902713615.1). NCBI lineage: Eukaryota > Metazoa > Chordata > Chondrichthyes > Carcharhiniformes > Scyliorhinidae > Scyliorhinus > Scyliorhinus canicula. Next base: position 158,899,231 of record NC_052146.1, read on the forward strand.
CCCGGGAATTGGCCGAAGTCCCGCCGCTGAGAGGCCTCTCCCGCCGCCGTGGTTTCAACCACCTCTGGTGGTGGCGGGATTGGCGGCGCGAGCGGGCCCCCGGGTTCCTGGGGGGGCGCGGGGCGATCGGACCCCCGCGATGGCCAGGCCCGCGATCGGGGCCCACCGATCGGCGGGCGGGGCAGTGCCGTGGGGACACTCTTTTTCTTCCGCCGCCACAGCCTCCACCATGGCGGAGGCGGAAGAGAATCCCCCAATGCGCATGCACCGGTGGTGACGTCAGCGGCAGCTGACGCACCGGCGCATGCGCGAACCGGCGAAGGCATTTCGGCCAGCCCCGGCGCCGGGCGGCAGGCGTCAAAGGCCATTGACGCCGGTTTTGGCGCCAGTCGGCATGGCGCCAACCACTCCGGCGTGGGCCTAGCCCCCAAAGGTGCGGAGAATTCCGCACCTTTGCAGAGGCCCGACGCCGGAGTGGTTGGCGCCACTCCGGGACCCCCCCCCCCCCCCCCCGGTAGGGGAGAATCAGGATGTTGTCTGGGATGGAACATTTAAATTTTCAAGAGAGGTTTGATAGGTTTGGATTGTTTTCGCTGGAGCAGAGAAGACTGAGGGTGACCTGATTGATGTCTATAAGATTATGAGGGGCATGGACAAGGCGGATAGGAACAGCTGTTCACTTAATTGAAGGGATAGTTCGAGCGTACAAAAGTTCAAAGTGAGGGGTAGGATGTTTATGGGGGATTTGAGGAAAACCTTTTTTACCCAGAGGGTGCTGACGGTCTTGAATCCACTGCCTGGGAGGGTGATAGAGGCGGGATGCTTCCCATCCATTTAAAAAGTACCTGGATGAGTACTTGGCACGCCATAACATTCAAGACTATGGGCCACATGCTGGCAAGTCAGTGATGTGGGCAGGTCAGTGACTTTCATGTATCGGTGCAGACTCGATGGGCCGAAGGGCCTCATCTGCACTGTAGTATTCTGTGATTCTGTGAAGTGGACATAAAGAAACTACAGAAGGATTTATATTAAATGAGCAGACAAAAAATTGGCAGATGAAATATACTGTGGGAAATATGAACTTGTCTATTTTGGCAAGGAGAACAGAAAGCCGAGAGAAACTGCAGAACCCTAGGGTAAAGAATGATCTGAGTGGTCTGATACATCTATCATAAAACACTGGTTCGCAGGTGCAGCTTGTGGTTAGGGAAGAAAATGGAATGCCAGTGTTTACTGTAACGGGGAATCGTGTATAAAAGTAGGGAAGTGTTACTGCAGCTAAATTATTTGTTTGAAAGGGGAGTAAATCAGGAGCTTAAGGGTAGTCATGCCAGGAGAGCTAACACTGGTGATATGCTCCTCCTGTGCTATGTGGCAAATCATAGAAGCTTCAGTTGTCCCTGGTGACCACATGTGCAGGAGGTGCATCCAACTGCAGCGACTGGCTAACCGCATTTCAGAGGTGGAGCTGAGGGCGGATTCTTGTGGAGCATCCGTGATGTGGAGCAAGTCATGGATAGCACGTTCAGTGAGGTGGTCACACCGCAGGTGAAGATTAAACAAGCAGAAAGGGCATGGGTGACCACCAGGCAGAATAGAGGAAGGCAGGTAGTGCTGTTATCCCCTCTGGCCACCCCTTCTTTCTAACTGATAGACCGCTTGGATACTGTTGGGGGTGATAACGGTGCAGGAGAAAGCAGTGGCAGCCAACTTCATGGCAGAATGGATGGGTCTGCTGAACAAGGTGGGAGGAGGAAGCATGGCAGGACCTTAAATTGCAAGGGGAACAGATGGGCATTTCTGCAGCCGCAAGAGACTCCAGGATGGTATGTTGCCTCCCTGGTGCCATGGTCAGGGATGTCACTGAATGGCTGCAGGGCATTCTTAGGGGGAGGGCAAACAGACAGATACCATGGTAAACATTGATACCAGTGATATGCGCAAATAAAGGATTAGGTCCTACAAGCAGAATTTAGTGAGTTCGGAAGTAGGTTAAAAACAGGACACAGAAAGTAATAATCTCTGGATTACTTCCGGTGCAACGTACTAGTGAGTATAGAAATAAGAGGTTAGTCCAGATAAATGTATGGCTGGAGAGATGGTGCAAGAGGAAGGGGTTTAGATTCCTGGAATATTGGGAACGTTTTGGGGGACAGTGGGACTTGTACAGGGAAGACAGGTTGCACCTCAACTGAAATGGGACCAGTGTCATCGTGGGGAGGTTTGCGAGTGCTGTTGGAGAGGGTTTAAAATAACATGGCAGGAGGCTGGGAAACTTAAAGAAAGTTCAGCAGGACGAGATGCACAGCCAAAATTAGATGAGACACCAAGTGGGTCAGGAAGGCACAGATGTTATAGGCCAGTTAAGTCACAGTTAAGGGACTTTGGAAAGATTGGATGGTATTTCTCTTAATTCAAGAAGTCTGATAAACAAGGCAGATGAGTTGAGGGCACAAATTAAAACATTGTATGATATAATTGCTGTCATGGTTGAGAGAAGGGCAGGATTGGCAACTCAATATTCCAGGATACAGGGGATGGGATTCGCTGTCGGATGACGCTGGAATCGGGAAACACGATTGGGCAGAGTATCGGTTCTGGCGGCGAATTCGTAACGAGCGCCGATTTTACACCAAACTCTATACAGATGGCGGCACGGTGGCTCAGTGTTTAGCCTCATGGCACTGAAGACCCAGGTTCGATCCCGGCCCTGGATCACTGTCCAAGTGGAGTTTACACATTCTCCCCGTGTCTGCGTGGGTCTCACCTCCACAACCCAAAAAGATGTACAGGGTAGGTGGACTGGCCACGCTAAATTGCCCACTTAATTGGAAAAAAAAGAATTGGGTATGCTAAATTTAGAATAAAAAAATATATATAAACAGATACATACCCTAGCCCCTATAACTAAACTGTGCCCTGCATCATTGCCAACCTAACTGGTTGCCAATCTAACGTTCTGGCCTTACAGTCCCTAATGCTACATCGAGGTGGATCCTCAGATGGTATATCAGGAGTAGAGGGGGTCTGCTGCGATTACTGTCCTGTGACCTGGGACCCCGTTGCTGGCCGTCTCCTGCTCCTGCATGCATTTGAACTCCTCCAAATGCATCTCCAGGATGGGCCTGTGTACTACTGGGACATCCCAGGTGGTGTGGTACCACCATATTCTGTGTGCTGCCCAGGAGGGTGGAGTCTGAGGTGCTGCAGTGTTCCAACACCTACCCCGTGGGAATCACCGGCACGGGCCCAATCACCACCTCCTCCCTGGAAGTGCCCGATGGTCCCCGAGATACTCCATTGGACAGAAATGCATTCGGAGCCATCCCTTGAGGCCAGTCCTGTAGACCCACTCTGGGCTTGACCAGGGTCTGCATGCTCGCTGCCATGGAGCACTGGGAGAGGACAATCATTGCCTGGGACTGCACCACATCACGTTGCGACTGTGCCACCACCGTGTGGGTCTGTGCCACGTCATCTAGTGACTGGGCCACCTCCCTCTGAGACTGGGCCACCTCCCTCTGGGACTTGGCTACCTCCCTCTGGGACTACGCCACCCAGCCCAGTGTCTGCAGCATGCTGGCCAGCGGAGAATCGGCGGATCGGTGTCTGAGTGGCATGGTGCGATTCGCGCTGGTCCTGGCGATGCTCCGGCCCGGCCCCGGCGTGAGAGAATCCCACCCTCTATTCCCGCAATGGGATTTCCCATTGAAGCCACACCACGCCAGCAGGTAACCCATGGGCAGGGGTGCGTTCTGGCGGGACTAGAGAATCCCACCGCCAGCGAATGGCAGGAGAATTCTGGCCAATGTAAATATTCAATTTCTGGCTAAATACTGTGACCACAGTTATACCTGGTAGGGTGTGAGCATGTACATAAGATATGATGGGTTCAAGTTTAGTTGGCATTACTAGATTTGTGAGCCTGACTTTTACGGGAACACAAGGGTTAAGGGAGTGAAAAATTGTTTTCAGCAAACAGAAATCAGAATGAAATGTCTTGTATCCTGAGTTTGTATTGTATTCCTGAGGCTCGAATAGAAAATAGGCGATTAAAATTGGGCATTAGGGATTAAAGGCAAACTTTACTAGTGGATAAAACGATTTTTGTTGGACCGTGAGGAAGTGGTTAATGGGAAATGATCAAATCCAACACATACGATTTCTGGACACCCTCAAAGAAATGCCTCTTTTATTAGTGTCTTATAGTAATGGCATTGATAGCCAAATTCAGCATAGTACAGTTTTGAAATATGCTGATGACATTAACATTTATTTCGAAGGTAAGAAAAGCAATCCAGGGCTTTCGAATGCATTCCTCCAGAGTGAACTCTCTACTATGTTGCAGGGTCCGAGGACTGGCAACTCACCTTTAATGTGGCAAAATCCTGTTTTCCATTTTGACCGCAATTATTCTAGTTCACAGTATCATATCGATGGCCAGCCTTTAGCACATTGAAAAGGATTTGGGCATGACTGTTCTAAGTAATTTGAGGGTTACGAATCGTGTGGCCCCTGGCAATACAGCGGGCAGAAAATGTTTTACGAGTGCTGAATTCATATTTTTTGAGTTGTGATGTTAGTGTTTATCTTAAACTCTATAAGCAGCTGGTACGCCCACATCTGGAGTATGCATCCACAGTTTGGAATCCACACTTTCAGAGAAATATACAGCTTACAGAGAGAGTGCAAAAAGTGATACCAGTAAAATGGAAGGCATGAGGGGTATACCTTATGAGGAGTGTTAAGATTTCTTGAATTACAACCTTTAGAGAAGGGAAGATTGATTTTTGATTTAAGTTCATAAATTGATACATGGCCTTACTATCTCTAAGCCTGAGAAGTTCCCTGCTTGAGATTATAGCATTTAAAGTATAAAGTACAGAAATTTGGTTCTCGTCTTGATTTTCATGAAAAAAATTATTTTACATAGAATGGTAGATACTTTGGAATTATTTGCCTGATTTTGTTGTGGGGCTGAAAATGTAATGACTTTTCGAAGACTTGTTATAAACAGTGTGGTTTCTATGTCTGGTGTTGCTGTTGATGTTCTTGTTCTTTAATACTTTTCCTTTGTGCTCTGTACTGTATGTCAATGAAGAGAAATAAAACTTAAAAAGCCAACAATTAAGAGAAGTCAGTTATGTGTTGGTTTTTATTACACACATTTCAAGGATGTAAATATCAATGATTATCAAAACACTGACAGGATGAACATCACCGAGAGAATCTTGAAACTTCTTCTGATCTGTTCAGTTATCATTACAGTCAGGGGAACGAGGGTGCTTGAAACAGTGTTCATGAAACCTTGAAGTGATGCTTATCAAACATGTGAATTTCTAAACATCTTTGGGAGTTGTCAACACGAATAGTGAATGAACAAAAGGTTGTAATCACAGGAAGTGGGCGGCACGATGACACAGTGATTAGCATTGCTGCCTCACAGCGCCAGTTCAATTCCGGCTTTGAGTGACCGTCTGTGAGGTGTTTGCACATTCTCCCCGTGTCTGCATGGGTTTCCTCCGGGTGCTCCGGTTTCCTCCCGCAGTCCAAAGATGTGCAGGTTAGGTGGACTGGCCATGATCAATTGTCCCTCAGTATCCAGGGATGTGTAGGTTAGGTGCGGTTACAGAGATGGGAAGGGGGAGTGGGCCGAGGGATGGGGCTGTTTCAGAGGGTCAGTGCAGACTCGATTGCCCAAATGGTCTCTTTCTGCACTGTAGGGATTCTATGGTTCTAAACAATGGTTCTTTGGGAAACAGGCTATTGGGAATAAAATTAAGTCTGCAATGACTAGAAATGAGTCAATGACAAGGCTTAGAATGTGGAAGCAAATGGTGTGTATGCAGAGGAGGAGCGTTTTAAAGGCAGGGGATGGGGGGATAGAAAAAGATAGTGAACATGCACAGTGATTGATTGCACAATCACTGATCCTAGTGACAGCATGCACAAGGGGAGACCAAAGGTCAATCCTGAATATAAGGTGGTCTCTTTCCTTTGCTCAGCATTGCAGTTGAGATAGTGTGGCCAGCTAGCCGAAAAGATCCCACTTGAGCGATTCATCAGTGCTCAGTAGAGGCACATGCCTGCTGCCCTTGGCATAGGTTGCCACTGCCAAATTGTTGCTACCAACCAACCCAGCAGTGCCAACATGGAACTGCCAACCTGTGACAGGAGGTAATGCCAGGGGCAGATCCTAGTGGGAGCCCCATGGGGATGGGGTGGGGGGCTGCGCCTATGCGTGGTAGATGGGGGAGGAAGCTGTGTGTGGGGTGGGTGGGGTGTGCCAGCACTGAAAGTCGGCGAGGGTGCGGGGTGGGAGGAAGTGCCAGAAATGAACTTTGAGGGCGGAGGTGTGGGGGCGAGGTTGACGACAAAGCTAGAGAACAGACTGAAGGAAAGATAGTGTGAGTGAGAGCAGATCATAGTTAATGTAATAGTGTCGAGATTAGTAGTAGCTGAGTGTAGATTATGTGATTATTATCAACTGTTTTATATCAGTGTAAGTGTCAAATCCAATTAAGCAGTGTTAATAAATTTATAGCTTTGTTCAATTTAAAGCTATTTGTGGTCTTTGTGAACATTACGCTAACTATCCTAAAATTACCAAACAAAAAACACCACAACTACCTTGACAACACTGTGTGCGGCTGATTGAGAGACACCGCTAAATCCCTCATTGAGCCCTGAAATTAATCAGAGGCGTAGATGTTGAGGTTAACAGTGATCTTTAATGCTGCCAGCATGGGGTGACACTACCCCACCACCACCACTCCTTGCATGAGGAGACATTTCGGGACCTGTCATGTCTCAAATTGATGTCAGTGTGTCCCTTGTGGAATGTGGAGGTGAAGCAATTAATCTCGGACATGTGGAGGTGGAAGGTGTGCTGTCTGTATACTCTAACCACTGGTAGATGTATCCTTGGCAGCCCCTCCCCCCCCCGCCCCCCTTTCCGTGGCCTTCCTGTTGGTCCTGCACCAACTGAGCACATGCCTCTTCTCTTACAGGTCTCTGTCTGAGACGGTGTCCATGCTCACCTTTCCCCCTCTCCATCCTGTCCCTCTCGTCCTCTTCAGAAGCGGCCCCACCAGCAGAGTACACTTTCCCTATTGGTTCAGTGGCAGGGGATCAATGCCTTGCAAATTATGGAACACTGTCCTCCAATCCTCAAGAAACCCTTTCAGGGAAGTCCTGAAATGCTGAAAGTCACGCCTCAAATTCTAAACAATAGCTGGGAACTCAAGCAAAACTCTACCCTCACACACTGCAAACTCTACAGAGAAACTGCTCTGGGGCCTTTTACCCCACCCTTGGATGAGGAAATTAAAAAACATAATGGGCACCCACCCATTTTCCTCGTGTGACCAGCTAAAATTAGCCCAGGCAGCGTGAAATTGCTGTGGGTTGGACTTTTAATTCAAGACAGAGTTGGACAGATTTTTGTCAGACAAGTGAGTCTCGGACTATGGGGCCAAATGGGGAAGTGGAGTTGAGACCACAACCAGATCATGGATTGATAGAGTCCCTGCAGTGCAGAAGGAGGCCATTTGACCCATCAGGTCTGCACCGATCCTCCAAAAGAGCACCCTCACTCCCCTGCCCGAAGCCTGTAACCCCAGTTAACCTGCACATTTTTGGACACTAAGGGGCAATTTATCATGGCCAATCCACCTAACCTGCACATTTTTGGACACTAAGGGCAATTTATCATGGCCAATCCCCCTAACCTGCACATCTTTGGACTGTGGGAGGAAAGCGGAGACTCAGAGGAAATCCACGCAGACACAGGGATTTTGCCCATACTCCACACAGTCACCCAAGGCCAGAATCAAACAAGGGTCCCTGGCTCTGTGAGGCAGCAATGCTAATCACTGTGCCACCCTGACATCAGTCTTGATTACCAACCTTACCGCAAGTGCACAAGAATTAGGAGCATAGAACTTTGAACTCGGAGTAGGCTATTCAGTCTTTAAAGCCTGCTTCAATATTTTTAATTCTTGTGCACTTGCGTTTGCTGAGTAATCGTATCAAGGAATGACGGATAAGCCATAAACTAAGGCCTCTTAAGAAAGGCTTTCCCAAGGACCCACTCGATTGTCTGACTGGTTTCTTGAGGCAGTGATAATCGAGAAAGCTACGTATTTGGACCCATAATGAGAACAGGAGGGGAGTGTTTGTAAAAAAGGTTGGTAATTCAGGGGAAAACACATGGAAAACATGCACAGGGATGATCCAAGATGGCATGGCTGGATAACATCAGAACATGGACTGACCTCTTTATGGGACAGGCAGTGAGGCTAGAAATCAATGGAGAAAGATTGCTTATGGTGCAGCCAGATTTGGAAAGAATGATGGGTGAAAGACAAGACACAAAGCTACGGTAGGTAAACGGGATTGAGGTATTGATCAACCATGATCTAATTGAATGGCAGAACAGACTCAACATGCCTCTCCTGTTTCTCCCGTTGACACATTGCTCCATACCTGGATCACCTGGATTTTCTGGTAAGTGCTGCCACAGTTAGCCTGAAAATCTGGAATGTCTTCAGTTCACAGGTCCTGCATTCCTTAAGTTTCTGCTATTAACCTGCCTGAAAGCCTTGGAGAGCTCATCTCAGAAATATCTTTGAATAGAGAGCAGATGTCTGAGTGCCTGCGGTTCATTTCTCTGGTCTAAATTTTTTAGTCAGTCTCTTGGGTCTCTCTCAAATCTCACTCTGACTGGGACACTAATGTTTCAAACCTCAGATTGAAGATTTGGATCAGTGGAGTTTAGAAAGATTGAAGATTACATTAACTCTTCATCAAAAGAAAAAAAGACAGGGCTTTTGAAGGACATGGTTTGCTGAGAAGTAAGATAAAGGGGAATCAGACAGATTGAGGAGGTAGCGGGCTGGATTTTCCAGTCCTTCCCACCGGCAGGGTCTTCTAGTCCCACCAACGATGCCCCTCAACCTGTGCAGCGGGTTCCCCGGCGGTGCGAGGGCTGAGCCGCACAAAATGGCATAAGCATCAACGGAACCGGAAGATCCCGCAGGCAGCTAATGGCGAACTGCCTTCACCAGGGGATAACACGCCACGAGGGGGGGGGGGGGGGGGGGGGGGGGCAGAAGATCCCACTCACAAGTAAATTACTTGTCTGGCTGGTTATTTATCAATTGTTTATGTTGATATTAATGGGGCTTAACTGTTAGCACCTCATTGCTAAGCACATTTGATTGGGGTAGGACACTGCTATTCATGGTGCTTTTATGCCTGACTCCCAAAGTAATTGATCTACTTGGAACTCAGTCACAATAGGGACACTGTCAGGAAGATAATGGAAATGTTTCAGAGTTACTTTCAAATCATTCCTGAAGAGGCAAACATCCCACCAATCCATGATAGTCTCAGTGGCCAACTGTTATGTATCAGGGAATATATTGTCGAGAACCCTCTTGTGAATACTTGTTGGACTCTTGATTCCTTTAAATTCCTGTTCTTTTGGCTGTTATAATTCCTGCACCTGGACATTGCTGTGGCCTACATCTTGAATTTAAAAACCAGTAGCAGGATGTATTCCGACATCAGCGATGGCCCATTTTGACAGGCTTGGCCAGCAGACAAAATTTCAGTCTTGATTTTCCTTGAGACAAAGCTGGAGTAGGCTTTAAGTTCTCTCTGCCTGAAAGGGGTGGATCTCTCTGGAAAACCCCAGATGGAGGCTCTGTTTGCACCTCAGCTGAGCTGGGAGGCATTCTCTGTGAGACTGTTTCTCTAAGTCAGGCTTTTGTTTGTCGCTGCAGATGTCAGCAGAATCCTTTTGGACCTCTGTCCTAGAAGGGGTGAAATTCTCTCTCAAATCTGAGCAGGAACTTCCTTCAGGTAAACAGAGCAGCTAGTGTGGAACTTTCCGGATACCTCAGATTCCGCCCCAGATTTTTTTTTAAACTTCAGCATCGGTGGCAGTGCTTCGCCCGATGTAGAACATAGAACAGTACAGCACAGAACAGGCCCTTCGGCCCTCGATGTTGTGCTGAGCAATGATCACCCTACTCAAACCCACGTATCCACCCTATACCCGTATCCCAACAACCCCCCCCCCACCTTACTTTTAAGGACACTACGGGCAATTTAACATGGCCAATCCACCTTGCTGTTGGTAATTTGGACATTCTGAATTCTCCACCTGTGTACCTGAACAGGCGCCGGAATGTGGCGACTAGGGGCTTTTCACAGTAACTTCATTGCAGTGTTAATGTAAGTTTACTTGTGACAATGAAGATTATTATTATTTTGCTGTGCACCGCACTGACTGCCCTCAGTGGCCCGCGGTTGAGCAGTGACACCAGCCGTATGGGTGCCCCCACCCCACCACCCCCACTCTCCAGCTCACACCCTCCACCCCACCATTCCAGCATTCCACCTCCATCCGCCAGACCACCAACTCCACCCCCAGCAACCAACCGGCACCCGCCGGCAGGGCAGTATGCGGTCCACCCAAGGGCAGCAGCCACAGAAGCCCCTGCAGGGGGGGTGCCAGACAGGAGCTATGGAGCGTACTGTGGCATGGGTAGCACCCAGCCAATGGTATCCCTGGCAACAGGGATGGGCGGCAGGGCCAGAGTCCCTCATGGTGCCAGATACCGTCGGGGTCAGGCGTGCGGAGGGATGGGTGTGGAGGGATTCGGGTGTGGGCCTGAGGGTGAGAGGGGTCATGCGCGGGCAGAGTCTGCAGTGCAGATCAGGGCCACCATGTAGCCGGATGGAGGGGAGTGGGGGTGCTGGTGGTGGAGTGGGGATGGTTGTGGGGGTGGTTGTACACATGCCATGGGTCTTACTTGCTGACCTGATGCCGACCACCGCCTCGGTGACTCTCCTCCCTCTGGTCACGCAAAGTCCAGTGCCTGCTGCTCTGCTGTGGTGAAGGACCTCAGGTAGGAGGTCCCCCTCCAGTCTTTTCAATGTCCCGGCCTGTGGTTGTGCAGAGTAACACTGGCTGTATGGGTGCCCCCACCCCTAAGGCCCCCGCTCTCCAGTTCCCATCCTCCATCCCACCAACTCCACCTCCACCAGTCGGCCGCCACCCAACGGTGGGGCAGCACATGGCCCACTCAAGGGCAGCGACCACTGACGGCTGTGGGCCACCTTCTCCTTGGGGGGGGTGGTGGGGAGTTGTCTGAAGAGACAGAAAATGCACAGTGTTGGATTAATGCAGTGCAAAGGGTGGGTAATTGGCGGCCTTTGTGGCCAGGGCACCCGACCATCACGGCTGGCATGGTTGCTGCCACTTGGTACAGGTTGGGGGTTAAGTCACCCTCCAGTTGGGGGGTGGGGGGAGGATTGCAGGTGTGTGGTTGGTGTCAGGGGCATGGTGCTGCCTACTCACCCTGGCTGCTTTGAGGAAGACATGCAGTTTTTTCCAGCACTGCTGTCTGGCCCATGGAGCACACAACCTCTGCCACCTCTATCTAGGCCTGGTGAATGACGGCGGCTGGCAACCTCCTTCCCACCCTGGGGTACAGAGTAGCCAGCCTCTCCTCCACGGCGTCCAGCAGGGTCTCGGTTTCAGCGTCTGTGAACCGGAGTTCCACTCCTCTTGCTGTCATCTTGTTGGCTAGAATGAGTTTGTGTGGGGAGTGGAGTGCTTGTATGCGGCTTCAGCTTGTCGAGTGTCAATCCAGACCACGGCAAATCCGACACCAGTTTTCATTGGAATCAATCTTGTTCCACATGGCACCATTATTAGCCCATTAACGGCCGATGAATTGGTCCGGGATGGCCCTAATTTTGCTGTTGTAGAAGTTCATCAGTTCTATCTCGGTGTCAACATTTAGGGTGGGATTCTCCGTTGTCCGATGCTGAAATCATGTTCGGCAATCGGGCCGAGAATGGGCTCCGTGCCCAAATCGGGGCCGGCATCGGTTTGACGCCGCTCAGCCATGCTTCGCCCCCTCCATTGCCAAGGCCTGCACGGTAGCCACCTTGCTGTGCAACTCATTGATTGCCCACCATGGCCTCTTGAGCAACACCGGTTGTATGGGTGCAAACACACCACCCTAATTCCTGCCTCCATCCTACCAACCCACCCCCCATCCACAACCGGGCACCACCACCAGTGGGGCACCACAGCCACCCAAGCTTAATGCCCATGGTAGCTCCTACAGGATGGCATCAGACAGGGGCCGCAGAGCTTACCTCTGACATAGGTAGCACCAGCCACTGGTACCCCTATCAGCAGCAATGGGTGCCAGGGCCGGATGCCCCCCCGGTGCCGGGAAAGGGTGCGTTATGGAGGGCCGGGGGAATGGCCGGGGGTGGGGGTGGTGTTGGGCGGAGGCTGGGGGATGGGGGTGGTGTTGGGCGGAGGCTGGGGGATGGGGACATGCGGTGTCAGGGGCTGCAGAGTAGGCAGGGGCCACTGTGCAGCCTGTTGAATCTGGGTGGGCACGGGGGTAAACACCATGCTAACATGTCGGCCCATGTCAGCAATGGGTACCCTCCCTCCCTCCTCTTCTCTTCTTTTTGTGGTTTCTCCACCTATCCTCCGTATCCTCCCCCTCCCCCCCCCTCCCCATCGCTAATTTGTTTTTTTATTCGTTGCTGGCCTCGAACAGGTTTTGGAACAGGCCGACAAACAGCCCCCAAGTATCCAGGAAGCCTTCCTCTGACCCTCGGTTGCCATACTTAATCTTCCCCAGGTGGAGAAATTCCGAGAGGTCAGCGAGCCAGTCTGCAGCTGTGGGTGGTGCTGTCGATCACCAGCTGAGCAGGATTCTCCGGCGTGCGATTAGGGAAGCGAAAGCGAGGGCGCTGGCCCCCTTCCCTGTGTGTAACTCTTGCTGCTCCGATACCCTGAAGATTGCCACTATTGGGCATGGCTTCACCCTCACCCCCACAACCTTGGAATTTGCCTCAGAGAAGGCTGTCCAGAACCCAGAAAGCTTGGGGCAAGCCCAAAACATGTGGGTGTGGTTGGCCAGGCCCTTCTGGCACCGCTCACATTTGTCCTCCACCTCCGGGAAGAACCTGCTCATTCGGGTTCTGGTCCGGCGCGCTCTGTGCACCACTTTGAGCTGCATTAGGCTGAGCCTTGCGCAGGAGGAGGTGGAGCTCACCCTGCTCAGTGCTTCACTCCAGAGTCCCCATCCCACCTCTGTCCCCGGTTCGTCCTCCCATTTTTGTCTGGTCTCGTCCAATGGTGTTCGAGCTCTGTCCAATAACTGTTCGTATATTTTCCTACATGGCCCCCCTGTTTGCTGCTTGTGCCTATTGGACTTGAATTTAACGGACCAGGCCCTTTATATCGTGGAAGCTGGGTGTTATGCTGCAGCGTGGCTGCTAGCTCCTCACCGGGTACAGGATCGGTGAGGGGGCAGCGCAACTTTTTTCATGTAAAAGGCCACAGTTTCTCTGCACTCAGCCTCAGAAACAGAGGATCTAGCGCATAATTGTTTCTGTTTAATGTCAGTAATCCCCCTTGAGCGCAGAGCTGATGGTGGCTGCTTCTCGCCCATTTTACTCTGCATCCGTTTTTAATATCACCGTTGATTTCCTCCTTGGTGAAGTCATCCTCAGTTGGGATCAGAAAATATTTCATTTTATTCTGCTTGATGTGTTTTATGGGGATGAGTGAAACTCAGATTTTATTATTCTCCGGATCTGGAAAGTCATGTCAGTTCCCTGACCTCCAAGCTGTATCCCTTGTGTTCCTGTTGTATTCCTATCATGTAAGCATAATAACGCATTCACTCATGAGGCTGTGGGCTGCAGCCATATTCCCAGAGCAGGAACGTTATTACCTAACATGTCAGTCACCCATAAATAACTCCAAAGATTGATTTCCCAATTAAAAACAGACAGTGCTTTGCTTGTCCCACAAAGGTTAGTTTCGGTTTAGTTGCATCAGTCTGTCAATACTGCTCACTGTGTTTTATTTATTATTTTCTCCCTTCTCGTCCTGAATACTGGTTACTGTGCCGACAGAGTCTTAACCAGGCCCACTCAGGTACTATTTGCACCCTTTGACTTTGAAACCTACCTCATTGGCAGCGAGCAGGATGGGAGGCCGGCTGATTAATGGTCCTCTTCCTAACACCCTGAGTGTCCTGAGATCAAGTGTGCCCCGCCAGCTCAAATGAACTATCTCAGCACAGACTGGGATCTTCCTGGGCTTTGTGACTCAGTCACCCACTGGGTAGTGCATCAAAGGACTGAAATATTATTCATAGATTAGGCACGGTCCATCTGAACAATAGCCCGCTCTCATGTGGGCTAGTGAGGGGGTTTAGTCCCCCACTTCTCAGTCCCAGGGGCTATGCTGTGGTCTAGCATTAACCAAAAAGGTCAGATCCTTCTTCATTGAAAAATCACTGAATAGTAAGCCAATAACAGCACTGTGTCGGGGACGGCAGCATGAGAGGTGTCTCCCTGTGCTTCTGAGTGCATACATGCAGCATTGTGCCGATCTTGTGTGGCCAGGCCATTCATGTTAGGAACACACACACAGGCGCACACACACACACACACACACACACACACACAGGCGTACACGTACACACGAACACAGGCGCACACACACACACAGGTGTGCACACACACACACACACACACACACACACACACAGGCGTACACACACGCACACACACACACAGGCGCACACACACACACAGGCGCACACACACACACAGGCGTACACGCACACACACAGGCACACACTCTGCTGCCTAAACCTTTAATCAATCATAGAACCTTCTTTACTGCAGACTTTTAAAGATGACAGGTTGACAAATGCAAACACATAAGCAGGATTGTATGGCAGTCACATTCAGCTAGATTATAATAAATATAGTGAGAATCATTGCAAAGATCTATAAACCAATTACTAAGACAGAGTAAGAGAGAAGCCAGTGTCAGTAGCATTGACTCTATGAAATAAATGGAAGATCAGTTAAGTAAGGGAGACTTACACAATTTCTGGGTTTAATATCATGCCCTTGTTGAGAACAGTTACAGTTGCACATGGATGGCCTCCAACATTTGGAATTTTTAAATGATGAGCTTCGAACCCCAAGCTGCAGTCAGTCCAGAGAGATTAAGGTGTGTTATTGATGCTCTCAGATGACAAATCCTTCAACCCGTGTGTGAGATTGTGTAGGATGGGCTACTGCCAACCGGGACCACCTCCCTTCATGATCTTGTAGACGCCTCCCAACAACCTACTTTGCTGAGGGCTCCAACAGCGTCATCATCTAAGCTTCAAACCAGCAAGCTGCAGGGGGAAGCTTGGTTGGCAGGCCACATCTCGCCTGCTAAATGTAACCGAGGCCTGAGATTGAAAATCACTGTGGCGGCTGGTGGGGTTGGCAGTGGGAGTGCCTATTCACCACTGACACAAAGGGTGAAATTCTCCCAAAGGGAGACAAAGTGCCGACGCCGGAGTGAAACCCGGAGTGTTTCACTCCGATGTCGGAGGCAGCTCCTTGCCCCCTATTCTCTCCCCCCCCCCCCCCCCCCCCCCCCCCCGGGAGGCTAGGAGCGGTGGCGCGTAAATCTTGCGCGCCGGGCATTGACGCTTGCGTCAAAGCGGCGCCGCCTGAATGACGCGGCCGGCGGCGCCTGAATGCGCGGTTGCCGTTATTACCTCCGCTTCCCCGCAAGACATGGAGGACTGGTCTTGCGGGGCGGGGGAGGGAACTGAGTGTGTCTTTCAGAGACGCCGGCCCGACGATCGGTGGGCACCGATCACGGGCCAGACCCCTCCTGAGCACCCCTATAGTGCTCGATTCTCCCTCCGCCCCACACAGGCCCCACACGCAGCGGTCACACGCTGTTCACACTGGTAGCGACCAGGTGTAGTTGGCGCCGGCGTGAACCGGCCGGATTCGGCAGGCCGCTTGGCCCATCCGGGCCGGAGAATCGCCGCTCGACCGGAGCGGCGCTTCTCCGAGCGGCCTGTCGCAAAACGCGACACGCCGTTTTGGGGAGGAGGGGGGTGGGAGAATCGCGTGTGGATGCCAGGGCGGCGTGGCGTGATTTGCCCGGCACTCCTGCGATTCTCCCACCCGGCGTGGGGTCGGAGAATTGGCCCAAAGTGTGTCGTTTGTTTTTTTTGTGTGGGAAAGAATTTCCTGATACCACTCCTTTATCCATTTCTGAAGCACAACTCAATGGAAAAAATTCAAAATCGGCTTTTGGGCGTGTTTGGCGGGGTGCTTGCAATGGCCGCCCTGGCGAGATTGCAGCCCATATTCAACGGCACTTGGTGCCAAAAATGAGCTCCCACGAGTTTCTCAACATTACTGGCTCCCTCGCTGTCTGATTTACCCTACTCGCACCTCACTAACTCGCCGCTAACAAGGGAGAAGTGCTTTTAAATGCTCTCTCGCCACTCACTCCCATCAACACACAAGTCCGGCACATCGCTTTGGGGATGCCGACCTGGCCAAGCTTCTCTATGTTGTCGATGAGGGGTGGGCCATCCTGTTTCCTGAGGGGGTCGGATGACCAGCAGCAGGGTCAGCAATGTCGCCAGGGAGTCGGTGGCAGTGGTTGCTAGTTCGGGCAGCATGACCAGGCGGATCAGGGTCCAATGTAGGAAGAAGGCAAATGGCCTCCATCTAGCTGCAAGGGTGTTACCACATCTCTCCTGGCATCAGTTCCGCCTGCCACCCCTCAAATTCCCAAACTCTCCCCTCCACCCCCCCCTACAAATCACTAGCTGACACCTCACACCTCTTCCCCAACAACCAATCTTCCTGTTTGTTGCCCAGAACTCCCTGGCACCCACCAGCACAACCCCTTCATGTCCAGGTGCAGTGCCCACACATGCGACTGACTATAGACCTCCCTGACTCATCAAGCATGCAGCTCACAATGCCCTCTCTTTGTACCCACAGGAGAAGATATCCCAAAATCGGGAAAGGGCCAAGACGGGGGACGGAGGTCCAGAGGTTCAAGTGCTCACCCCCATGAGGAACGTGCCCTGGAAATCGTGGGGTTTTTTGAGGAGAGAGCAGTCACTGACAACTAGGTTGGTCTGCACCATAGAGGTGAGGATCCACTGCCCCTTCACCCAGAAGACCTGCCTCAAGTGCACAGTTCATGTCAGACAAAATGACCCTTCCCTCTCACTGACCACATGTCCATTGTCTCGCAGGATTTCCATTTGATGAGGCCGGGCCACCCGGAGTCACCCCCTTCTCGAACCACCACCCAAGAGAGCTCGAGGAGGCCACCATCGAGGCATCATAGCTTTCACCTGCACTCTCCATTAGCACAGAGACACACATCTCGGTGGGTGACCTAAGTGCACAGGCTTCTGGGGCACAATCCGGTGAGCATCATACAGTTGCTGATGCACAACAGGTGGAGATGGAACATCCAAGGAAGGCAGCAGTCGGAGGTCTGATGGATCCCAGGAAACAGTTGGGTCCCAGTCAGGTGCTGAGTCTCTGGACAAGGTTCTCCCAGAGCTGATGCAGATGATAGGAGACAGCCATGAGATTCAGGATGGGGTGTCAGTGACATTCCAGCGACCGAGGCCGATCGGAGGAGGTCCAAAGGCTGCAGGTGTATGAGATGGTGCTGCTAATGTGTGACACCGAGGCCAACACTGCGAGGTGACCGCAGTGGAAAATCGTGAGCACGACGTTAATGTCTTGAGTGGTAGTGTCCAAGACATGGCTCAGTCTGTCATGGCCATGGCTAAGCGACTCAACAACATGTCTCAGCCGATGGGGGATATGTCTCAGATGCAGGTGCACATTGCCCAGGCACTGCAGCGCATGGCGCAGTCACTCAGGAGCATTGCTGACGTTGTCAACACCAGGTGCAGACCTCCAGGACTGGCTCCACCAGATGTCTTAGAGGCCTCTAGAGCTCACTCCGGCTGCTCCATGGTGCTCCAGGGCCCTACGGGCACCTTCAGAGAGGAGGAAGTGCTGGAAGTCAGCAAGGAGAAAATGGTGGTCTCCATTTATGCTGAATTTCCCCCTCCTGATACAAGCTCATCTCAAGGGCAGGGGACAGTACAGGGTGGCATGGCGATGCCAGTGACAGCAGTAAATCGGACGAGGCCCCCTGGCTCTCGGCCCACCAGAGGACTGCCTCCAAGGGCTTCAAAGTCCAAAGGGCACAGAAAGCATCAGGCCTGCCTGCACCTCTGATGTACATCCTGGGGACAGACTTAGATGTAGCACTAGACCATGGAAGATCAAGAAGTGTGAGGTGCATGGAATGGGCACTGTTGAGGTCACCATCTGTAGCAAGAGGGAAAGAAAATCCGTCAGAGTAAAGTGTTAACTATGGAAACATATCACACCTCATAAATGTGAAACCTCTGTCATGTTAATCTTCTTATTAGGCCTGCCTGCTACTCCAGCTCCTGTTGCCCTCTGCTTCCCCCACCCCTGGGCAAAGTGATGCAAAATCTCAAGCCCCTGATGCAGACCGCATTCAGAGGATGGGTGTGAGCGCTCTGTTGGCAGAAAGACAGCAGTAAGACTGTTGCAGAAACTGAGATGCACCAGAGATTTCTTTACTGTGAATTATCATTATTCTCCTGCTTTGCATGGTGACCCACTTACAGTGTCAACACAGGCCCATTACCTGGAGTGATGTTACACAGACCCTTGGAGTGGGGAACAAGGTGGGTGGGGAGGGTGGGGTATGATGGGGAGGTAGGAAAATGGTTGGGGGGAGGGAGGGAAATGGGAGGGGCTGTTGAGTTGACAGACACAGCCCCTCTGCTGGGCCAGATTGTGGAGGGCACAGCAGATACCATAAGGTGGGAGACCCTCTGGGGGGTATATTGCACGGCACCACCAGAGCGGTCTTGGCATCGGAACGGCAGAAGGTCGATGCACCATTCAATGGCAGCACGGGAATCAGCATGGGCCTCATTGTAATGGCTCTCTGCCTCGGTCTCAGGCCTCCACACTGTCGTCATCAGCCATGATCTCTGTTGGTATCCTTTGTCCCCCACCAGCCAACCTATCATCCTGGGGTGGTCCTCAAAGATGCCAGAGATCTCCGAGTGCCCCAGGATGTAGCTGTCGTTCATGATCTCTGGGAAGTGTGCATGATTCAGAGATGGTGTTTGCACATGATCGGAACATTCATGAGTCCCCAGATTATTTAAAGATGGATTGAAGACCTCACAGATGCAAAGCCTCTCACCATCCACCCCCAACCCAATGGCGACCCCCAACCTAGAATGTTTTGGCCCTTGACCAAGTCCAACTCCCTTGAGGGGTCCCCCAGTTCCCCGAGCACTGGGCCAGCAACTCCACTGTCCTTGAGCTGCATGCAGGAAAATGGAAATTACTACACACCTCCTCACTTCCCCTCGGCAGCCATTGCGCCAGCTTCCTGTTTTTGAAAATGAGTACGAAATGATGCCCAATATATAAATTGGAGTAATAAATGATGCCAACAATACTTCCCGCTGGGGAGTCAGGTAATCCCTGGAGGCCGCTGTATTCGACTTCAGTCTCGCTAATAAGACTAAAGATGAGGGTTAAATATATTCTCACCATTTTTGGGTGTGATTCGGATCTCGCCATCGGGAGTGGGTAGGGCGAATCTCAAAAGTAGTCACGTCCGGAGCGAATCTCGATCTTGCTATTCACCCTGTGCACCCCAATCCACACCTGGTGAAACACGGTCACTGAATCGTGCTGCTGATGCTCGCACCTGTTATCCTTTCTTTGGTGACCATGATTTAATTCAAGATCAAGGCACTCCAGATGCTGGAAGTCTGAAATAAAAACAGAAAAGGCCTGAACTATTCAACCAGTCTGGCAGCACACAGTATTTGCAGCATGGTTGTAAGCCATTCAGCCTTTCGTATCTGGGCCTGCTCTCTGCCAGAGCAACTCTGATAGTCATACTCCCCCACCCTTTCCCCATTCCCCAACAACTTCTTTCACCCTTTGATCTCCCAGTTAAAGACAAGGCAGCAAGTTGCATACCTGGAAATATCGGCTAGCGAGTGATCACCCAAAGTGATCAAAATGTTGGTGGCACCTTAAAACAGGTTTTGAAGCAATAGTGTTCTGTTGGTATGGATGGGCACCTGAGAGATTGTGTGGAAGCTTGAATGCATATGGTGATTCAGGGAAGAGGAATATGAAAGAAGGGGTTGAAACCCTGGAGGTGGATCCTTGGCGAAGATACCAACGAGAAAGCATTGTTTGGGAGAAAATTCCAAGACGTGTTCTTTGAGAGCAGAAATTGAAAACCCTGATGTGGAAGCCAAAATTCCAGTGAGACCAGTTGGGTCACAGTGTGACAAGAGTCTAGGGCAATTGAATGAGAAATCCACAGAAGTTGTATTGGATGGCATCTGTCACTTGTTTTCAGAGTGTGGGTGTTTGGCCACATTCTGCCTATTGGTTTAGATGGACAGTGTACTTACTGAGAACATTAGAGAATAAAATACATAGCGTCATACAGCACAGAAAAGACCATTCGGACCATTGAGCCTTGTATGCTAAGGGATCGCAAGTGCTATGCCTTTCATCTTGTAACTTGTATCATCTGTAAACATATAGCTAGGGTAAAGGAGTAGTGTATTCTAGTTAATCTTTTCTTGTTGAATAATTATTTTATTCTTTTGTTGAAAGCTCATCAGCAGTCCTGTGAAATTAGGAGTACGCTTCATCTGGAAAAATTCTGGGCTGGGTTCTCCGATTTTGAGGCTAAGTCCGGAGAATGTGTCTCGTCTTACAACCAAAAAGTCGGCGGCGCCCCCGCACCGATGCGCCGCCCGGTGAGAGGTTAGCAATCGCACCACGGAAAGCCGCTTTACCTGCAGATACGGATGGAGAATTGCCAGTTGCCTGGCCGCACATGCGCACGGTGAGACCTGCAGCGGTCACGCCGTACAACAGGGCGCCGGCCGGATTGTGCCCCTCTATAACCTCCCTTGCCACCTCCTGACCACCGCACACCAGCCCCCGCCAAAGCCCCTGTGGCCAGTGGAATGGCTCCCCCTCGACTGTGGCAATGCTGGACACAGTCCGCAGCCAACACGCGAGGTCCCCGAAAACTGTGAGCACGCATCAGGAAGTCGACCCATCGGGGACGGAGCAACGGGGAGGGCCTCAGTTGACGTCCTGAGGCCGTCCCAACAGCGTGCGGTGTACTCAGCGATTACGCTGTTTTTGAGGGGCGGAACATCCAAAAAACGGCACCGCCCCCAATTTCAGTAACAAAACGGATTCGCTGGCCAATCGCTGAATGCGATTTCGGTGGCGGCAATTGGAGAATCCAGAGTCCATGTCTGGTTTTAGGTGCATTTAGCGGGATGTAAATAGCATTGCAGAGTGGCCAGGTGCCAGAGGACATGCCAGGTTGTCAACCTGCCCTGTCCCTGACCACCCAGGGCCTTTAATGGCCTGAGAAACTCTCAGTGCCATTATGACTGGTCCACGTTTGTGGAAACCAGTACTAAACAGCACTCTGGTGAGGTCTCCTCATTAGGCACCATTAGGTCCTGGACGCCGGGAGAATCTGAAAACACATATTTAAATGTGCCGAATGGGTCACGCCCAGTGAGGGCAAGATCCAGATCTCAACATCTCACGAAACTCTGTATGAATCTCGAAAGAGACGTCCCGCACCAAGAAAGCACAACAGCGCCTATACTTCCTCAGGAAGCTAAGGAAATTCGGCATGTCCACATTAACCCTTACCAACTTTTACAGATGCACTATAGAGAGCATCCTCTCGGGCTGCATCACAGCCTGGTATGGCAACTGCTCAGCCCAGGACCGCAAGGAACTTCAGAGAGTCGTGAATACCGCCCAGTCCATCACACGAACCTGCCTCCCATCCATTGATTCCATCTACACCTCCCGCTGCCGGGGGAAAGCAGGCAGCATAATCAAGGGTCCCTCCCACCCGGCTTACTCACTTTTCCAACTTCTTCCATCGGGCAGGAGATTCAGAAGCCTGAGAACACACACGAACAGACTCAAAAACAGCTTCTTTCCCACTGTCACCAGACTCCTAAATGACCCTCTTATTGACTGACCTCATTAACACTACACCCGTGTCTGCTTCATCCGATGCCAATGCTTATGTAGTTACATTGTGTATCTTGTGTTGCCCTATTACGTATTCTCATGTATTTTCTTGAATTTTGTTTAATTCCCTTTTCTTCCATGTACTGAATGATCTGTTGAGCTGCTCGCAGAAAAATACTTTTCACTGTACCTCGGTACACGTGACAATAAACAAATCCAATCCCATCCAATCCAAGATCCAATGATCTTGACCCGACCCCAATCACGCCCAGGATCTATCAAGTTGGGTTCCATCCTGGGGCCTGACTTGTCCAGTAATATGATCAGCTTGGATTGTAACACCATACTCCAGTTGAAGCCAAAGCAATGTTTCATAAAGGTTTGTCATGACTTCCTTGTTTTTGTGCTCTCTGCCTCTGTTTATAAAACCCAGAATCCTGTATGCTTTTATTACCACTTTCTCAACCTGTCCTGAACCCTTTAATGATTTTTACACATCCCGCGTCAGTTGTCCCTGTTCCTGCACCACCTCTAGAATTGTATCTGTTATTTTGTATTGCTTCTCTTCATTTTTCCTGTCAAATTATAGCACTTCATACTTCTCTCCATTAAAACTCATCTGCCACGTGTCCGCCCATTCCACCAGCCTGCCGAAATCCATTTGAAATCTTTCACTATCGTCCTTACAGCTCCTAATACTTCCAAGTTTTGTATCATCTGCACATTTTGAAATTGTATACTGTGTCATCAACTCTCATTCATTAATATATATCAACAAAAGCAGGAATCTTCAGAGTGACCACTGGGAAACCTCGCCATATACTGTCCTTCAATGCAAAAAGCAACCTGCCAACGCTATGCTGTTTCTCAGCCAACTTTGTATTTATGCTGTTGCTGTCACTTTTATTCCATGTGCTTCAACGTTCCTGGCAGGTTTATCATGTGGAACTTTATCAAACACTTTTTGGGAGTCCGAATACATCACATCAACCCTATTAACCCTCTCTTGTACTTCATCAATAAATTGAACATACTCCAACTAACTATTTAAGGGATGGCAGCATGATATCATGAGAAGGGAAGTGTGTCATGTGATCCAGCCTGAGTTTCATTTATGCCTTTGGGCAGAGCACATACACACACTTGATGCCTGGTGTATGCTTACCTGTTCTCGGGTAAATTAACCCATGATGGGTTTACTCAATCCATGATGGGTGATTCATGCCTTTAGGTCATCATAGCAACACAGCAATTTTTACTGTAGATTTCCCCTCGCCCTTTTCCATTGCTAACCTAACCTTTATGATTCTGAACTGACATTTGATCCATCTCATTCCTCAGAGTCAGATTCAATAACTTCTCCTACTTCATTGCACAAGAAATGTACTGGTCAATAAAATTCTCCTGTACACACTTCAAAAATGTTTCCTTCTCTCCGTCCTTCACAGAATTATTATCCAAGACTACATGGGGATAATTGCAGTCGTCCATTATCACAACTCTATAAAATTATTTTGGTAATGTACCTCTCTAACCTGTCTGCATATTTGCTTTGTTATGGCCCAAAACGTTTGATATCTGGATGATTGTACACAGATGAAGGTTCACTAGGTTGATTCCGGGTATGGAAGGATTTTCGAATGAGAGGTCGAGTAGGTTGAGCCTGTACTCATTGGAGTTTAGAAGAATTAAGATTAAGACATCTAGGATTCTCAGGGCCTTGACAGGATAAATGCTGAGAATATATTTCCTCTTGTTGGAGAGTTTAGGAAGACAGGGCATAATCTCAGATTAAGGGGTGACCCGTTTAAGATGGAGGTGAGGAGGAATTTCTTCTCTCAGAGGGTAGTGAATTTGCGGAATTCTTTATTGCAGAGAGCTGGCGAGGCTGGAATCGAGGGTTATGGGGATAAGGCGGAAAAGTTGAGTTGAGGATTATATCAGATCAGCCATGAACTCATGGAATGGAGGAGCAGACTTGATGGGCCGAGTGGCCTACTTCTGTTCCGACATCTTATGGTCATATGGTCGCAATGAAATCCCTCGGACCTCCAGATGTACTGACTATGTGGGAATTACCTGGGAGATTTGAACTTCCGATGGGCAATTCCCCTCTGCCTCGAACCCTCTGAAAAGGTTTCCAATTCTGGCCCTCAAGGCAGCTGGATGGGTGTAGGCAGGCTAGTATTTTAAAAACATTTCTCAAAGGGTTTGAAGGGGCGGGTTACTATTTTCGAGAGGCCCTTTCTGCATCGGGGGCAGTTCCCCTTCCACCCTCCCCCGCAGATAATGTCCCTCTTTTTGCCTACCCGCCTGCTCTCGAGAACGCACCAACCTCATCCTCTCAGTCTCCTCCCTGAATGACCCAAACCTTCCCTGCCGAGGGCCACATGACTTACCTTTGTCTAGGATCATGGGCCTTGCATGGCTGCAGTTCCGACAGCGCCAGGAGCACACTGGTGGAAGCTGCCAGCACCACTGGATCTTCCGATCAGTCTGATGAGTTGAGGGTGGGACTTTCTCCACAGAGGGCGGCAAAGGTCTCGCACTGTGCCCCAAATCAACCTGCCCGCAGCTGATTGTGGTTGTGGGGTGGGCTGGCGGGGGTGGGGATCTTCTCTGCCCCATAGCCGTATGCTGCCCATTATTTCTGTTTCTTCCTCCACAGATGCTGAAGACCTGCTGAACCTTGCAGCTTTTTCTTAATCTATTTCAGGTTTCTAGTATCTGCAGTAGTTTGTTCTGCGCCACTCTCTCATCCTTTACTTTGACAAGATACAGACCTTTTCTAGTACTGATTGCAAGTTCTTTATACTGAGCATCATTTTCCATTTAGTTTGAACCCATCTCTTCATTTCCATCTCTGAATTCCCATGTCCCTCTCTCCAATGTGTTTTTATTTTTCACGGGATGTGAGCAACACTGGAAAAGCCAGCATTTTTTGCCCAGGTCTAAGTGACCACCACCATCTTCTCAATGTCAACAGTGACTCACTTGTAACAGCCTCACCCCTGAAAACTATGGGATCAAATCCCACGGAATGTGAAGGCAGATGTCAGACCCTGTAAAACAATGTGGAGCACCAGGTCTCATTGCAGAGCGGGTGGTCATCATCCTCCATCAAATGGAGCAAACCAGCAGACACTGCCAACCCCAGGACAGCACCCAGTAGTGATGTAGGTGGGAAGCACAGTGAGGGGTGCAGGTGGCGAGGGACGGGTGGGCGTGGTGGTGTGTGGGGTGGGATGGACGTTCTAGCTCTCGGTGGCCTGGCCCCCTAGTTTGCGAAACAGGAGACGAACAAATTTCCCCACATGTTGTGTCCTGCCCATCCTGGCCATCCTCTGCATCCTCTTTGTCAGATGAGCCTGCCATTCACCCTCCTCTTCCAACATGTCGCCTCTTTGCTGCGCGATGTTGTGGAAGATACAGCAGGCCACCAGGCCACCATGATGCGTGAGACCTCCTTGGGCAGCGCTGGAGGGCCCCACCAGAACAGTCCAGGCACCTGAACCGTATCTTCAGGATGCCGATGCACTGCTCGATCACGCTCCAGGTCGCTGCATGGGCGTCGTTGTAGCAGGTCTCCCTGTCGGTCTGTGGCCTCTGTTACCCAGGAACCAAACCCTCACCCGGGAGAGTGCGTCAATTGTGTTGGGCACCGTTGAGTGTGCAAGAATGAAGGCATCATGCAGGCATCGGGTGCAGACATGCAGCCGGTAGTCACAAACCAACTGCACGTTCAGCGAGTGGAACCCCTTCGTTTGTGAACGGCAGCCCCTCATACAGCAGTGCTTGTACGAAGACCTGCGATGGTGACGAATCCCACTGCCCGGGCAACTTGGTGGGCTCGGTCCATATCCAGGTGGATGCATTGTGCCACCCAGGCACACATGGCCTCTGTAACGGCGCAGATGCATCTGTGCAAGGAGGTCTGGGACGTTCCAGACAGATCCCTGTTGTAAAAAGGTTCAGGGCACCCCTCACCTTGAAAGCCACCAGGAAGGGGTGTCCCCCCCCCACCCCCCATCCATTCCCCTGCGGCTCGAGATGCACCATGATCTGGCACAGATGTTTCATGGTCTCTCTACCCAGCCACAATCCGCGGTGGCACGTTTGGTCCGGCAGGCCCCCTACCACAAGCGCTGCCGGTATATGCGAGGCCTGATGCGACGCTTTGTTTCCACATTCCCCTCAGCCTGTTGGGTGGCCGGATCTTCATCATCACTGGCTGGCTCCTGCTCCTGTGGGGCAGGCTCCTGTTCTGTAGGGTTTTTCCTGAGCTGCTCCTGCTCTTGCCATCTCACTGCATCAGCCAGGGTTGCAGGCCAGGTTGATGCGAACCACTCCTGGTTTAAAATCAAAAATCTATTCTCAGCAGCGGATAAAGGGCAGACATGGTGGTATGGTGAATACTCCCATGCCCAACCAGGTCCAATGGGCTATATGGTGGCCCTGGCCTCCACTGCAGCCCCTGCATGTCCTCCCCCCAACAAATTCATACCCTTATTTTGCCCTTCACACTGCACCCCTGGCCCCATCATGCCTGGCACAGGGGGCACTGACCCGGTCACCCGTCCCGGAGTTAACTCCCCAACTCCATGACCCATCTCCTGGTCACAACCTGCCACTCCCCCCAGCCCTGGCAGATGCACCCTGACTAGCGGCACAACTGGGGGCCCACCGTTGCGTGTTTGGTAGCCTGGCTAACTTCCCCTCTCTCCTTATCGGCCACAGCGTCTGTTTCCTGAGTTTGAATACTACAAGTGAACCTCGCCGTCATCACTTCCACTTGGCGGAGGCAGAGCATTGCGAGAGGCCCGGAGAATAATGGGTCGTCCCATTAATGCGATGCTAACGGTTGTCACTGTACTATTTGCATGACCATGCCAGCACGCAGCATGGAACGTGTTCACGCTGCTGTCGAGGTGCTGGAGCATGGCGTTCCACTGGGCGACCGACACCGACCATGGTTTCTGGCTGACCCACAATTCTCCGCTAGATTGTGATTCGGACCTCGTTTTAATGGAGTATCCCGCCCAAGTCTCTGGATGATTAAAGTATAGGCCGCGATGTTCTGGGCTCATTTATCTGAGGTGAAAATCCCTTTATAGTCGCTAACTGTTGTGAGTGGGCTAAAACAGGATTTGCGGCGGGGAAATCTTGGTTTGAGACTGTTTTGAGACCAACCCTGCCCACTGGTGACGTAATCAGCTTCACTCTCATTGAGGGCATGAACCTGATTACCAAGACATAAACAAATTGAAATATGCCTAAATGGTTTGACACTGTTGCTTCAGGTGTGTCAGAAGCCCCTCCCCTGGCGCTCTCCCCCCCCCCCCCCCTCCCCAACCAGCACGATATGAGGCTGGCGGGAATCACTATTGCATTCCAGAAACGGAAACCAATCATGGTGAACATACCGGGAGCTCAGAGGTAACTATATCCTCCAGGTGGGGAGGGCCATGGCTGCGCAGTGCCCTGGCACTGCCAGGTTGGCATTGTCAGGGGTCAGAGATTCCAGGGGACCACGGGGGGGGCAGGGTGCGGGAAGGGGGTTCCCAGTATGTGGATATTCTGCGATGATGGAATGGGGCCACTGGCGATGGTGGAGTGGAGTAGAAGCTCCGATATCGGTAACGGTTGGCGGGGGTGTCCTTTACTTTCACTTTGAGATTGGGATCTTTGTGGAGCTGGTCTTGCTAGTTCAATCAGGCCTAACCTTACCAGAGTGACGGCGCCAAACATGCCCACCCTGCTTTTTTTCGAGCAAGTGTCAAAAGATCTGGTTTTGTCTCTGGGGAGAAATACGTCGGTTTTCAGTCATAATCTGACACTTCACCATTTTTGTTTAGGAAAGTCCCGTCCATGGAGATTAAAATGAAATGGAAAAAGGATAAACGTCAGCCTTCATAATACCAGAATGCAGAACTTTACAATACTAGGTTTGCAGATGGCACATGTTATGGGCTAGGGTTTAGAGAACCCCAAAGTGTTTTATGGAGTTCACCTGACCCACAACTTTTAACAGATTGTGGTATGGGGAGCACATGGCCCACTCTATGTTTCTGGGTGTTTCTCTGGTTGGCAATCAGTAGCTAGTGGTGTCCCTCAGGGATCCGTGTTGGGCCCACAATTGTTCACAATTTACATTGATGATTTGGAGTTGGGGACCAAGGGCAATGTGTCCAAGTTTGCAGATGACACTAAGATGAGTGGTAAAGCGAAAAGTGCAGAGGATACTGGAAGTCTGCAGAGGGATTTGGATAGGTTAAGTGAATGGGCTCGGGTCTGGCAGATGGAATACAATGTTGACAAATGTGAGGTTATCCATTTTGGTAGGAATAACAGCAAACGGGATTATTATTTAAACAATAAAATATTAAAGCATGCCGCTGTTCAGAGAGACTTGGGTGTGCTAGTGCATGAGTCACAGAAGGTTGGTTTACAAGTGCAACAGGTGATTAAGAAGGCAAATGGAATTTTGTCCTTCATTGCTAGAGGGATGGAGTTTAAGACTAGGGAGGTTATGTTGCAATTGTATAAGGTGTTAGTGCGGCCACACCTGGAGTATTGTGTTCAGTTTTGGTCTCCTTACTTGAGAAAGGACGTACTGGCGCTGGAGGGTGTGCAGAGGAGATTCACTAGGTTAATCCCAGAGCTGAAGGGGTTGGATTATGAGGAGAGGTTGAGTAGACTGGGACTGTACTCGTTGGAATTTAGAAGGATGAGGGGGGATCTTATAGAAACATTTAAAATTATGAAGGGAATAGATAGGATAGATGCGGGCAGGTTGTTTCCACTGGCGGGTGACAGCAGAACTAGGGGGCATAGCCTCAAAATAAGGGGAAGTAGATTTAGAACTGAGTTTAGGAGGAACTTCTTCACCCAAAGGGTTGTGAATCTATGGAATTCCTTGCCCAGTGAAGCAGTTGAGGCTCCTTCATTACATGTTTTTAAGGTAAAGATAGATAGTTTTTTGAAGAATAAAGGGATTAAGGGTTATGGTGTTCGGGCCGGAAAGTGGAGCTGAGTCCACAAAAGATCAGCCATGATCTCATTGAATGGCGGAGCAGGCTCGAGGGGCCAGATAGCCTACTCCTGCTCCTATTTCTTATGTTCTTATGTTCTACAGGTGTGGTACAGCAGAAATGGAAAAGTATTTTTTAAAGCATAACAATATTTATTCTATGAATTCACGTTAACCTTTTTGAAACATAGAGTGAACATCTTAGCAACCATCAATTCAAATAAAACCCCCAAATAATACAACACTAAGTAATCCTTTAAGCTTTCCTTTTAACATTTATATGACTTAAAAACAAAACCTTTAACAGAGGCACATCAGGTTAAAGTCACTACTGAAAACATTTAGAATTCTGAATTCACCAAATGATCAAGAGATACTATTTTCATGGCAGAGAGATCAACAGTACACCTGCTCTGTCTGGCTTCCGCTCCAACACTGATAACAAAACTAAAACACACCCTGCAGCAAACAGCCGAAAATAAAAGTAAAAAGCTGACAGACAGCCCAGCTCCTCCCAATCTCTGACATCACTGCAGTAGTAAACACCTTAAATGTACTCTCACTACAGATATTTATATACATACCCATTTACAATCACCCATTTCTTAAAGGTACTCTCACATGACACACAACACTCAGCAATCTAGTAATCAGTGAGGAAGATAGGAATGGACTTCAGAAGGGCATTCTTTAAAATGGGCAGACACATGGCAGGTGAATTAAAAAAAATTTTTTTTTGAGTACCCAATTCATTTTTCCAATTAAGGGGCAATTTAGGCTGGCCAATCCATCTAACCTGCACATCTTTGGGTTGTGGGGGCGAAACCCACACAAACACATGGAAAATGTGCAAACTCCACACGGACAGTGACCCAGAGCCGGGATCGAACCTGGGACCTCAGCGCCGTGAGGCAGTAATGCTAACCACTGCGCCTCCGTGCTGCCCCCAGGTGAAATTTAACACAGAGAAATATGAAGAGATTCATAGAATCATCAAATTTACATTGCAGAAGGAGTCCATTCAGCCCATCGAGTCTGCACTGGCTCTTGGAAAAGCACCCACTTAAGCCCACATCTCCACCCCATCCCTATAACACAGTAACCCCACCTAACTTAAGGACAATTTTGTGTGGTCAATCCACCTAACTTGCACGTCTTTGGACTGTGGGAGGAAACTGGAACACCCGGAGGAAACCCACGCAGACACGGGAGAATGTGCAGATTCGGCACAGACAGTGACCCAAGCTGGGAATCGAACATGGGACCCTAAAGCTGTGAAGCAATTGCTTGCTAACCACTGTGCTACTGTGCCGCCCATTTAGTAAGGATGAATGAGGAGAGACTAGGTAAGTGGAGTGAGATGCAGGAAGACAGATGCCCAGGCTGTTGTGACACAGAGCTTTGAATGTAGCGGAGAAGTTGAGAAGGTTACAGAACTGCATTTAGGATGGTGGCCTCATCAATAGAGGATGAAATACAAGATCAGGCAAGCTCAGCCTTGGTAATCACTGGCTCAGCCACTCTTGCAGTATTGTGACTCATCTGGAAGTTTTGGTATTTAGGAAAGATGAGAAGGCTTTCGAGAGGGGTCATGGAAGTCTGCTACAATAGTACCAATGGCACAAGACTCGATTATGTCGACATTAGAGAAACTGAGATTGTTCTCCTCGGAATAAAATAGGTTAAGGGGACATTTATATGAGCTCAGCATCGTGAAGGGTTTTGACTGAGCAAATAAGGTGACTCTGTTTCCATTGGCAGAAGGGTTAGGAAACAATGGACACAGGCTCCAAAAAAGAACCATAGGTGAGGGGAGGAGAATGTTTCAACTCAGAGAATTATCATGGTCTAGATTGCATTACCTGAAGGTTCAGTGAAAACAAAATCAATAATACCTTTCAAAATGGAATTAGTTAACTAGGTGGAGCAGAAATAAAAATTGCAAGGTAATGGGATAAGAGAAGGGGAGTGGGCCTAATGGGATAGCTCTTTGAAAGAATCAGCAGGCCCTCAAAGGGTGAATGGCCTCTCATTGTGCTGTATCATTCTGTTATTCCATATGCTTCATTGCTGTTCACAGATTGGTTGATACATTTTCAATAAGAGTGACCGGACCTTGAAAAGAATTTGAAATGCTTTCGAAAGCACTATATGACCCAAATTATTTCATTGTTGTTTTAGTAATTCTTTCTTCTCTCTATCAAACCACTTAGATCTGGATTCTGTTGTTACCTACTCCTGGGAATGGCAATTTCTGCCATAAAACATTGTCTTGCTTCTATTTTATTGCCTATTTACCTTGTCCGTTTAATCTCAACCATTTATGCTGTGAGAAAAGATCAAATAAGAGCGTGACAATTCCCAGCTGCAGGAATCTCTCCCTTTTAAATGGCCAACAAACAATGGTCACGGTGCTCAGCTGACACCTTTATCTCTGCTACATATCAGAGCAGATCCCTGCTGTCTGTACCTCTAGGCAAGTAAAGAATGCTGAAAAATGGGGTATCTATTGATTGCTTCATAACAGATTTCAAACTCAAAGCTCAAACATGTAACTTCTCTATTTTATCTGACTCTATGATCAGGGACTAAATCAGTTTTGAGATCATAGATGAAAATCTCAGGGAACGATTGCTAAGACAAAAAGATCTGAAGCTAGAAAACGGTTTTGAAATGTGTTGAGTAAATGACTTGTCTAAATGTCAACACTCGGAAATTCTGCAAAAAGAAAAGGGTGCGAAAACGAGCTTCGGGATCGACTGCGTTGGAGCAGTGGTGCAGTTCAAAAAAATGCACGTTTTGGATGGAGCCATATTGCACATGCGTATTCTCGACCCACACATGCGCACTTCACCAAACGACGCAAGATGGAAGAAGACCGCGCTGCGCATGCGCAAAAAAAATTTGCGCGTGACAAATTAAACATCATGGCATGTGGACGCTGTGAACAAACCCACCCACATAAAAAATGCCCAGCACTTGGAAAAACTTGCTCAAAATATTGCAAACTCAATCACTTTGCTGTGCAATGCAGAACTTCACTTAAAGCAATACAAATTTAATCTGTAAATCTACCTAAGACACAAATGAATATAGGAAGTGCAGACACAACTGCAGAAACTTTTAATAGTGATAACACTGATGATGATCTTGATGCTTATTGCTTAAAAGATTCCTTCTTTGTAGGAATTATTGAAAAGTTGGATGCTACTGCAAATGTTACTTCTAATCCTCAAATAGTACAATCTATTAACATGGAATCTGAACGAAATACATTGCTTCAAGTAAATGGTTCCGAAATCATTTTCAAAGTGGACACAGGAGCTTCCGCGAAGTTGATAAACACTCATGACCTTTCACAACTTAGTCAAAGTCTGAAGATACAGAAAACAGATTGTCAATTGCGTAATTATAATGGCAACAGAATCACCTCATTGGGATCTTGCTATCTTGTTGTGACAAATCACGACACCATCATATCCTTACGGTTCGATATTATTGAATCCAGTCGATCTTCACTCCGATGTGCACAAGCCTGTCAGGATCTTTACCTAGTTCAAATAATCTATTGCACAAGTACACCTCTTCTGCCTGTTCAGGAAGATATTCAAGGAATTCTTGATTGATTTCCTCACATCTCTGAAGGCATGGGTACTCTTCCATTTCAATATAAGATACAATTGAAACCAAATGCCAAACCAGTGGTACACCCTCCTAGAAGAATTCATGCTCCACTACGTGAAAGATTAAAGCAAGAATTTGCACGCATGCAGAAACTTGGCATAATCTCCAAGATTACAGCACTGACTGATTGGGTCAGTTCAATGGTGTGCGTCAAGAAACCATCTGGAGAATTAAGAATTTGTGTAGATTCAAAAGATCCAAACAAGAACATAAAGCATGAACATTATCCAATACCCATGCGTGAAGATATTACCAGCAAAATGGCAAATGCAAAGATTTTCTCTAAGGATTTTGGCAAATGCAGTTAGATGACACAAGCAAGAAATTGCGTACATTCAACACACCGTTTGGTCGATACTGTTTCAACAGAATGTCATTTGGTATAATTTCAGCGTCGGAGATATTTCATCGTGCAATGGAACAAATGACTGATGGCATCGATGGAATACGAGTTTACGTGGATGATATCTCATCTGGTCATCTAGACGTGAAGAGCATAATGCAAGGCGACTGCAAGTCTTCCGCAGGATACACAAATTTGGTTTAAAGCTAAACACAGCCAAATGCAATTTTGGTTTCTCAACTTTAAATTTCCTGGGTATCAAATCTCAGAACATGGTGTGCAACCTGACGAAGACAAGATTGCTGCCATTCAGAAGATGACAGTCCCTGAGGACAAGAAAGTAGTGTTGAGATTCCGAGGCGTTATGAATTTCCTTGGAAAGTTCATTCCAAACCTCTCTTCAAGAACTACAGCTTTGCATCATCTCATCAAGAAATCTACTATGTTTTCATGATCTGATGAGCATCACACAGAATGGATGGATCTAAAGTCAACATTGACGACTGCACCTGTTCTTTGCTTATTTGAAAGAGGAACAAAAATCTCAACGGATGCAAGTCAAAGTGGAATTGGATCTGGCAGAATTATTTACACCACGTAAGTACGCGACTGTTTGCGGGGGGGGGGGGGGGGGGGGAGGGCGGGCAGATGTGGCGGGGATTGGGGGGGGCAAATATACATTTGGGTGCCGGGGAGATGATTACAGTGCGCGATACTTGGCTGTGTTGTGTGCCGTTTTCACCTGCTTCTCTGGGACGGTTCTCGCTGCCGTCCCCCGCTCGCCTCCGCTTCTGCTGCTCCTCCCGTCCTCCATCTTTAATTTCCTCGTTCCCCGCTCCTGGAGATGTCATGCACATTTTGGCATCCCGTGCCTTCCTTCCGGCTCCTGTTTCCCTGCCCCCCGCCCCATCCCGCTGGTTCTCCTCCCTTGTCCCCCCCCCCCCCTCCACGGTTCGCCTTTCTTTCCTCAGGTTTAGCTGTCTCCCCCCCCCCCCCCCCCCCGTCGTGTACTTACGTGGTGTAAATAATTCTGCCAGATGCACAGAGCTGCCGCTGTCGAGCTGGTGCACAATACCCCACCAGTTAGTCTACTTCATATTTTATTGTATTTTATGTTGGGGTGTGCCCTTCTCTTCTAAATATGTGTATATATATATATGTTTCTTATTCTGTGTACATAACGTTAATTATACCTTGTTCAAAAACCCAATAAAAACATTTATTAAAAAAAAGTGGAATTGGAGCAGTTCTTCTACAAAGAGATAATGATTCTTTGTGGACACCAGTTGCTTATGCATTGCGATCAATGACATCCACTGAACAAAGGTATGCCCAGACAGAAAAAGAATGTTTAGGCTTACTTACTGGAATTCTCAAGTTTCATGACCATGTTTATGGCCTACCAACATTCACGGTCGATACTGATCACTGACCACTTGTTCACATCATTCACAAAGATTTGAATGACATGACTCCTAGACTATAGCGTATTCTAATGAAGTTAAGGCGATATGATTTTCAACTTGTCTATACTCCAGGCAAAGATTTGATAATTGCTGCTGCATTATCTCATTCTATCAATTCAGAAGAACGACCACCAGAGTTCATTCAGCACATTGAAGCTCAAGTGCAGCTTCGAGCTGAAACCCTTCCTGCCTTGGATGACAAACTTAAACTCATCAGAGATGAGACAAACAAAGATGAAATGTTGCTACGTGTCATCAACCATTTGAACAATGGTTGGCCCAAAGGACACTGCTCCAAATTCAGAAATATTCAATCTGAACTCACTGTTGTTGATGGTTTCCTACTCCGTCTCAATCGTATAGTTATTCCTATGACACTAAGACCCATGATACTACAGAAAATACATGAAGGTTATTTAGGCACAGAGAGATGCAAGAGAAGAGCAAGAGAGGCAGTATATTGGCCAGGCATCAACAAGGACATAACCAACTTGATTCTTGAATGTGAAACACGTCAACACAACCAATCAGCTTAAAAGAAAGAAACACTTCTACCTCATGATCTTGAAAAGACTCCATGGTCAAAAGTTGGAATCGATTTATTTCACTTTCATGGTCAATGATTATTTCTCAAACTATTCTGAAGCGATCAAGCTATCAGAGTTAACTGCTAAATCCATGATCAAGGCTACAAAAGAAATTTTTGCCAGACATAGGATACTGTGCAAAGTCATGACAGTTAACAGACCTTGTTTTGATAGTTATGAATGGACAGAATTTGCTAAAGCATATACTTCTTGCTCACATAACTTCAAGTCTTCTCTATCCACAGTTGAATGGAAAAGTTGAAAAAAGGGGCCGGAGAATCGCCGCCAGTTGTGCGCGCGCTGTCGACGCGGAGCCAGTCTGGAGCCATTGAAAGAGGCCCCCGCGGCGATTCTCCACCAACAACTGCCCGAGTCCCCACTGGCGTGGTTCACTCATGGTTCTACCCGGCGGTGGCGGCTGCGGACTCTGTCTGCGGCTGCCCTGGGGGGAGGGGGGGCACGGGGTGATCCATCACCAGGGGTGCCTCCAGGATGGCCAGGCTCACGATTGGGGTGATCAGCAGTGGATCTATATTGTCGGGGCAGGCCCGCTGTGTGAATCCGCCATGTTGCGTGGGAGCCGCCGCGTGCATGTACGTACCTGTGGCCGGAAGTGCAGGGCCCGTATTGGCAGCCGGAGATGCGAGGACTACTCAGGGGCCCTGCTAGCTCCCTTCAAACCGGAGAATCACTCTAGACTTTCGGCAGGAAAGTCTAGAGTGATTCGCGCCCGTTTTCCCATGGGCTTTGGAACATAGCCTCATTATCAGAGCATTCCGCCCAGGGTTCACATTGTGGAACAACTTTTCAAAAAATCTCTTGATTCTGATTCTGACATGAACCTAGCTTTACTAATTTACAGAGCCTCTCCTCTTGCAACTGGCTTATCTCCTGCTCAACTATTGATGAACAGAACATTATGTTCAACTCTTGAATGCATTACACTTCCTGATCCAGATCTTCAGCCAGTCATCAAGAATATCCATCAACAAAACATTCAGGAGAAATAATACAATCAACATGCGATTTAAAAAAAGGGGGATGTAATGATATGTATCATGCCAGTGTCATAAAGGGTTAACATCTGAAACTATGTGTAAATCAAACACTGGATGGCGTTACTACTTCATTGTCTATAAATCAGCATCTTTAGGAATTCTTGAAGAACGTGATGAGAAGCTGATGAGAGCAGAGTGAGAATTGATTGTAGAGATATAGCACGGGGTCAAGTCATTGTGTAGATTATTAGTTAGGTATAATATTAATTACTGTACTACAAATTCAGTATTATTAACAGCCCCGTAACAGCCTCCCCGAATAGGCGCCGGAATGTGGCGACTAGGGGCTTTTCACAGTAACTTCATTTGAAGCCTACTTGTGACAATAAGCGATTTTCATTTTTTTCATTTCATTAGTTTAGTATCTGTTACTCAGCACAGTATACAGACTCAATCAAATTTAATAGTGTAAAATAAATTAATTTTTATTCAAACTTCTTATTATTATATTCTTTGTCAGCACTACATATCTGGCTATCTTGAGGAAAAGGAAAGGAATATAACAGCACCTGTAATAATTCCTATGGAAAATCTACCTCCACATTGTGGGATCTTGTGTGCAGGATGGCCGCCACATTTTCCATATTATAACGCTGTTGACACTTCAAAAGCAGTTGACTGGCTTTAAATTGTTTGAGGTTGGAAAATGCGCAATATAAATACGAGGCTTTCTTCCTTTAAATCGGGACAGGCGACTGTCCGCATGATACCCGAGTCAGTCTGCGGCAACAACTTTGCCAGTGAATTCTGACGACTGTGAGTGATAATTAGGCCCATTCCCTTATTGCTAGTCCGCTTGTATTACAAGTTTGCTGATACCTTGGAAAAAAAGTATTTCAGCGCTTCAGTGACTGCATACAATGAAGAGTTTCTCATACCTGAATCTGCAATGCCTCGAAATCGCCAATCAATACCTTTTGTCTTTGAGGCCCCATCTTTTATAATTGAATGAGACCTTTTAGACATCTAATGTATTGCCTATTTGAAGCTTCATTGACCCTCAGAGACAAACAGTAGCATTCTGCAACGCATCAATATACATGGATCATTCCACTCTTTAATGAGCTTCCAATTTAAGAGCCATTGCATAGCTGCTCCAGGCCACCAATATCTTCATTTCTGCTTTAGTTGAAGAAAAAGAGTCAAGTTTCAATTAACATCCATTAACTGTTTCAACATATTGTTTATCTTTTTTGAGTTCTTGATCTCCCAGGCCCCATGCAAAGTAAACATGATTTAATTATATTTCCCTAAACAGAATTTTGAGTTCGGCATCAACAAGTCTTGCAGCAGAGCAATGAGTGCTCTGTGTGTGACTGATCAGGTGATTGATCTGTGGAGTACTTTATTACATTTGCACTGTCTTGTGCTTTGCAGTTGAGAAACTGCTTGAATAAGTCGAAGGAAGTTAACTTTAAAGTTTGCTGCGAGTATAAATAGATTGATATCGAATTAGCTGTCGCTTAACCGCAATTAAATTGGAAATTGGCTGTGGTGTAAATCGGGTGGCTAGTTCAGTGTCGCTCGACTGAACAATTGGCCAATGTTCACATTGGTCATCTTGTATTATAACTATTTATTGAACATGGGATTTATGCCAAGATGGCATTGAAATTCTGTAACGTCAAAGCACCAACAATACTTAATGCCCATGTTGATTTGGTACATCCTATCAAGTTACAATAATCATTGACTCCACACTCACTCAGCTAAATCGCTGGCTTTTAAAGCAGACCAAGCAGGCCAGCAGCACGGTTCAATTCCCGTACCAGCCTCCCCGGACAGGCGCCGGAATGTGGCGACTCGGGGCTTTTCACAGTAACTTCATTGAAGCCTACTCGTGACAATAAGCGATTTTCATTTTCATTTCATTCATGTCACCAATACAGGGCTCTCTGTTATTTCATTAAAGAGAGCATGGTGGAAGCCTTAGCAATGGAAAAGTTGCAGAATTTCCACTTAAGGTCAGAGGGTATTATAAGAATTTGGGTGCTCATAGGTGAATGCTTAAAAGATGGACATCAAAGGTTGTATATATATTCAATTAGAATGGAATTACTCCATAAATTTAATTAATGCCCTCAGACAGTTTAACTACCCCAATACATCTGATCTTAAAAACTTCTTCTTAAACAAGAAAACCCTACTTTAAATGCATGTTACTGGAGGAAAAGATACCACTGCAGTATCTAAAATACAAATGCTACCTCTGATAGCAACTTATTAAAATGAAGGAGAACTGAAGGACAAAGTTGTGCTTCTGACCCTGCCTCAAATCAGCAATAATTGGGTCAAGTTACAAAAGAGGTTCGATAAGACCAACATCTGAATTCTATCTGAAGTGGGTAACAGCTGCAGCCTCAATTATCTTTCTATTTTTAGTCTCGTTCTATTTTCCTTTCGCATCTGAGGGCCTAAGACGTGGATGTGGGCAGCACGGTAGCATAGTGATTAGCACAGTTGCTTCACAGCTCCAGGGTCCCAGGTTCGATTCCCAGCTGGGTCACTGTCTGTGCGGAGTCTGCACCTTTTCCCCGTGTATGCGTAGGTTTCCTCCAGGTACTCTGGTTTCCTCCCACAGTCCAAAGATGTGCGGTTGGGTGGATTGCTCATGCTAAATTGCCCTTAATGCCTAAAAAGGTTAAGTGGGGGTTACTGGGTTACGGGGACAGAGTAGATATGTGGGCTTGAGTAGGGACCGTGCAGACTCGATGGGCCAAATAGCCTCCTTCTAAATTCTATGATCTATGATTAATGGATTTGTTTCTCCAGTAAACAGGTAGAACTTTAAGTCTTTCCTTAATGAGTCCTACCACATATTCTACAGTCAATGCTACTGGGAAGTTCTGATCACGGTGTTATTTGACCAGAGATCATGCAGTATTGGGACTTCCCAATGCACCAACATGTCAGACAGAAAAGTAACTACAACATCACTTTTACTCAGCAGCTCATTGCCCCATGATATACATTCCTCATCCATTAAAGTTGTGGAAAATCCAACAAAGAATTAGGTGACACCAGATGCCTCTTCCTCAAAAGGCAGTGAAGCAGAATTTTTGAGTATTTTTAAGATGGAGCCAAATAGATTCTTGATTAACAAGGAGGTTAAAGGTCACTGGGGTTAGACAGGAATGTTGGCCTGAGGTTACAATCAGATGAGCCATTGTTTATTTTGAATGGCAGAGCAGGCTCAAGGGGCCGAGTGGCCTATTTCTGCTCTATACGTTCGTATGTAATGCGGTGAACCTTGTTCAGGCTGCAGACGCATGGTGAGGATACCTCAATGGCTGGATGCCCTCGAAGAGACGTGAGTGGGCTTGGGTGGCGGCAGGACCAGGCAGCCATTCCTGGTGATCAGGAAGGGGTATCGTGGGTGCACATGTTTTGCCGTTTCCATGAGGGGCAGCTGTTGCTGCCAAAAGGCCCACTAAAGGTCATGGAGTGTCAATGAGGTGGGTACCCCCAGAGCCCACTGGGTGGTCACAGGGTTTCCCCAGAGGGCTTTCCCACATTATGGGAGGAAATCCACCACCCCTGAAGTTGGCAAATGCCCACCGACTCAGAAAGTGTGCCATGATCGCCCACTGAAGGGCTTCCATTGGTTGCCAGGGGGGGGGGGGGGGCAGATTTGCCAGCTTTTCCACCACTTGAAAAATGGCATGACGGGCAGGAAGATATCAGGCATGCCCCA
Organism: Scyliorhinus canicula; assembly: GCF_902713615.1. Classification (NCBI taxonomy): domain Eukaryota; kingdom Metazoa; phylum Chordata; class Chondrichthyes; order Carcharhiniformes; family Scyliorhinidae; genus Scyliorhinus; species Scyliorhinus canicula. The sequence continues at coordinate 158,939,110 of NC_052146.1, forward strand.
CAAGTGCCAGTGTCTTCAGGAATGCAGGGGGAACATGTTGGAGGGAAGCATATTTGGGAATATAAAATGCATTTGTCGGCTAGGAGGAATGTATTTTGTGGATGGATTTCTAATGCATGCAAATAAGTGAAAGCTGAAAGCTGGTCTTTAGAGGAATTAACTGTTCCCCAGAAGAAATCAAACTGCCTTAGTCATGAAAATATCTGTAATATTTTGATGGGAAATTGATTGCATTTTAAATTGGAAAAACAAATCCCACGAAGGCTCTTGGTTTCCTCACTTTATCCCAATCTATTAATGTTGACATCAATTAGAAGCTGGAAGGTGAAGGATAGAAGAAATTGTCAATTGAAGTGCTTACAAATGGGTTCACCCTGGGCAGTAATAGACAGTTTGTAATCCCTCTTAATATTGTGCGCTTTATGGGTTAGAACATGATAATTACAGCTTTTTATCATTCCTATTGTTTTGTTTCATTAAACATAAGAAGTAACTGAAGCCTCACAAAGTGCTGAGGCCATTTCTATCATTGGGGTCCTGTTTGTCTGACTTGGAGCAGATTTGTTTTTAATTCTTTCATTGGATGTGAGTGTCACTGAGGAGTTTCAACACTTATTGCCCATCTCTAATTGTCATGAGAAGGACAATTGATGGTGAGCCACCTTTTTGAACCATTGCAGTCCGAGTCTCCTTATCCGAGGAAGTGTGTTCTTGTTCTGGAAGGAGTGCAGTGAAGGTGTACCAAACTGATTCCTGGGATGGGGAGAAGGATGCACGAGGAGACATTGGAGCGGTTCGGGTTGTATTCACTAGAGTTTAGAAGAACGAGGGGGATCTCATAGAGACCTATTAAATTATAACACAAACACTAAAGCAGCAGCTGGTCAACGATTTCAACTTTCCCTTGTCCAGTAGGATTCAATCTTTCTGATGTTTCCTCTTTCTTCGCCCTGGCCCTGTGGCCCTGCTTAATTTCTTTGCCATACTCCTTCAAAGCTCATTGCAGCCCTCATTGATTGAGTTGCTAAAGAGCAGTCCGTCACACATACTTACTGCAGCCACAACACACCAGTGATGAATGGCCGTTGATGTTGAGCCCAATGGCAGGGGAGATTAGTGACACAAGCTGCTCTGTCCTGCATGGTATCGACCTCCTTGACTGTTATTGCAGTTCAGCTGTCCAGGCAAGCGTTGAATCCTCCATCACACTCCGCACTTAAGATTTGTAAATTGTCAGAATGTCAATCATTCACCATTTTGACATGAACAGGACGCGGGGGTTCAACCAGAGCACTGGGACTGCGCAGGGGTCTGGTTCATGTCAAGCGGAATGGAGTTTGTGGCTGTAAGTATCGCCATGCACAGATGATGAAATAAAACAAGTATTGTGTTGGAATGACATTATGTAGAATTATATTCATCATTGAACTAAAGTAAAGGAGGGTTAATTGAGGTTAAAACACACATTAGACACAGATCAACCAGCCCATGGTTCAGCCCAGCTGGAAGCAGAGTGTGGGGATAGGATGTCAATCACCAAATGGCCTCCAGGTTGGCTGGAGAATAAATCCCTTTGGTAATTATGCCAAAATGGTGTCTTTATTTATTAACATTATCAACCAGATGTCTCATTATTTCATGGCCCTTGGGTCGTTGTTTATGTGACGAATAGTGAGTGCCATAAAAGACAAAGTGACAGCAACGACATTGGGATGAATATTCACCGAGTCAGGATGATTTGGGAGCTATTTGACAATGGCAGGGGACAGGTCCCATTTCCAGGTTTCATATTCCCAGGCTGTCTGATTTTTAGGAGTTCCCTATAAAGGCTGGGGGCTGGTTCCTGTCAAGAGCCCACTCCTGGCACGACCAACCTGCCTGGCAGCAAAGCAGGGATAAGATGTCCTCCTACTCCTCGGCAATTTTCATGCAGTCAGGACAGGTTTTAAAGAGTCATGGTTTACAGGCCCTCAGAGGAGTCCAGATGAGGGGACCTTTTCAACCAGGATTTTTCAAACCCAGGGTCTCAACCTGCAGGTGGGTCACGGGCGGATTCGGGAGGGTTGGGGGGCCATGCGTGGCGGCATTCTCAATTGATGGACATTGCGTCACGGCATTCCTGATCGTGGGAAGAAGTGTCCAACGACACGACCAGCTTTTAAAAATGTCAGCCGCAACCAGCTTTCAGAATGCCAGCCGTTCCGTGCATGCGCGCACCTTAGCAGTGCGCAGGCCCCGAGCGCTAGTGGAGCAGAACGCCACCTCCTGACGTCAGCATTCTGACCCAGAAACAGATTTTTAAAAAAGTGCTGGAGTCTTCTTCCCTGGAGCGGCCGCAGAGAGCGGGTCAAGCGCCCCGTACACTGACATTGTGTTTTCCGGGCACAAGAGAGATTCCTCCATTTTGAGGCTGCCAGTAGTGCTGGTGTGAGCTCCAGGGCCTCTGGTGAACAACCCATGAAGATGAAGCTGAAAACAGGAACAAAGCAGCATAAAGATGATTACTTGACTGATGGGTTATTAATTGTTTCACTTCAAATCAGGATTCAAAGTTCAATGTGTGTTACATGGAGGGAAGCACTGGAAAGTGAAAGTTTAAAATCCTCAAAACTTCAAAGACATTTGAAGGCTAAACATGGCGAGTTCGAGGACAAACCTCCTTTTTTTTTCAATGGACCAAGTGAGATCTTAAACCATCAGCTGAAGTCCGTCGCAGAAATGGAACATTGAATGACAAAGCAAGCGAGATCGGGAGGAACAAACAGGCTCACCTGTCACATTAAAGATACGTGAAAATAGTGGGTCACAGAGGTTGGCTGGCGAAGGTCGCGAAAATCGGCTGGCGAGGGTCACGAAGGTCAGCTAGCACAGGTTCCGAAGGATGGGTCGGTTGGTCCCAGGTAAAAAAGTTTGAAAGCCACTGTTTTAAACGGCGAGTTTAAAAAGGTCCTTCGCATTCCCCCAGACTAAACTTTACCCTTCCCCACATCCCTTATGGCCCCTCATATGCCCAATGTGAAGCTATGCCCCTCCATTCACCCCCCCAAGCCTCTCATTATCGAATGACAGGTTATGCCAACCCTCCCAGCCCCATGACTCCTCATGCTCCCTTTGCCAAGCTATACCCTTCCAACATCCCCAATGGCCCCTCATACCCCCAATGCTAAACAATGCCCTTCCCTTGCACCCTATTGCCCCTCCTGCCACCTGTGTGAAGCGATGGCACTCCGCCCATGGACCCTATGCCCACTCAAGAATATGGAATAAGGCTTAACAGTGAACCCAGATAGTCATTACACTTGTTAAAACAGTTGCATCTCAGGAAATATATTGCTTGATTGACAGGTCAGACTCTGATTACTGTGGACAATTACTCATTCTGTATTTACAAAAGGTTAAGTGGTTTCAAGGATTTATGGTTTCTGTTATTGTTACATTAAAGTGCATGAATGATTGACACTTATGCTACCTTGTAGTGAAATTACTTTTTAAACAAAGTGGAAAATAATGGAAAAAAAATGAAAAAATGAAATGGAAATCGCTTATTGTCACAAGTAGGCTTCAAAGTAGGCTTCAAATGAAGTTACTGTGAAGAGCCCCTAGTCGCCACATTCCGGCACCTGTTCGAGGAGGCTGTTACGGGAATTGAACCGTGCTGCTGGCCTGCTTGGTCTGCTTTCAAAGCCAGCGATTTAGCCCTGTGCTAAACAGCCCTTTTAAACAGAACTTTTTAAAAAGCTATTTTAAACATGCTTCTGTAACTATTACATTCATTGGTTGTATACGGTGAATAGTGGTCCTTAAAGTGCCATTGCATGGCATGGGGACATGAAGGACCATAAGAATGGGTGTAGGGGTATTGCATGGCTTTGAGGGCCTGATCGGGGCATAGCTTGGGGTTGGGGGCATGACAATGCATGGATGGGGTATGGGGGATTAGGGGGTGTGAGGGATAAGGGCTGGAATGCTGCTATGTTTTATTTTAAGTGGGAACAAGTCCTGCAGCACCGAGATGGGCTTTTTTAAACAACCTGCCTTCACACTGGGCAGTGGCTGTGGCTGCCTTTGACTTTTTTCCTGTTTCAAGTGGCCCAACCCCAGCCTGCACCCTTCCTCCAGCATTGAACACCATCTCCTCTGCCACCCCTCCCCCCCCCCCCCCCCCCCCCCCCCGCGCTTTGTGAGTACTTCCTGCTGAGGCAGGCGGACTGGACCAAGAATTTTCTCAACTCCCACTACCTGCTTCAGTGATGAAAATTCAAGCTATGGAGTCAGTTTTCCCAATGTCGAACTGAAAATATTGACATTCAATATGCAGGCTGTAATCAGAAGGGAAACTGGGAGGTGTCAAGACATGGTGGAGCCACGGTTTATCAATGTGCATTGAAAGATGCCACTTGCCCTTGAACGATCTCATAGATCATCGAATTTACAGTGCAGAAGGAGGCCATTCGGCCCATCACGTCTGCACCGGCTCTTGGAAAGGGCACCCTTCCCAACCGCACACCTCCACCCTATCCCCATAACCCAGTAACCCCACCCAACACTAAGGACAATTTAGCATGGCCAATCCTCCTAACCTGCACTTCTTTGGACTGTGGGAGGAAGCCGGAGCACCCGGAGGACACCCACGCACAAACGGGGAGAACGTGCAGATTCCGCACAGACAGTGATTCAAGCCGGGAATCGAACCTGGGACCCTGGAGCTCTGAAGCAATTGTGCTAATCACTATGCTACCGTGCAGAGAGACTTACTAAATTCTAACAGGACAAGACAGGGTAGATGCAGGTGCGTGTGTCCAGAACCAGGGGTCACAGTCTGAGGATTAAGGGTAAACTATTTTGGACAGATATGAGGAGACATTTCTTCACCCAAAGAGTGGTGAGCCTGTGGAATTCATTACCACAGGAAGTAGTTGATGCTAAAACATTGAATATATTCAAGAGGCGGCTAAATATAGCACTTGGGGAGAATGTGGTCAAAGGCTATGGGGAGAAAGCAGGATTAGGCTATTAAGGTGGACGCTCAGCCATGATCGTGATTAATGGCAGAGCAGGCTTGAAGGGCCAAAAGGGCCTCCTGCTCCTATCTTCTATGTATCCATGTATCTATGATGCTGCCTAGTATGCAGATAAGGAAGAGAAAAACCAAGGCCAGGATTCTCCGAGCCTCCACGCCAAAATGGCACTTGGCACAAGGATGGAGAATGGGGCCTCAGACCCGCGATCGGATCCGACGCCAGGACGCGATTCTCCGGCGACCGGCGACAGTTGCGCGCGCACAGTCAAAGCGGCATCGGTCGGGGGCCGTTGAAAGAGGCCCCCGTGGCGATTCTCCACGGTCGACCGTCCGAGTTCCCGCCGGCAAGGTTCACGTAAGGTTCCATCCAGCGGGAGCTCGGCGTCGTGGCTGCGGGGGCCGTCACAGTGAGGGGCAGGGGGATCAGTCTCTTTGCGGGAGGGGGGGGGCCTCCAAGATGGCCAGGCCCGCGATCGGGGGCCACCGATCAGCGGGCGCACATAATCTAGGAAGGGCCTACCTTCTTCCACTCCGGCCCGCTGTGTGGCTCCGCCATGTTGCGCGGCGACGGCGTGGAAGTGGCCGCCGTGCGCATGCGCGGACCCACGGCCAGCGGTGCAGGGCTGCGTACGGCAGCTGGAGCAGTGTGGAACACTCTAATGCCGTGCTGTGGGCCACGGAATCGCTAGGTCAAGAGGCCCGTTGACCCCAACGTGAAACACTCCGGTGTTTACGCCAGCATCAACACTTTCTGCGTTTTTGGAGAATCCCGGCCCAAGAGAGGGCCGTTCAGAGACCCCAAGTGTTACAGTGAAAGGAAGAGAATAATAATAATCTTTATTATTGTCACAAGTAATTTAACATTATGCCGCAATGAGGTTTCTGTGACAATCCCTGGAGATGGACATAAGGGCAACCCCACAGAGGCAAAACAATGCAGTAGAATGGCATGCTGAGTGGTATTGAATACTGCAGAGAGATGAAGGGAAGATAATGCACCATAATTATGTGCTGGATTCTCCATTTGGTAGAATGGGTATTCGCTGGAACTGAAAGACCTGCTTTTTGCATTCCCGCGGGGGATGCTCTTTGGACAAAATTCAGGAGGTGCAAATGCGGCCGCATTCTGCCAATGTTAATCTCAAACAATTCCCAATCTTCATTCACTGGGGACTGAATTTGCAGTAAAGGGTCTGACAAGCTGGAGCTGCTTTTAAGCGCTTCACTCACCACATTCTCTCACTGCAGCCAAGCAGATGGCTCAAAGGAGATTTAGATTTAGAATAGTACAGCACAGAACAGGCCCTTCGGCCCTCAATGTTGTGCCGAGCAATGATCACTCTACTCAAACTCACATATCCACCCTATACCCGTAACCCAACAACTCCCCCTTAACCTTACTTTTTAGGACACTACGGGCAATTTAGCATGGCCAATCCATCTAACCCGCACATCTTTGGACTGTGGGAGGAAACCGGAGCACCCGGAGGAAACCCACGCACACACGGGGAGGACGTGCAGACTCCGCACAGACAGTGACCCAGCCGGGAAGCGAACCTGGGACCCTGGAGCTGTGAAGCATTGATGCTAACCACTATGCTACCGTGCTGCCCAGATGTGCCCCCTGATTTAGGGAGTTTGAAGCTGACCTGACTGCGCAGACTGAAGCCCGCATTTCTGAACAGAGTCTGGCTGGTGGTGGCAGAGGCAGTCAGTGCTGCTGGCCTTACCAAGCGGTTTGGCACGGAATGCCAGAAGAAGATGAATTATCTCCTTAGGGCAGCTTGGGTGATTCACCATCTCCGTGCCGCAGGCTACACTCCCATCCCTCACTTCTCACATCTGCTCCGAATGCCAACAATACCCTACCTGCCTGCATCCCGCTTGTAACCCACCTTCCATCATACCCCAACACATGTATTATCTTCTTTGGCCTGGAGTCTTGCACACGCATGCCACCAACTACAGAACCCTCCCGTAGAACTCGTCCCCCAGCATCTCACTATGTCTCTTCTGTGTCCACTGGGATATGACGACCTATAATCGGCAGGAGCCCCAAAAGAGGGGATGGGGCATCCCAGACCTTCGGATCCAAATCCCAGCTGAGGAGAGTGGCCTGCAACTCGCAGGCGAAGTCAAGGATAGGGCAGTGGCTGAAACGGAGGTTAGCATATGGCAAACAAGTCGATCCGAATGCCAAGCTGATGTCCGTCTCGCAAGTAAGTCATACCTCTCCCACAGACCAATCCATCACAAGGTCTCACCCCATGTCTTTAGTCTTGCAGGATCACCATCAGACCAGACCGGGTCATCCGGGGTCGCAGTCCCCCAGCCACATCCCCAGCACGCCCTGGAGTACCATTCTGGGGAAGACACTGATGTTTCGACACTGCTGTTACCTGTACCCTCCACCAGCGCGAAGACTATCACCTTGGTGGGTAATGTTAGTGGTCAGGCTCCTGGGTCACTTTCTAGTGCGCACTATACACATACTGCAGCACATCAGATGGACGCATGGAGACCCGAGGGAGCTGACGGCCAGAGAGCTGCCCTATCCAAGGAAATAGCTGTAGTCTGGACAGATATTGAACCTCTGGAAAGTATAATCCCATCACTGATAGAGATGCAGATGCAGAGCCAGGATTTACAGGAGGGATTGGCAGCAACTTTCCAGCACCCACAGGTACAGCTAGAGGAGTCCAACCACCTTCAGATTCAGGAGATGGTGCCGACAATGCATGGCACCCAGCCCAACACCGGGTCAAGACGTCTAAGGCTTGGGGCACACTGTACGGTTGATGACTGAGGTGCATGACAGGGGAGCCCAGTTACAGGTGGACATGTACCGTGCCCAAATAGACTTTGCTGCAGTGCTCCAGAGCTTGGCCCAGTCGGAAAGAGTCATGACTGAGACTATCATAAGCATTAGCTGGGCGCTGACTGACATTTGTCCAGTCACAAAGGGTCATGACCGAGGCAGTGAGGGGCATGACAGAGGTAGTGAGGGATATGCTTCACTCGCCGATAGACATAATAATAATTTTATCGTCACAAGTAGGCTTACATTAATGCTGCAAAGATGTTACTGTAAAAAGCCCCTAGTCGTCACATTCCGGCACCTATTCGGGTATACTGAGGGAGAATTCAGATTGTCCAATTTACCTAACAAGTACATCTTTCAAGACTTGTGAGAGGAAACCGGAGCACCCGGAGGAAACTCATGCAGACACGGGGAGAATGTGCAGACTCCGCACAGACAGTGATCCAAGCCGGGAATCAAACCTGGGACCCTGGCGCTGTGATGCTACAGTGCTAACCACTGTGCTGCCGTGCCGCCCATGACCCAGTCTCAGTGAGCCGTGGCAGAAGGCATCAGGGCCATGGCCCAGACGAAGGCGGGCCTGCAGGACTGGCAGCGGCAGGTGACGGTTGAGCCTCCGGAGCTCACTCCCCTCTCACCTCCGTCCTATGGTGTAGCCTGGGAACCATCAAGCCCCTCGAGGGAGGTGGAAATAATGGGGCCCATACTGGTGCCTTCCATAGGGGAGCTGCTGGAACACATCAGCGCTTCCAAATTCCTCCTCCTCCTCCCCCCCCCCCCCCCTCACCTGACACTGTTGCATCTCATAGGCGGAGGCAGAGGGCAGAACAGGGTGGCAAGTCATCACCTGTGACACCCGAAGGTCGGCTGGGTCCGTCCAGATCCAGGCCCTCCAGAGGACGACCACCAAGGGAACCACAAGTCAGAGGACGAGATATGCAATAGGTCACCTCGGCATCTATTGTGCTGTCTGGGGTTACACCTAGAAAGACGTGCTGGTTAGGTGAATTGGACATTCTGAGTTTTCCCTCAGTGTATCCGAACAGGCGCTAGAGCGTCTGCTGGGTCGGAGTGGGGGGTTGTGGGGGGAGGTTGTTTGTGCTGTGATGGGGCTGGGCACGGCCCTCATGACACATGAACATCCCACATGTTGACACCTTCTGCAAGAAGTGGCAGGTGTTATGGGCCAGGGTTTAGAGAACCCCAAAGTGTATCATGGATTTCACCTGACCCACAACTTTTAATAGAGTGTGGTATGGGGAGTATATGGCCCACTCTACAGGTGTGGTACAGCAGAAATGGAAAAGTAATTTTTAAAGCAAAACAATGTTTATTCTATGAACTCAAGTTAGCCTTTTTAAAACAAACAGTGAACATCTTAGCAACCATTAATTCAAATACAGCACGCAAAGAATACAACACAAAGTAATGCTTATGCTGTCCTTTTAACATCCTTTTAACGGCAACACAGTGGTTAACATACAAAAAACATAACCTTTAACAGGAGCACAGCAGGTTAAAGTCACAACAGAAAACATTTATAATTCTGAATTCACCAAATGATCAAGAGATAGAGAGCAGCAGAACAGCTGAATTGTCTAAAACACACCCTGCAGCAAACAGCCTAAAACGAAAGTAAAAAGCTGAGAGACAGCCCAGCTCCACCCACTCTCTGACATCACTGCAGTAATAAATACCCATTTCTTAAAAGTACTCTCACTAGATACTTATATACACACCCACTTCTGAACATCCATTTCTTAAAGGTACTCTCACATGACACAGGGCACAGGGCTGCAGTGTGAGCCCACCTTGTATGACAGCATCCCCAGTGAGGGAGCCCTAACCGTTCACTAACTACCTCAACCTCACCCCCCTCCTCAAGATACATGGGCCCATGAGATGGATTGGACAGCACACATGCAGGGTTTACCCCAGCAGACAGTGGAAGGTCAACCTGAAAGCAGGAGTCAAACTTTGTCAAACAATGGCGAGCACCAGAGCTCATCTCACAGCGTGTCATCATCATCCTTTGTCCTGTGGAGTAGACATGCGGATATCGCCAGCCCAGGACCAACACCTGTGATGACGCTGATAAGACCCTCAGAGGGGGGGAGGGGGAGGTCTGGTAGTGGGAAGGAGTGGAAGGCGAAGGGGAAGGCGGAGTGAAGGACTGAGGGGGAGGGAAGAGGTGAGAGATTATGGGAAAGGGGGGGTGCTATTTGATTGGGTAGGAATGAAGTGGGGGAATAGAGATGTGGGATAGGCTGCCAGAACTGTCAATGGCCAGGCCTCCTCATGTGTAAATCAAGAGGTGATGAAATTGACCCGTGTGTGGCGGCCCTGGATCACACGTTGGTGGCCTGCTGTGCCACCTCTGGCTCCACACCGGGATCGTCCTGGACACCCTCCTCAACCTCCTCATCAGATGAGGCCTGCCGTTCTTCCTCCTCCTCCAGCATGTCGTCTCTCTGCTGCGTGGTATTTCACAGGATGCTCGAGACCCTCCTGTGTTTATATAGAAGCACCTCACAAGAGCAGTCCAGATATCAGAAGCACATCTTGAGGACGTCAATGCAATGCTCAATGACGCCCCTGGTTGCTGCATGGGCAGCACGGTAGCACAATTGCTTCACAGCTCCAGGGTCCCAGGTTCGATTCCCGGCTTGGGTCACTGTCTGTGCGGAGTCTGCACGTTCTCCTCGTGTGTGCGTGGGTTTCCTCCGGGTGCTCCGGTTTCCTCCCACAGTCCAAAGATGTGCAAGTTAGGTGGATTGACCATGATAAATTGCCCTTAGTGTCCAAAATTGCCCTTAGTGTTGGGTAGGGTTACTGAGTTACTGGGATAGGGTGGAGGTGTGAGCTTGGGTAGGGTGCTCTTTCCAAGAGCCTGTGCAGACTCGATGGGCTGAATGGCCTCCTTCTGCACTGTAAATTCTATGTAAATTCTATGAAATTCTATGAGCATCATTGTAACTGGTCTCTGAGCCGGCTTGAGGCCTCTTCCGGCATTATTACCCAATGTAAAACACTTGTCAAATAAAGCCAACCCCTTACTCGAGGAAGCTCCTTGAAGGTGCCAGGAACCTCAGAATGTGTCAGCATATGTGCACTGTGCATGCTGCCTGTGCAGTTGTGCATGATGTACAGCTGATCGTACAGCAGCTGTACATTCAGGGAGTAGAATCCCTATCTATTGAGGAAGGACATGCCCTGATGAACGGTGCTCGTATGGGGACATGTGTGCCATCACTCACCCCTGGAACCTGGGGAATGTTGGTGATAATTCTTCCTGGGCATCTTGGTGGACCTGGTCCAGATTGTAGGTGATGCAGTCTGATGCCCTGGCTTATAGGGTATCCACCACATTGCAGATGCACCTGTGTGCGGATGTCTGTGATATCCCAAACATCCCCAGTCGAGCCTTGGAATGAACCAGAGACGTAAATGTTCAGGGCGATCGCCACCTTGATGACCACCGGGAGCAGGTGTCCTTCTCCAAAACCCCTGTCGTGCCATCTGGCACAGGTAGCGCACAGTCTCCCAGGGTGTGCCAGAGTCAGCGTAGGCACAGGCAGCCTGGCAACTCCTCAAAGGGCAGATGCCGTCGGTGTACACCTTCCTCCCTGAGCTGGCCCTGGCGTTCTAACTCCTGTGCATCCAAAATGACAGCAGCTAGATAGCTGTCTGTCGTCTGAAATCCACATCTCCGCAGGGAAAGGGAGGAGAGACAGGGAATGTCAGCAAGATGAGTTTTCCCTTGGCCACCAAAAGTCACCAGGTTACATGGTCAACCTGAATTGCACTGATAGGCCACCCTCAGCATGACCCGCAATCCCACCCCACCCCTTACCCAACAGCTTTGATACCTTGTCTTTTGCACTGCATCCCTGTCCCCTGATGCGCGATCAGTGAACACAGAAACAAAGGAGTAGTCCGAATCGAAGGCTTTAATCTACAAGAAGTGTGCCCAGCAGCATGAGTACAGAAAGAACGATGGCTGCCGGGAAACACGGGTTCTTATATTCCGCCTTGTAGGCGGAGCTACCTTCCTCTCGACCAATGAGAAGACAACACTTGGGCCAATGGGCAGCGAGCCTTCTAGCTCACACTCCCAGGTACCGTAGTACCTCTCATACTACCACATCTCCATCAGTTGCACCTGGTCTGTGATGTGTGGAGCATCTATCATCACCACCCATCCCTGTCAACAGAGGTACCGGTAGATGCCACAATCCAGGTCAACGATAGGTTCTGTTGCCCCTGTCCTGTTTCCCCCAAAGGACTTTGCTGTGTGTCTTCTCACTGGGTGGGGCTTGTCTCATACTGCCAGCAGGGTGACACCTAGTGGTGAGGTGGAGAATGTACCTTGTGACACCAATCACATCCATGCTTACAGGCATGAGTACGGGCAGGTCCTCCAGATGGGGGTGAGTGAAGGAAGTGTGCGTTTGCTGGAAGCTTAACTGCAGTGTGATGTGGGGCCTGGGTGTAACACACAGGTTGTGACAGAGAGCTCATCAGATTTCCTGGCCGGGGGCAAGATGGATGGGAGCAGGGACGCACTGCACAGGCAGCATTTGGAGACAGCTTGTGGTCCTGAGGGGTGGCCTTGCTAACAGTGTAACTGATGAGGCTTCTGCCCTGAGAGGCACAGTGTGCCAGGGAGGGTGCCAAGTGCCACGGTGCATGGTATCCTTTGTTTGGGTGAACTCAGCATGACTGTGGTGCCATGCTTCTGAGGACTACACTGAGCAATGCCTGCACCTGGTAGGCCAGTGATTGAGCTTGGCCAAGCCCATCCCGTTGATACTGCTGGGGTCTGCGATTTCCAGAAGGGTGGGCTGGGTATGTTTCCACATGACTAAAGGCTCTCTGAGCATGCACAGGTTGCAGTGAGCAGTCAGCAGAATGAACAGCCAGGGGCCTGTAAGGAGCACCAGAGAAGTGCATTTATCACATATGGCAGCCTGAGCCAGGCTATCCCGATCCCGAGGGAGACACAGATTTGGCACCAAGTCGTTCCCCACTACTCCCCTCAGCCTGGGCAGCCAATCCTCCTGCAAGCCTGACACATATATAGGGTTTTCTTACCTTCCCACTCCCCCTCAGCAGCCATGGTGACCAGGCCCCGCAATTTAAGCCCGCGTGACCCCCACCTGAGAGGGGTGGAGCATCATGAAGGGGTGGAGCATGTGGTGTCCAACTCGCGAACACAGTCAAATCCATTCATGATGGATTTGCATGGGGCTGCCGGGGTGGACAGCAAACCTCACTGCCGCCTCCAGTGGGGATCAGAAATTGTGTCGCATTTGTGCTCCACCCGATATCCTGCGCCTGATGCTAATTCTCACTGCCGGCTTCGGGCAGTGGAGAATCCAGCTCCATACTTCGTATCGGGCCAAAATTGCTTTGCTGGAGTGAGAACTGCAGTGACCAAACTGAAATGCCAGGTTCAGTGGCCATGGTGGTAGGGGTCAGGGATAATGGCACACAGCACCTTTCACAACCTTCAGGTGTTAACAGGCAATGAGCTGTTTTTTGATGTGTAGTGACTGTGGTAATGTAGGAAACTTGACAGTCAGTGTGTGCACAGCAAGATCCCAAAAGCAGGAATGCAATAAATGACCAGATGAAGGCAGCAGCCAAATGAATGGTTATATGAACAGGGCAACACAGGACAGACAGGCACGGTGCTGGGAGCCAGTAACAGTGATGAGGACCTTGGAGGAGTCTTGGAACCAAAAAAAACAGTTCTACTAAACTATTAGCGAATCCTGGCATCTTGTGAGTCTGTAGAAAGGCACAGGTGATTAAAGTTTCCCGTTTAATTTTGGTTATTATTAATTTATAAGCTACTGGAATGATTTCCTGAACTCCTAGAGGTTATTTGTAGTCCATGCCAAGCTCTGGTTTTAAATGACTGAGCAAATCCATTGCAAAAAAATATATAATGGTTATTCTAACATCTATCTCTTCACAAAGGAGGATTAAGGTGAATCCCAAAGCTTTTTATTCAAATGTAAAAAGCAAGAGGGTGGCTAGGGAAAGGATTGGACCTTAAATACATTGAAGACAGGAGCAGCAGGAGGCCTTTTGGCCCTCAGAGCCTACTCCGCCATTCATCACGATCATGGCTGATCATCCAATTCAATAGCCTAATCCTGCTTTCTCCCCATATTCTTTGATCCCATTCACTCTAAGTGCTATACAGTATCTAGCTGCCTCTTGAATATAGATAGCCAGCTCTTGAATATAGATCTTAAGGACAGTTGAAAGAATCTATGTGTTAAGCCAGAGGAATTGGACGAGAAACTAAATGAGTACTTTGCGTCAGTGCTCACCAAAGAAAAGGACTTTGTGGAAGATGATTCTGCGGTAGGGTGTGTGGACAGTCTGGGTCATGTTAACATCGAAAAGGAGGAATTATTGGGTCTTTTAAAAGATATTAAGGTGGATAAGTCTCCTGGGCTAGATGTGATTTACCCCAGAATACTGAGGGAAGCAAGGGAGGGAAATTTTGGGGCCTTGACTGACATCTTTGCATCCTCATTGGGTGCAGGTGAGATCCCAGAGAACTGGAGAATAGCTAATGTGGTACAATGTTTAAGAAAGGTCACAGGGATAATCCTGGAAACTATAGGCTGGTGAGCCTCACCTCGGTAGTAGGTAATTTATTGGAGAGAATTCTCAGGGACAGGATTTATACCCATTTGGAAACAAATGGACTCATTGGCGCTAGACAGCATGGTTTAGTGAAGAGCAGGTCGTGCCTCACTAACTTGATTGAGTTTTTTGAGGAGGTGACAAAGATTATTTATGAAGGGAGGGTGGTGGATGTTGTTTACATGGACTTCAGTAAAGCCTTTGACAAGGTGCCTCATGGCAGACTGGGACAAATGGTGAAGTCACACGGGATCAGAGGTGCGGTGATCAGATGGGTACAGAACTGGCTCGGTCACAGAAGGCAAAGGGTAGCAGTAGAAGGGTGTTTTTCTGAATGGAAGGTTGTGACTAGTGGTCTTCCACAGGGATCTATACTGGGGCCTCTGTTGTTTGTAGTGTACATAAACGATTTGGAGGAAAATGTAGCTGGTCTGATTAGTAAGTTCACAGATGACACCAAGGTTGATGGAGTGGCAGATCGTGTTGAGGATTGTCAGAGGATACAGCAGGACATGGAGAAGTTGGAGACTTGGGCAGAGAAATGACGAATGGAGTTTAATCTGGACAAATGTGAGCTAATGCATTTTGGTAGGTCTAACATAGAAGGGAAATATACCGTAAATGTCAAAACACTTAGGAATATGGAAAATCAGAGAGGTCTGGGCGTGCAGGTTCACAGATCTTTGAAAGTGGCTACACAAGTGGACAAGGTAGTCAAGAAAGCATATGGAATGCTTGCCTTAATTGGATGGGGCAGAGTATAAAAACTGGCAAGTCATGCTGCAGTTGTATTGGGGCAGCACGGTAGCATGGTGGTTAGCATAAATGCTTCACAGCTCCAGGGTCCTAAGTTCGGTTCCCGGCTGGGTCACTGTCTGTGTGGAGTCTGCACGTCCTCCCCGTGTGTGCGTGGGTTTCCTCCGGGTGCTCCGGTTTCCTCCTACAGTCCAAAGATGTGCGGGTTAGGTGGATTGGCCATGCTAAATTGCCCGTAATGTCCTAAAAAGTAAGGTTGTGGGGGGGGTGTTGGGTTACGGGTATAGGGTGGATACGTGGGTTTGAGTAGGGTGATCATTGCTCGGCACAACATCGCGGGCCGAAGGGCCTGTTCTGTGCTGTACTGTTCTATAACCTTGGTAAGGTCACACTTGGAATATTGTCCACAATTCTGGCCACCGCCCTACCAGAAGTATGTGGCAGCTTTGGATAGGGTGCAGAGGAGGTTTACCAGGATGCTGCCTGGTCTGGAGGGTGTTAGCTATGTGGAGAGGCAGAATAGACTCAGGCTGTTTTCATTAGAACGACGGAGGTTGCGGGGTGACCTGATAGAGGTCAACAAGATTATGAGGGCCATGGACAGAGTGGATGGGCAGGCACTCTTTCCCAGGGTGGAGGGGTCAGTCACTAGGGGGCATGTGTGTGAGGTCTGTGGGGCAGGATTTTTTACACGGCGGGTGGTGAGTGCCTGGAATGCGTTGCCAGGGGAGGTTGAGGAAGCAGATACATTAACAGCATTCAAAAGGCATCTTGACAAACACATGGATAGGATGGGTATGGAGGATAAGGCACTTGGAGCTGCTGAGGGTTTTGCAAAGGTTGGTATCATAACCGGTACAGGCTTGGAGCGCCGACGTGCCTGTTCCTGTGATGTATTGTTCTTTGTTCTTTGATAGCTGGCCTCCACCCCTGCACCCCGCCCACAATTTTGTTTGATTCAGCCCTTCTCAAAAGACTCCAATTGGTGCACTTATTTTAAACATTGCCACTGATTGCTGACATTTGTTACAGTGTCTTATCTGGCTGATTCATTCCAACAGTTGCAGCCGTTCATCTTTGTATCTGAACCAGTTGTGAACTTCATATACATTTGAAGTCGCATTAAACATATTCCCAGACCTGTTTCCAGGGAGATGATGATTTGCATTGTTCCAGGCCAGGGCAGTGCAGGTGTCGAATCTCCAATCTGCAGTTTCTGATTTAAAGCAAAGCTTCTCGCTTCAAAATCAACCTTACACTTTTACAGATAATCACAGGATAAATTACACAGTATTATTTTGGCTTTCACGGGATGTGGGCGTCGCTAGCTCGACCAGCATTTATTACACATCCCTGAATTGCCCTTGAGAGGGTGGTGGTGAGCTGCCTTCTTGAACCGCTGCAGTCCAAGAGGCGTAGGTACACCCATGGTGCTGTTCGGGAGGGAGCTTCAAGATTTTGACCCAGCGACAGTGATGGAATGGTGATAATTTCCAAGTCAGGATGTTGTGTGGCTCGGAGGGGTACTTGCAGGTGGTGGTTTTCCCATGTGTCTGCTGCCCTTGTCCTTCTAGATGGCAGTGGCCATGTGTTCGAAAGATATTGTTGGAGGAGCATTGGTGAATTCCTGAAATGCCTATTGCAGAGAGTACACACTCCTGCTATGATGTGGAGATGCCGGCGTTGGACTGGGGTGAGCACAGTAAGAAGTCTTACAACACCAGGTTAAAGTCCAACAGGTTTGTTTCAAACACGAGCTTTCGGAGCACGGCTCCTTCTTCAGGTGAATGGAAAGGCTTGTTCCAGAAATGTTTATATAGACACAGTCAGAGATGCCCCGGAATGCGAGCACCTGCAGGCAATCAAATCATCAAAGATGCAGAGAGAGAGGTAACTCCAGGTTAAAGAGGTGTGAATTGTCCCAAGCCAGTTCAGTCGGTAGGCCTCTGCAAGTCCAGGCTTGTTGGTGGGGGCCGAATGTAATGCGACATGAATCCCAGATCCCGGTTGAGTCCGCATTCATGCGTGCGGAACTTAGCTATAAGTTTTTGCTCAGCAATTTTGCGTTGTCGCGTCTCCTGAAGGCCTCCTTGTAGAATGCTGACCCGGAGATCAGAGGCTGAATGTCCTTGACTGCTGAAGTGTTCCCCAACTGGAAGGGAACAGTCCTGCCTGTTGATAGTCGCACGATGCCCGTTTATTCGTTGTAACAATTCCGTGATTCTGTGTCTGCTTGGAGAATCATAGAATCATAGAATTTACAGTGCAGAATGAGGCCATTCAGCCCATCGAGTCTCCACCAGCCCTTGGTAAGAGCACCCTACTTAAGCCCGTGCCTCTGTAGCCCAGTAACCCAGCCTAACCTTTTGAATACTAAGTGGCAATTTAACACGGCTAATCTGCCTAACCTGCACATCTTTGAACTGTGGAGGAAACCGGAGCACCCAGAGGAAACCGAGGCAGACACTGGGAGAAAATGCAGACTACACACAGGCAGTCGCCCGAGGCCAGAATTGAACCTGGGTCCCTGGAGCTGCGAGGAGGCACTGTACCACCGTGCTGCCCATTGAAGACAAAGGGTGTCTCCTTCAAACTTATGTTTTACGGAACAGACTTCAACTCTAATATTTTTTAATTTTAACTTTATTACTAATTCTGATTTTTAAACTGGATTTTTCTGCTAAATTAAGACAATTAAGGCGGTTGACCCTCTGTCTGTGACTCACCAGAACAAAATAATTAACTTTCCAATTTCACTGAGCAGCTTCTAACACATCAACTTTGAAGAAAGCGACACAAAAGCTTCATTGCATTTAATAAGCAAAGTTTATTGCAGAGTTGGTGAGTCAGTGGAGACATTGATTCCTAAACACCAGACCCTCAGCAAATAGAACCTCATTCAATGTGCAAAGGCTGAGACTTTAGCAATCCAGGACACAAAACCAACTTCCAAACACTGAATAAACATCCTTTTTTGAAGTCATTGTGGAGAAGTAAGGTCACATCACCGAAGACACTCTGGCTTGCTGAACAGGTTAATATTACTCGCGGAGCTGTACACTCCAGCCTGCTGTTTAACATTTGACAAGCAGGTCATTCAGAAGCAAGCTCTGGTCAGGCTGGCAACCGATCCCCATCTAACCTGATTCTACTGGAAAGATATTGTACTGTCACTTATAGGACTGATTCACTCTCTACGTTCTCGCTTTCACCTCTGGACACCAGCACCCCACTGGAAAAGCGAAACCTACGCCATTGTGCCTCGGGCATCCGAACTCTGCGGAAGAATTCGTCATTGGACTTTGGTCCTGGACTCACGTGAACAAATGTTAATTTATCTCTGTGGTCATTGTAGTATACAACTGCCTTCTCTCTATCCCTCCCTTTACTGTATGAATGGGGAGTGGGAAACTGTGGACCCTCCCCTCTGTGTTTTAATGGAATGTGTGCAATAAAGTAACCCTCCAAATTAATCCTAACTCGGGTTTGCTGCGGGGTTATTAGTAGGACTCGGATCACACAATAACTGAGGGGTTAGGAAATACGCCACCGCTTATTCGAAAAAAAAATTCAAAACGCCTTCGGTTAGTTGCCACCCAGGTTGATTGGATTGTTAAGAAGGTGTATGGTGTGTTGGCTTTCAGTGACATGGGGATTGAGTTTAAGAGCCGCGAGGTTTTGCTCCAGCTTTATATAAGCCTCAGTGCTTCTCCTGTCCCTGGGCCGCTTAACCCCAAGCTGCCCTTTAACCATTATCCACAGTCATGCGTGTGATTGTATTTCCCTTTTCAACATTTATGGGCAGCACAGTAGCATGGTGGTCAGCATAAATGCTTCACAGCTCCAGGGTCCCAGGTTCGGTTCCCGGCTGGGTCACTGTCTGTGTGGAGTCTGCACGTCCTCCCCGTGTGTGCGTGGTTTCCTCCGGGTGCTCCGGTTTCCTCCCACAGTCCAAAGATGTGCGGGTTAGGTGGATTGGCCATGCTAAATTGCCCGTAGTGTCCTAAAAAGTAAGGTTAAGGGGGGGGGGGGGGGGTTGTTGGGTTACGGGTATAGGGTGGATACATGGGTTTGAGTAGGGTGATCATTGCTCGGCACAACATCGAGGGCCGAAGGGCCTGTTTTGTGCTGTACTATTCTATGTTCTATTCCACATTCCACCAAACAATCACAGAAAGGTAAAATGACAATGCCCATTGTTGGTACCCGGTTACAAATATCATCCGATATATATCAGTGTTAGTTTGTGAGTGGTCGATAGGTGATCCCACTGCAACTATTAAACAAATTAGACAGTACAAATGTTAGTTTCACAGCATTGTGGAACATTGTTAATCTGACAGGACAATATCCTCTTAATTCTAACACTGCAGATGATAACACTGAATTTGGTGACTGTTTTATTAGCATGTTCTGTACATTGCACCGTATGGATACAGTGACAGTCAATACAATTTTGTGGGACACATTGCAACCCAGGGTTGCAAGAAAATCTCTCAGGTTTTGTTTTATGTGTTTTGACGTCCTGTCCTGTGTGGGAAAGAAAGGCTATCTGCATGCTGCAGCTCACATAGTTTCATTGCTGGAGAGTGGGAGGAAGGAAAAAAAGGGAAGGAGGGAGGCAGGGGGAGGAGAGGAGATGAAGCTCATCACTTCCTGCTGTCAAAGCTCCCTCCTCCCTTCGTGGACACACTGACACATCGCTCGCTCACCTAGCTCATGATAATACAGTGGTTGGAATTCACCCAACGAATATTTAAGTGCAGTCTTGTTTCCCGCTGGGCATGATACAGATCACAATCCACCAACCATTAGAAATCTTTTTACAGCCAGTGGTGATTGCGCCGTGGAACCCCCAAAGAAGCTGGCAAGATCTGGCAAGAAGCCGGCAAGGTCCTCAAGAGGTTACGGCACCATTTTAAAGGGCGTCCCGATATCGGAATAACACAACAGCATCTCTTCCAAATCGCTAGCAAGACACCCACCCCCCAAAAATCGCAAGACCCTCTCCCCAATTTCAGGAAATGCGCCCCCCCCCCCCCCCCCCCCCCAAGGTGAGTGACACATCGCGAAGGGTTCGCCAAAGGCCCCCCCCCCCCCCTTTTCAGGACACCTTCAGACCCCTCTCCAATTCAGTCCCTCCTTCATTCCGTGCCACATTGCAGGGCCAACCTGGCACTGCCACCAGTAACTGTCAGGTTGGCACTGCCAGGGTGCAGTGACAGACTGGCTTTTCTAGGACAGATGAAATCCCAGCAGAAAAATACAGTGGTTAGAAAGAATAGCTGCTCATTCGAGGAAGTGTTACAGAACAAAGAAAACTGCTCTTTGAAAGAACTGTGGTTAGAAACAACATCTGATCAAAAGATGAAGCACTTCCGGTAACAGCCTCCCTGAACAGGCGCCGGAATGTGGCGACTAGGGGCTTTTCACAGTAACTTCATTTGAAGCCTATTCGTGACAATAAGCAATTTTCATTTTCATTTTCATAATGGAATGTGAAGAGCTATAAAAACAAACATTGCCTTACTTTCCTTTGAAATAGCCTGTATCTGTCAATCCAGAGGCTTGGAAACGGTGATAGACTGTGAAATTGAATGTAAACAATGCAGTTCAATATTTTTAGGCTGCTCAGCAAGACTAGAGGTTGAAAACGTTATCAGGGAATGAAATTGAATGTGAAAAAGCACTTCAAAGGTTACAATACATCAAAGGGAAGACATTTACCTTAATATAGCATGCTGGGAGAGATATAAAAGGATTTCAGAGTTATAGAGGGAAGACTTGCCACGCGACCCACTTTCCAGGAAAGAAGCCTGACGTAAGGCCCTCCAACCCGGCCCAAGTGCCGCTGATCTCCACCTCCCCTAAAGGACCCTCCTCGCATCCTGGAGGTAACTGTGGAGAGGGCACTTACCCCATTGTGTCCCTGGTGGCTGGTCCTTGCTTTTATAATAATAATAATCGCTATTATTGTCACAAGTAGGCTTACATTAACACTACAATGAAGTTACTGTGAAAAGCCCCCAGTCGCCACACTATGGTGCCTGTTCGGGTACACTGAGGGAGAATTCAGAATTTCAGGGACCATTAGTGATCAGCGCCCTAGTAACATCTCGTTGGGGGTGGCAGGTGAATACCGGAAGGCCGCTGCAGTCAACTCTAGTCTCGCTAATGAGATTAAATTGAATGCAAATGAGTTGTGATAAGGTTTTTGCTCTTTCTGGACGGCATACTGATCACGCCAGCTGGAACGGCCAGGAGAATGGGAAACTGATTTCAAAGTCCATTTTGGGGCTCTCCCGCAAATCTTCCAACATAACAGGATTTGCGGCAGGCGTAGCTTGGCTGGAGAATCACACCCAGTTTCTCTAAAAGGCCTCAAACAGTCCACCTGAAGTGAATGTGGCTTGTACTGTGAGCGTTGATAACAACTGGGTCCAACCTGGTGCTATTGCAATATGCCTTCAACATGACACCACTGAAGGGAAATGTGTCATGTGATCTCGTCTTTATTTCGCTTTTGCTTTGAGCAGAGCACACAAACACAGCACTGGTGCCTTGGAATTTTATACCTATGCATCACTATTGCCGTGGGCCGAGTCTCAATTAGTGAACTCACATTATGTTTACCCAATTCCTTATGAGTGACTGGTGAATATATTATTACAATAGCAAGATAGGTGGGAGTCTGATAGACTCTGGGGAATTGCTTCCCCAGGCCTACTACCCAGGGCCTACTACCCCATGTCCTGTTACCCCATGGCCTGCTTCACCATTGCCGGCTCCCCAATGTCCTGTTGCTCTTGGCCTCCTCCCCCCACATCCTGGGCCTGCAACCCCAAGACTTCCCCCATGGCCTGCTCCCTGGAGGCTGCTTACCCAGGTCCTGTTCCCCCACATTCTGCTCCTCCCTAGTCTGTTCTGGCCTTGTTACTGCAGAGACTCCCTCCCTGCTCTTTAACCTTCTGCCCCTCCCTTCTCCTTGGCCTCCGGCAGATGATGTTGTAAATTGTTCAAAGCAGACCCAGAAGGGGATAACAGTAAAACGGGAAAATAAGAATACTGATCTGAACAGTTTTTTTTCGACCGAAAGACTCCTGCAAGGTGACCAGCAGGAATGGCCAGAATAACTGCTCCAGCTCCTCTCTTCATGCCTTACTTATCTCATACCTTTGCTTCTCCTTCAGGTATTGATTCTGTCCCTGGAGGAGCGGCAAACCCAGGAGAGCAGGAAGCTGTGACTGGGAGGATCTGGAACAATAAATTGAGCGGTGGATGAACGGTCTTGTCTCATTGGTTTCCACATTACGTGGCACACAGCGGGTCTCAGCAACTAACTTAAGAGGGAAGGTAGCATGAGAGCTGCAAAGGAAAGGCCTCAGCAGAACAATCACGCCTGCAGATCTGTTCAGACATTAGAACTTGTTCATTTCTTTTCCATATCGTGAATTAAGTGTATTTCCGATGACCTTCACAGACCAATCGATGTGAGGGAGAAAGACAGCACCACTCACACAAACCCACTGGAAAACAAGATTGGCAAACAAATCACGAGAAAAATAGAGAAGGAGCTTGCATAAATCCAATGGAACATGTCCGTAAACAGCATTCCCAACCACCCTGGATGGAAGCAGTGGGAGTTGCACCAGTGGACCTGGTAAACCTGTCATTGTACAGTGAACAACTATTTACATGATTGAACTACATCATGTTCCAAGTGAGTGTTATTACACTTTACTGAGATACTATTTAAACAAAGGTCATTTATATGGTGAGAGTTTACACATGTTCACATATGCACGGTGGCACAGTGGTGAGCACTGCTGCCTCACAGCACAAGGGACCCAGGTTCGATTCTGGCCTCGGCTAACTGTCTGCATGGAGTTTGCACTTTCTCCCCGTGATTGCATGGGTTTCGTCCAGGTCCTCCGGTTTCCTCCCATAATCCAAAGATGTGCAGGTTAGGTGGAAATGGCCAAGCTAAATTGCCCCTTAGTGTCCTTTGTGCATGTTAAGTTACAGGGTTACAGGGATAGGGTGGGGGAGTTGACCTAGGTGGAGTGCTCTTTCAGAGGGTTGGTGCAGGGAAGATAGGCCAAATGGCCGTTTTCTGTACTGTAGGGATTCTGCACTGGAGGGATTCTATGTTAATAAACGCACAGCACCTGAACTGAAATGCTGTAACAGGTGAGAGTGTGGTGCAGTCTCTGAACTTCATTCCCTTCCATCTAGTTTCCCATGACCTTCAGACAGAAGAAATAATCATAATAATTGTCCCGGTGAGAGAGATTTTCCATCAACTTACCTATTCATCTATCTGGCTTTGAAACTGCAACATTTTACAGCATTGTCCGTTTCTAAGAGTTGGTCCCCACAGGATCTCTGGACAGGGATTGTTCTCGGTACACATGGTGGGAGAAGCATTTGCAGAGTTTAGAGAGTTTGGTTGAATCACTTGTTAAAACACTCCCTACTCAGTCACACTTTCTCCAGCATAAGTTAATATGGTGCATGTGGTATAAGAAGAATCCTGTTTTATGGCTCTAACCAGGTCTATCCTCAGCCCCATGTATATCCAACATTCATTTTTTTTTCATTCATTAATTTCATTTTTCATGTAAGCTTTGCTGGGCTCGCGATGCAGTCTTATTTTGATAAAGATGAATCAAACTGTCCCATAGACGAAGTGGAATCACAGTGACCAGTGTTCTGGAAGATCACCTGATGCCTGATTGACTGACAGGTTAGTCTCCCCAGAAAGAAAGGACTTTGTCTACCATTGAGCTGTGGACCTTGTATTTTACTGCAGAATAGCGACTGAGTTGGAAATGTAAATTACAGTCAGATTGAGAACATTGGAATGCTACACCATTTGTTGGCTGGATCTTTTACTTCCGTACTGCTGGAATTGAAGCTGCAAACTCCTTAGGTCTCTGAATCATTTCAGTGGGATAAGATCCACCTGTCATTGGGCAGAGTACAGCCTTTTGGATCAATTCCCTGGCCACCGGCCAAATCAATCAAACCGAGTCCAAGCCCATTTTCCTCACTGATGTGGCCAGTCTACAACTCCAGTTTAAATCAGCATAAACAAGCACAGTGATCTCTCCTGCTTCTGGATTATTTTTCTTGAATTAAAGACACAGGCTTGCTTGCCTTAAAGTCACATGTCCATGCATCATTTATGGATCAAAAATGTAATGGCAATAATAAAAGAAAACGGAAATAAGGGAATAAACAGGAAGGACCCTTAAACACTCTCATACTGACATACAGAAGCGAGTGTTGGACAATCAGTGAAGCAACGCAGAGACAAATTGGGGTGACAGAGTTGTGGTTTTTGAGGTGAATAAGGAAGAGACCTTGGAGAAGTCACATTTACAAATCAAGAGGTGTCAGTAAAATCAGAGACCAAAGAAACCCTACTGATCAAGATCAGGAAGAAGTAGTTGGAATTTCCTGGGCAAGTAATAAGAAATCATAGTTTAGAAGGTTGATGGGAAAAGATCGATGGTAAAAGAGATTGAGATAGAACAAAGCAAGGTCTTTCTGAAGAGTCTGGCAAACTGGATGAACGCCCACCACCAAAGATGGTCCACGTCTTCAGAGAAAGATTAACATGGAGGTCCATGGATCCAATGCCCTCTAAGGAACATGTAATCAGAAGAGAGAGAATGTCAGTATGTGTGGGTTTTCTGAAGATTCAAACTGAAGGCAAGATTCTCCTGTCTCATTTGTGGCAGGACAGGTTGTGAGCGAGAATGGGAAATTTGGCATTCCAGCCAAAACTCTGAAGACTTTCAACGGTACCGGAAAATCCTAGCCACGAGTGAGGGTGGGAGATTTCAGCCTATATCACTTGTTCTACACTATCAGACGTAGCTTGTCAGATAAGCTAAAAGGATTAAAAATGCAACAATTAAAAGCATTGGAGCTTTCTAATGAATATCATAATGAATACAGCAACATTCATTTTGCTGTTGAATAGTGCATTATTCTAACTTTCCCAAAGAAATTAATATTCCAGAATTGTAGAGCATAAGCTTTTATAAATGCTAGAAGCTGCAAAAATGGTCTGATTAAAATACTGCAACCTGAAAAGAGACCATTAGGAATGACACATGGTTGTTACTTTTGATATATCTATTGTTTGCCGATGGACAGTGCTTCTGTTTTGTTACATAAATCTCATCTAAAAAGAGCAGAGAAAAATCTCTTAACCTTTTAGACCTGTGAATTTGATGCCGTTGATGATTTATAATAGGTAGACAAACAATTACTTACACCAACAGAAATGCCTTTCTGTGGATCTCCCTGGCACTGGTTCCCACGAATATTAGTTTTCTTTTTTAGTTCCAAAATGCCATTATTTATCTGATTTCCTGTCTCCGTTGAAACCTTAAACAGACTAGGTTTAACCCAGCTGCTAGGCCCATTCTCTTCCACAAAGGATACCTGCACAATCTTAGAGCCCAAAAATTATTTGCTGCTTTGTCTCCCTGAGCACATTTCCATATTAACCTTCATACACCTCTAGCTCACCAGAACCGATCTGATTACAGACAGAAGCTTTATTTTAAATCCTTCCTCTTGCTCTCTATCCACACAAACGCCCACCATCCCGTTCCCCCTGAGTTTACCCTCTCGAAAAGCACACTCTCCTGTTCGGATCATTCTTGCGTCCTTTTTCTTTTGAGAGTTGAATGAATAAACCCAGAGTCATTCATTTGAAATAAAAATCTAGATTCACTGAAGGTTATTGTAGAATCCACACAGAGTGAACACAGATGGAACGAAGGGTAGGATACTGGTTTATTGACACGTACACTATCTCTCTCCATTTGCCAAAGGGTCTCCCGACCCGACCTACACTCAGGTTGGGGTTCTTGTACTATGTTGGCTCCTCTTGTTAAAGGGGAAGGCCAGCCTTATTAATGGGGTAATTCGTTCGCTGTGAAGGTCACGGGGATCTGGATGGTCCACACCCCGTGACCTCGGCAGCGGTTGTAACAATTATCATAGGAATTCTGGAGCCTGGTGTACACATAGGAGAAGGAGGATCTGTGATTGGAGGAGCAGATATGATGTTCACGTGTGCTGCTCCTCCAATCCCTGCCCTCCTGCCAGTCCGACCTTCGGGCAGCTTCATGGTTCTAGCTTGGAAAAATAAGATCTGACCAGTCCGATTTTTTTTTAAGCCAGTCGTTCAGGTCTGGAGCTCTATCTGTTCAGGCTGGACAATGAAAAGGCCTCTGTCGTCAGCAAAGAGTGCAGGATCTCCTTGTCCCAGAAGGGCCCTGGTGATTTGTACCAGGTCCAACACCGCCACCAACCTCACCACCCTCCACAACTGCCCCCCTCTCCTGGACATGTGTGCCTCGTAGTCTATGGTTCTGACTGGTGCTCAGCATCAACCCACGCAGCACCAAGTGATACACTATGTGTTACGGTTCTGTGCATGAGCTGCACGTCAGCGCTTGTTAGGACTTTGCCCCTAATTTGGAAAGTAGCCAAACCCAAGTATGTGTCAAGGTGCCACAATTCATTACATCGCAACTGAAGTGACAGAGGGAATGAAAGAAAATAAGCCAGAGAAGGACTGTGCCTGACTGCCAATGAGTTAAAATATAATTAATGTGCATTCTCTCTGTGCTGCACTGGAGTGTCAGCCTAGATTATGCGCTCAAATCTCTGGAGTGGGATTATGAACCTACAGCTTCTGACTCAGAGGTGAGCGCAGTGCCACTGAGTCGGAGCTGACACGACACTTACCGATGTCTCTATGCAAGTATGATTGCGATTCTATTCTTGAGTAATGGATGAGATATGGGATTCTTTGTACTCAGCACAGAACTAGCCAAGAAATAGCGAGCTATGAATATATCATCTTGAGAAATAGAGAGCAAAGGGATCAGTTAAAAGGGCAAGATCCCCGAGAATACAGCTAAAAAGTTAGACTGATTAAAGAGAAAAATTCAGGCTGTCCCAGAGTGTGGGTCAGGCAGAGCCGCATATAATGGTGGAAATGTAGATGAGCTGGAGAGAGAGGGCGAAAAATAAACAGATGTCATTTGAAAGACGAATGTAGAAGTTCATATGTAGGAAGGAAAACAAGGCCTGAGTTTTGTAAAGGGAATGAAAAGGCTGATCACAGCAGTTCTCAAAGTAGAAAGGCGATGTAAGGGGAATTTAATGAGGCCTTGTAGAATCTCGCTAACACTGAGTGCAGGACAGAAATTGGGTCCGTAGTTTTCCTCTTTATCCCACAGCCAACTTCACTGAAAAACAAGAGAGCTAATCGTTTTTTTCAATGCTGTCCATGGGAGCTTACTGTCCACAAATTGACTGTGAAGTTTCCTATGGCCTGATTTTCACACTCCCCCACAGGCAGGTTCTTAGGTGGGAATGGGGAGGGGGGGAGGGGGGGGAGCATGAAATTGAAGGAACGGGTCTCCGTCCGGATTCTCTCCTGCCCTGACCATGCAGTGATTTACACTGAGGTGGGCAAAGCCAGTGCTTGCCCCAATTGAGGCCCCTTACTGGCCTTTTATTGGCTTCTTCCCACCCAGCCTCAATTTAAGGCTGGTGGGAGGATTGACTTTGCTGCAGGGTAGGTGGCGATGCGTTCCCCGCCAACTCCTCAGACGGCAGTAAGTGAAAAATTCAGGCCTATGTCACAACAGTGACCGCACTTCAGAAATAATTCATTTGTTGGAAAGCACTTTGGAACATCCCAAGGTCATGGAAAGCATCGTGGAAATGCTTCTGCGGTTTGGTTTCTTCTTTCTGGGGAATTAATCGGAGTTGATGGGAATGTAGAATGTGAAACACAAACAGATCTCATCGGATGGTGGAATGGGCTCGAGGGACTGAATGGTCTACTTCTGCTCCTGTTTCATACATTCTTATGAAGGCCAGTCACCAAATTGCATGCAGCAAGACTTTGTATCAAAGAAGAGCATGGAGAATTAAAGTCCAGGGGGTGACATTGGCTGGCACACAAACACTGTGTTGGTTGTTCCTCCTCATGATTATAGTGTGCAGCCAGTGTTAAAGAAGCTGTTGCATGACTGTATGATGCCTGAATGCACTATTGTGAGAGGCTGGCATGAGATTAAGCCTGCACTACTTCAAGACAACTTTGCGGGACTGACCTGAGAATGAAACAAAAATGGCAAAATATAGCAGGGAGCATTCTCTAAGGTTCTCAGCGCAGCACTGAATGCTACACTGCAGGAGATGTACCAAAGGTTATCCTGGATCCACAGGAGAGGAGGATGCCCTCCATGCTGACTCTGAGAAGGCAATGGGAGAAGATGGCCATCATAGGTACATAGGCCTAGAATCCATGGCAAGAGAAGTTTCGAGACTTCATATGAAGTGACAAGTCAGTGAATACGTCTTCCAATCCCATATTCCACTGCAATGCCTCCAACCCTCCAAGGCTACTTCTCATGATTTTTTCTTGTGCCTCCCACAGATGCTGACATTGAGACGCCGGGACCAATTCCTTCATCATCACCTGTCCAGGCGTTGCCAGAGTGGGCCTCAGATCAAGCACTGCCCCACCTTACAAGCTCACCCTCTGCCTGCTCAGACACCATTACCTTAAGTAGGTCCTTCCACAGGATTAGCTAGGGTGGCTTTGGGTAATGAGAGCTGCACCCCTGTGCAGGAGGAGGTGTCAGAGGCAGAGAGGCTGTCCTTGGAGGAGTCATGCTGAATTAGGAGCAGTGGAAGAAGTCCTTGGCGTCAACCAAGCTAGTTTCAGCAAGGACGACAGCACAGGAGAACAGGTACTGGCCCTTACCACCTACACTGAAAATGGCTTTCAAAACAAATCTTGAAGACTGGTGCTGTGTTCCTTGCCTTGACCTCACAGACACCGAGGACACCATTTGGCACACTGAGCTCCTCCTGAAGTGGTCATGGCCCCCATCATTCCCCCCCAACCGGAAAACACTGTTGAGCAATCAAAGGCCCAGAGTTCACCTTGGACAGGCAGAAAGTACATGGCAGGGAACAAACTATGCACCATATCATAGAAGGCTGTCCAATCCACAGACTCAGTGGAGGCCTATCCACACAGAACATAGCAGGACGGTAAGACACTGCTTGGCTTAGGGACTTTGCATTGGCTAAATTATAAATAAATAGGTATAATTGCAGGGCCACAGGAGTCACAGAAAAGGAGGCTCTACCTAGGTCAACAGCAACAGGTGAGCTCCCACATTAAAGTTCCTTGAGAAAGTACGGGATCATCAGCTCAGTGTGAAAGAGTCCAATCAGCTCATATGCCCTACCAGAGCTCATGGTTATTAACCCATGAGCTTCTCCATTGAGAGAATGACCAAACTCATGGGCAGTCCAATGTGCTATCACCTGCAGTGTGTGAAGGAGTTTTGCGTTCGATTGGATTGGCCAGTGGTATTTCTGCTGCAGCAATGTCTGTTTGGGGAGGATTCCAGCTGATGGACCCCTCCAGAGATCCGGCCTCCTTTGCCTATTTGTCTGAGGGTTCATCTGTGCAGCAGGGCCGAGTGATAGAAGCTGCTCCTGCAATGTCACCATTGCAAAGGTTTCTGGAGGGGTTTCCGCTGGCACTTTCACAATGAAGACAACTACCATGTTCATCTCGGCTGCAAGCAGAGACAAGTGAGCAGGTTGCATCCACCTCATCTCATGACATGAGGGGTGCACAGTGTGGAAATGGTCAAGAGCAGAGGCCACCATGTCAGTCAAAGCGTTGAGTAGGTAACTTGGCTTCTCTTTCATTTGTAAATGTGCACTTCGTATCTATTTCTCAACCGTGTAACTTTTGTATTTTTATTTTTGCGATGTGGGTGTCTTTGGCAAGGCCAGCATTAGTTGCCCATCCCCAATTGCTCCTGATCTAAATGGGCTGCTTGACCATTTCGGAGGACACATTGCTGTGCGTCTGCAGCCACATGGAGGCCAGACCGGGCAAGGACGACAGATTTCCTTCCCCAAAGGACATTAGTGAACCAGATGGGTTTTTAAAAAACAATTGCTGATAGTTTTCATGGTTACCATTACTAAAACTATCTTCATATTCCAGATGTATTCATTCTATCAGTTTCTGCAGTGGGATTTGAATCCATGCTCCCAGACTATTGGCCTGGATCTCTGGATTATTAATCCAGTGACATTATCAGTGCACCACAATCCCCGCAAACTCTTAGCTGATGAAGCCAACGTGTGACCCTGCATTTGTTAATGATGGTACAGGAAAAGAGCTACCCACCTTAGTGGGTAGCCAGGGAACCTCAGTATTCTGCAACACATCCTCGTCATCGTCCATGTCCTGCTCCTTCTCTTCCTCGGATGAGCTGTGTCAATTCAGCACTTTGTTTTGTTCAGGGTTCATACCCTTCTGGAGGATCATGTCATGGAGAATGCAACAGACCACGACAATGAGTGAGACCTCTGCGGGAATGTGCTGCAGGGCACCACCAACTGGTCCACACTTTCAGAAACTGATGGTCTGCTCAACAGCTGTCCAAGTCAGCAGATGACTTGGACTATATTGCCTCTCTACCATTATTAGGTATCTTGGTATCTTGTGGCATGGTGAGTAGCCACCACTTCAAGGAGCTTTCCTTGCTCTCTTAGAATCCACCCCCAGAGTTTGGGTGGTGACATGAATTGCTGCAGCATCCTGGGCTGGCAGGGAATGAAGGAATCATGGCAGCTGTCAGAAAAGTGTGCATGGAGGAAACTCTTACTGTGGCCACAGACCAGCTGAACGTTGAGAGAGTGGAATCCCTTCCTGTTGATGGATATCACTGGGTGCTTCATAGCCATTTCTATGTAATTGATGATGCGCTGCCACTGGAGAATCCAGGGATGCAGGCAAGAACCACTGCCCACTGTGATTGCGGGAATCACATCTGGCTGAATTGAATGTACTGTCCAGCCGTAACAAAGGAGACATCAGTGATTTGGAATGCAGTAGTGTGTTGTCACTTGCAAGATGTCACTGAGGTTTGCAGCTGATCCTTGGAAGGAGCTAGAAGTGAAGACGTTCAAGGCCACCATGGCTTTAGGGTCTGTTGGCAAGACATGGAAAGCAGTGCCATGAGGTGCTAAGTCTTCGACATAAAGCAAGGGCATAAATCGGCAAAGATCTCAGTGACTATCTGCCGGGAGATCTGCCAGGACTCACAAGTCCTGTGAGTTAAAACTCCCCCTGTGTTTGAATTAACTCACTTGTGAAGTGATTGCTTATCATGACAACATCCAGATTAAAACGCTGGCCTGCAATGCAGAAGTATTTGCATTTCATCGGCTGTAAAGCAATTTGGGATGTGCTGACGTCCTGAAAGATGCTGGTTAAATGTAAGCTTTCAAGTCTTTTGGTCCCCATCCCACCTTCCCCAGCCCCCCACCCCAACCTCACCCCACCCCACGCCACCATTTTGAATGCACTGACCAAGTTCCAAATAAACTATCCTCTCGAAGGTTCACTGCTGCAATAAGCACTTTGCATTCCAACTGATTACCTGCCCATGTTGTCTTGCTCTGGCTGTTCAAACATGCTCCAACGCTTGCTATTCAGTCTGCATTCACCCAGGGAAAACACACAATTGAAGAACAGCAGTATTTGAGTAATGAAGCGAATTGAGCAAATTCATCCTGGTGAATTTCTTATTGTGAAAAAGAATTCAAATCCAAAAGGAACACAACTTAAACACGAGGAAGTTAGTTCTTAGGAGAGAAGGCAGCAAAACCTCCAGAGTTGAGGAGGATACTGTACAGGTGGAGTATAAATGAGACAATTGATGTATTTTTGAAGCAGGCAATTATCAATGGAGTTGATAAGAGGATGGGTTGATGAGGTGATGTATTAAAAAGAGTGGAGATGTGTTCCTTGGGCCCAGCGAGGAATCATTTCAATTGCACTCGCGACAGCTGGGGTGACAGCGGGCTGAGAGCCAGTTTTACATCTCCTTCCATTTTCATTCCCGTTGTGTCCATGCGACTTGTTGGAAGACCCGACAAGGAGAGAGAAATGGTTGGAGGGAAGAACGTGAATGTCAGACAGGAAGGGACAGTTTCTGGGAAGCAGGGGTATGTGTTGCGGCTGTTTGACACCACACACAGATATGAAGTAGGTTCAGGAGTTTCGGGACAGAGGTTGTTCATCATAGGATCATAGAATCTATACAATACCAGAGGAGGCCATTTGGCCCATCAAGTCTGCACCAATTCACTCTGCCAATACGTGCAACCCTGCAAACTAACCTACACATCCCTGGACACTAAGGGGCAAGTTAGCATGGCCAATCTACCAAACCTGCACATCTTTGGACTATGGGGGAAACCGGAGCACCCAGAGGAAACCCACGCACACACGGGGAGAACGTGCAAACTCCACACAGACAGTTACCCAAGGCTGGAATTGAACCTGGGTCTCTGGCACTGTGGGGCAGCAGTGCTAACCATTGCGCCACCGTGCCACCCAAAGATGAAATAGGCACACCTTCATGACCTTAGGGTGTCAGAAAGTGAACAAAACAGCCAATGAAGAATATTTGAAGCGTAGTCAGTGTAATATAGTGAATAAGCAGCCAACCTGTGTCAAGACAGATTCCACAAATGGCAATGATGTCATGACCAGATGATCGATTGTTTTTAATGTTGGTTGAAGGCTAGACTTTGCCAGCATAACAGGGAGAACTCATTTCTTCTTCCTTAAGATAACACCATGGGAATGCTCTCATGAGAGGGCAGATGGGGGCCCTCAGTTAATATCTCACTTGAGAGAAAGTGCCTCCTTCAGTGCTGTGTTGAAGCAGCAGCCAGGATTAGATGCTGAAATCGCCCAAGTGGGATTTGAACCCATGGCTTTCCTGACCCAGAGAGTGCGAGCACTTGCCTTACCACTTAAACTACTGTGTTAAAGATGTAAGGGTGTCAGACTCACTTGCTCTCATTCACCCAAGTTATTAGTTGATTATTTAAATAAGATGGTCATTAATGAATTAATTGTGTCAGCTTTTCTTTCTTACAAAAACTATGGAAATAATGTGTTCCTTACAGAAAAACGGATGGGAAATAATTGCATGTATTAATATTTCATTGTAAGAACAATTTTAATTACCCGGTAGAATTAATTATAGCTGTTACCTCAAGCTTTCAAATGTTGCAGATTGGAACCTAATGAGAGATGGAAATAGACTGCATTCATTTCCCTCATCTCATACAGGGCTGAGTTTAGGAAATAAATGACATTTTTTATTCAGATTAAATTGGATTCTGTTGAACCACTAATGCATCATGCATCACACATTCAGTGGCAGTTTCTCCAGAACCGCAACCACGTGGATGCTCTTCACATGTGAGCTGGGGGATGTTGGAATGTTATTCAACTAAGTGAAGCTTCACAGGCCAAGTTAAACCTTGCCCTCACCTACTGTCCAGCTGCAGTAGTTATGGATTGGAAGCACATATGAGAATGACTGGGAAGATTTTCCCCATCCTTATGGACCCAGAGGCACTCATGCCAATTGATTCTCTCCTCCTGCTGCCCTGGCTGTGATGAACCAACATAGCATGGAGCGGGGTTGAACTTGGTTTGTCCTGCTACCTGATCAGGCTTAGATAGATGATGTACAAATAAAGGAGTAGAGGCAAGGCAGGAGAGCATAATAATAACTTGGGACATGAGGATCAGAGAATGACAGGAAGGGACAAATGGGGGAAAAAAAAACAAGAATGCACCAACAGTCAAGGCTAGATGTTAGAAACATAGAAAAAACACAAGATGTACGGCTATGTATCTGAATGTGCGTAGCACTCAGGACAAAGTAAATTAATTGGTCGCACACACTGAAGTCAATAAATATGATCTGATAGCCATAATGGAGTCTTGGCTGCAGGATGACCAGGATTGGATCCTGAATGTTGAGGGTTATATGACAATCAAGAAGAATGGGAAGCTTGGTAAAAGGTGGAGGGGTAGCACCGTTAATTAATGGTGGTATTGTTGCAATAGAGATGACCTTACCTCAGAAGAAAAGAATGTCACTTCAGTTTGGCTGGAGATAAGTAAGAGTGAAGGAAATAAATCACGAGTGGAAGTGGTCTACAGCCTAAAGGTAAGTGCAATGTAGGACAAAGTATACAAGAAGAAATCTAACTGCACTGTAGAGGTGAGGTGAGAGTGACTGCCCTTGACATCAAGGCAGCATTTGGCCAAATGTGGCATCAAGGACTCCTAGCAAAACTGGAGTCAATAGGACTCAGGGGGAAAACTCTTTTGGAGTCATATCAAGCACAAAAGAAGATGGTTGTGGTTGTTGGGCGTCAGGCATGCTACTGCCAGGGAATGACTGCAGGAGTTCCTCAGGGTAGTGTCCATCATAAAGTCAAAAGTGTTAGGGCAGCACGGTGGCCTAGTGGTTAACCCTGATGCCTCACGGCGCCGAGGTCCCAGGTTCGATCCCGGCTCTGGGTCACTGTCCGTGTGGAGTTTGCACATTCTCCCCTTGTCTGCGTGGGTTTCGCCCCCACAATCCAAAAATGTGCAGAGTAGGTGGATTGGCCACACTAAATTGCCCCCTTAATTGGAAAAAATAATTGGATAATCTAAATTTTAAAAATATATAAATAAATAAAGTCAAAAGTGGAGATGTTCGCTGATGATTGAACAATGTTCACCACCAATTTCATGTATAAATGCAGAATGAAATGGACAATGTTCCAGCTTGGGTTGACAAGTAGCAAGTAACATTGCTTGCAACGGGTGCAACCCACAGTCCAAAGATATGCAGGTTAGGTGAATTTGCCTTGCTAATTGCACCTTGGTGTCCAACGGTTAGGTGGGGTTATGGGGATAGGGTGGGGGTGTGGGCCTGGGTAGGGTACTTTTTCGGAGAGTCAGTGCAGACTCGATGGACCAAATGGCATCTTCTGCACTGCACTGATTCTCGGATTCGATAAACACAAATCAAAAAAATATCAGATGTTACAAGGACAGTGACAGCAAAAACCCCCGGGGCACTTTTAAAATCTTATGACTTTAATCTAACTTAAAACATACAAACATTTTTAAACATGCCATGGGTAAAGCTATATTTGATTTGATTTTGATTTGATTTGATTTCTGTCACGTGTACCTCACGTGTCGTGCTATGCTTTTTGAAGTCGATGATCAGTCTTTTTGAGATTTAGCGAGAGGTTGTTTTCGGTACACCATGCAACCAAGTGATTTATCTCCCTTCTGTAGTCGGATTTGTTGTTGTTTGAGTTACGACCCACCACAGTCGTATCAACTGCAAACTTGTAGATTGAGTTAGAGTTGTTGTGTTATTCACCCTGGGGTAACACGGACTGGTACTGGATGCAGTTAAACTGGAAAGCAGACACCAAACTTAGACGTTAGTTCAATAGGATGTATTGAACTTCTGTAACAAGGCACACAGCTTGCTGTGGGTTGACACTCTACTACTCTAAGTGTGCTAACTAAAACTAACTAGACCAGACTAGCTCTGAGCCACGCGGAGAGGTGCTAACTGATATATATACACCCTGACTGTCACTACAGTTGTTACCAGTGGAAAGAGAGGGACTGTTGATGCCTTGTGTGTTTTATAGTGGAAAACCCACCTCTCGTGTTCTGTCTGGTAATTGGTTGTGTTCTGTCCTGTGTGTTGATTGGCTGTACTGGGTGTCTGTCACTGCCTGTCTGCATCTCATTATGTGCATGAGTGCACATCATGACAGGAGTTAAATCTTGCCACACAGTGGTGTGTATAGGGAATAGAGTAGAGGACTGAGCACACAACCTGCGGGGTCCCGGTGTTGAGGACTATTGTGGAGGAGGTGCTGTTGCCTATCCTGACAGATTGCAGTCTGTGGTGAGGAAGTCCAGGATCCAGCTGCTCAAGGAGGGGTCAAGTCCAAGATTGCAGAGTTTGGTTATTAGTTTTGTCGGGATAATGATGTTGAAGGCGGAGCTGTAGTCTATGAACAGCAGTCTTACATAGGTGTTCCGGCTTGGATCACTGTCTGTGCAGAGTCTGCACATCCTCCCCGTGTGTGCGTGGGTTAACTCCGGTGCTCCGGTTTCCTCCCACAGTCTAAAGATGTGCAGGTTAGGTGGATTGGCCATGATAAATTGCCCTTAGTGCCCAAAATTGCCCTTAGTGTTGGGTGGGGTTACTGGGTTATGGGGATAGGGTGGAGGGGTTGACCTTGGGTAGGGTGCTCTTTCCAAGAGCCGGTGCAGACTCGATGGGCCGAATGACCTCCTGCACTGTAAATTCTATGATAAATTTACATGATTAATTCATCCATTTTATTGCGAATGCTCCACACGTTAAGCCACAAACGTTGCAGGCTTGTCTTTTCAACATTCTTTGTCCCATTCACATTATTTTTCACTGTGGCCCTGTTTGAATCTGGCCCTTGGTTTCTCTGCCTATTACTTTTCTTATTCCCTTTTCTGTCTTTTGTTTTTCTGCCTGATTCTCCCTCCTCTGACACCTTGCATAGCTTCCCAGCCCCCTGCTATTTTAGTTTAAACCCTCTCCGGCCACTCTTGCAAATACTTGCCTGAGGATATCAGTCCCGGTTCCGTCCAGTTTGCACTGGTCCCACCTCCGCTCGTATGGAGAGTGCAAGATGCAAGATCAGTCATGAGGGCACTGAAATGAAATGAGAGAGAAGACAATTTGGTGCAAAAATGGGATTTTCAGAATTTATTTTACTGGGATTCTGCGTTGGGGACTTTTCAAAAATGGTGAAAGCCTTGGAATAAAATGTACCAGCTGTTGGATTGAAAATTGGCTCAGGCCCAGCAAGCTGTGCTTGATAAATGGTTGCGGCACAGTGTCAGGGACTAATTGGGTTCCTGTTCCATTCCTGAGCAATTTTGGAGGGGAAGCATAATCCTTTAATGTACTTATTTCAACCAGCCATCTGGCCAACTCCAGCCTGGTGAAATTTAATCAAGGCAAGTGGTCCAGACAAGCCAAACAAATATGAACAATGGACCAGGAGTAGGCCATTTAGATCCTCCATGATTCTGTGTAATGGTGACTGATCTGCAGCTCAATTCCATGTGCCCATCTTTGTCCATGTCCCTTCATATCTTTGGTTATCCAACATCTATCAATCTCAGATTTTAAATTTACAATTAATCTGACATCGGTTGCCTTTGGTGGAGGAGAGTTCTCTATGTGTGCAAGTGTTTCGTAATTTCAATCCGGAAAGTTCTGACTCCAATTCTCAATCCCGAGTCCCAGACTGTCCCAATCAATGGAAAGTATTTATATCGACCCCATTTTCCTTAAAATTGTGACATCTTCGATCAATTCTCTGCGAACTATCTAAATTCCAAGGAATACAGCCCTACTTTGTACAATCTCTCCCTGTAAATTAATCTTTGGGCTTCAGTTATGATTCTACATTAAGAAAGGAAACAGGGACAGTCCAGCAAATTATAGGCAGGTGAGCCTGACATCAGTGGTGGGGAAGCTTTTGGAAAAGATACTGAGGGACAGGATGTATGCACCTTTGGAGGAAAATGGACTAGTCAGTGACAGGCAGCATGGTTTTGTACGGGGAGGGTCATGTCTCACCAACTTGATTGGGTTTTTTGATGAGGTGACAAGGAAAATTGCTGAGGGAAGGGCTGTGGATGTAGTTTATATGGACTTTAGTAAGGCGTTTGACAAGGTCCCACATCGCAGACTAGTACAAAAAATAAACTCACACGGGATTCAAGGTGAGCTGGCTAGATGGACACAGAACAGGCTTGGTTATAGGAGACAGAGAGTAGCAGTGGAAGGGTGGTTTTCAGAATGGAGATCTGTAGCTAGTGGTGTTCCACAGGGATCAGTGCTGGGACCTCTGTTGTTTATAGTATATATAAATGATCTGGTGGAAAATGTGAGTGATCTGATTTGTATGTTTGTGGATAACACGAAGATTAGCGGAGTTGCTGATATTGCCAAGGATTGCCAGACGACACAACAGGATATAGATAGATTGGAGACTTGGACAAAGAAATGACAGGTGGAGTTTAATCCCGACAAATGCGAAGTGATGCATTTTGGAGGATCAAATCTAGGTATGAATTATACTGTAAATGGCAGAACTCTCAGGAACATTAACATACAGAGGGATCTGGGCGTGCAGGTCCACAGTTCCCTGACAACGGTAACACGGGTGGCCAAGGTGATTAAGAAGGCATATGGCACGCTTGCATTCATCAGCTGGGTCATTGAGTACAGGAGTTGGGAAATCATGTTGCAGCTGTGTAAAACCATGTGTCATGTGAGAGTACCTTTAAGAAATTGATGTTTAAGCAATGTACCTTTAAGAAATGGAGCAGCCCATATTACTGAAGTGATGTCAGAGGTTGAGAGTAGCTGAGTTGAGCTCACTTCTGCTTTTTGGGAGTTTTAGTTTCAGTTTTGAGAAAAAGAGCTTGGGTGTGTCTGTGTTTGCAGTAAGCTGGATCGGCTGTGATCTCTGCCAAGAAAGACTATCTCTGAATCATTTGGGTGATTTAAACAGATAATAGTAATGTCTTTAACCTGATGTGTTTCTGTTTAAAGGTGTAAAGGTGTTAAGTCTTTTGGAGGTTTGAAGGAACATTTTGAGGGATTATAGAACATAGAACAGTACAGCACAGAACAGGCCCTTCGGCCCTCAATGTTGTGCCGAGCCATGATCACCCTACTCAAACCCACGTATCCACCCTATACCCGTAACCCAACAACCCCCCCCTTAACCTTACTTTTATTAGGACACTACGGGCAATTTAGCATGGCCAATCCACCTAACCCGCACATCTTTGGACTGTGGGAGGAAACCGGAGCACCCGGAGGAAACCCACGCACACAGGGGGAGGACGTGCAGACTCCACACAGGCAGTGACCCAGCCGGGAATCGAACCTGGGACCCTGGAGCTGTGAAGCATTTATGCTAACCACCATGCTACCCTGCTGCCCCTTAATGGATGGATTATTTAGTGTTGTATTATTTTCGGGGTTATCTTTGAAGTAAGGGGTGTTGAGGGATCCAATGTTTATTTGAAAAGGTTAAGTTGAATTCATGGGATAAACATTGTTTTGTGTTTAAAAACCCATGTGTCTATCATTGTAATACCACACCTGGAGACCAAGCCGTGTGCTTCAAAATCAACAACACATTAAAGGGAGAGGTTGGTTGAACTCTATGATACATTTTGGGTTCTGAAAATGCAGCTCCCATAACACATGGTTGGGCCGCATTTGGAGTATTACGTGTAGCTCTGGTCACTACATTATCAGAAGGATGTGGAAGCTTTGGAGAGAGAGTGCAAAGAATGTTCACTTGGAATTTGTCTGGTCTCGAGGGTGTTGGTAATGCGGATCTGGTAGTCACCACTGTTGTATATATCACTTACATGAGATGGAATATGGTCAGGCTCCTGTACTACAGGTACAGGGGTAGATCCCTGCCTGCTGGCTCCGCCCAGTAGGCGGAGTATAAATGTGTGTGCTCACCGAGCTGCAGCCATTTCGGCAGCAGCTGCAGGAGGCAACACATCTCTGCGTAATAAAGCCTCGATTACACTCTATTCTCGTCTTGTCGTAATTGATAGTGCATCAATTTATTAAGCAGAGATTTTACAACGATGCACCTCCGCATCAAACCAGTTCGCCTGCAGCTACAACCTCAAGCAGACAACGCCAAGTCGGCCTTTGCCCACTGGTTAGCTTGCTTTAAAGCCAACATCGGATCTGCAACAGAACAACCCACAGAAGCACAGAAACTCCAGATCCTGTATACACAGCTGAGCTCCGATATCTTTCCCCTCATCCGGGACGCACCTACATACGCTGACGCCATGGTCCTTCTGAAAGGGAACTACATCCAGCAGACCAACAAAATCTACGCCAGGCACCTCCAGTCCACGCGGCATACACTCCCCGGTGAGTCTGTGGAAGATTTTGGGCGTGCCCTGCACGCCCTGGCGAGGGACTACGATTGCCAGGTCGTTTCGGCCGTTGAACATTCTGAACTCCTAATCAGGGACGCCTTTGTTACGGGCATAGGGTTGGCGTACATCCGGCAGCGCCTCTTAGAAGGGACTACCCTTGATATCGCGGCGACCAAGAAACCCGCGACCTCACTAACGGTCACCTCCCATAGTGTACAAGCGTACGCATCCGCCCGCATGGCGCCCCCCTCCTGGACATCGTGGACCCCACCAGCAAACACCCCATCCTGGACCCCACAAGCGACCACTCCATCATTCACCCCACCAGCAACCGCCCCCAGCCAACCCCAAGCCTGTGCCGCGCGGCAGCCAGCGAACCTCGGGGGACCCAAGTGCTACTTCTGCGGACAAACATAGCACCCCCGGCAGTGCTGCCCGGCGAGGAGCGCACTCTGCAAGGCCTGCGGGAAGAAAGGACATTTCGCTGCAGAGTACCAGACCTGCTCGATCGCCACTGTAACCAGGCCCATTGTTCCTGCACCCCCCACGTGTGACCCATGGGTGCCGCCATTTTTGCCCCCACAACCCACGTGCGGCCCGTGGGCATCGCCATCTTCCTCGTCTCAGAACACATGCAGCTCGTGGGCGCCATCATTTTGTTTGCCTCAGGACACGTGCGGCCCGTGGGTGTCGCCATTTCCCCCCCCCCCATCAGGTCTCGTGCGGCCCGTGGGCACCGCCATCTTTAACGCTGCCCACCACGATGGTCGATGGGCACAAGACATCATGCCTTCTTGACTCCGGGAGCACAGAGAGTTTCATCCACTCCGATACAGTAAGGTGCTGCTCCCTCGCGGTACACCCCATCACACAACGAATCTCCCTGACCTCCGGATCCCACTCCGTGGAGATCCGGGGGTACTGCACCGCCACCCTCACCGTCCAGGCCGTAGTGTTCAGTGGCTTCCGGCTGGTGCAAAATGGGGTTCCAGGGCCCGACCCTGATCGCATGCGCCCCCTCATGGAACTACCCCTCCCCCACTGCCCCAAGGCCCTCAAACGATGTCTGGGGTTCTTCTCATACTGCGCCCAGTGGGTCCCTAACTAAGCGGACAAGGCCCGCCCACTCATTCACTCCACCGCTTTCCCCTGACGACGAAGGCTCACCAGGCCTTCAACCGTATCAAGGCCGACATCGCCAAGGCCGCGATGCACGCGGCCGACGAGACGCTCCCCTTCCAAGTCGAGAGCGATGCATCAGATGTCGCTCTGGTCGCCACCCTCAACCAGGTAGGCAGGCCAGTGGCATTCTTTTCACGCACCCTCCATGCCTCAGAAATTCGGCACTCCTCCATCGAGAAGGAGGCCCAAGCCATTGTAGAAGCTGTGCGGCATTGGAGGCATTACCTGGCCGGCAGGAGATTCACTCTCCTCACTGACCAATGGTCAGTTGCCTCAATGTTCAACAACACACAGCGGGGCAAGATCAAAAATGATAAAATCTTGAGGTGGAGGATCGAGCTCTCCACCTACAATTACGAGATTTTGTATTGCCCCGGTAAGCTCAACGAGCCCCCCGATGCCCTATCCCGAGGTACATGTGCCAGCGCACAAGTGGACCGACTCTGGACCCTACATGTCGCTCTCTGTCACCCAGGGGTCAACCAGTTCTTTCACTTCATAAAGGCCCACAATCTGCCCTACTCCATTGAAGAGGTCAGGGCTATCACCAGTGACTGCCAGGTCTGCGCGGAATGCAAACCGCACTTCTACCGGCCAGACCACACGCATCTAGTGAAGGCCTCCCGCCCCTTTGAACGCCTCAGCGTGGATTTCAAAGGCCCGCTCTCCTCCACCGACCAAAATACGTATTTCCTTAACGTGGTCGACGAATACTCCAGATTTCCCTTCACAAGCCCATGCCCCGATGTGAAGTCTGCCACAGTCATCAAATCACTCATCACCATCTTCGCCTTGTTCGGTTTCCCCGCCTACATCCACAGCGACCGGGGATCCTCCTTTATGAGTGATGAGCTGCGTCAGTACCTGCTCAGCAAGGGCATTGCCTCAGAGAGCTTCGTGTAGGGTCCAGAGTCGGTTCACTTGTGCGCTGGAAGGCCGTCCAGCTGGCCCTACGGTCCAAATATCTCCCAGTCTCACGCTGGCAGGAGGTCCTCCCCGGTCCGCCCTTTACTCCATCCGATCGCTACTTTGCATCGCGACTAATACAACCCCCCATGAACATCTCCTTGCCTTCCCCAGGAAGTCCACCTCCAGGGTTTCACTCCCTACGTGGCTTCCAGCTCCAGGACCCGTTCTCCTCCGCAAGTACGGACCACAAGGTGGACCCATTAGTCGAGAGGGTACAGCTACTCCATACAAACCCGCAGTATGCCTACCTGGCGTACCCCGACGGCTGCCAAGACACTGTCTCCCTCAGGGACCTAGCACCAGCTGGTTCCCCACCCCCCCCCCCCCCCATCTGCCCCGGCGCCACCCTTCCTCCCCTCAGCGCACCTCACCACAGCCCCCGCTCCAGGATGATACGTCCTCCCCTTGGTCCCACCTGGGGATGAAGATGAGGTCTACATGCTCCTGGAGTCATCGGTGACCGAGCCGACGCCTGCATCGCCACCAGGACTGCGGCGCTCACAATGGAAGATCAAGGCACTCGGCTGAATTTGTGAACTTTCCCAAAATGTTAACCTTAAAATGCATGTAAATAGTTTTTCCACCACCCCTGCTGGGATCTTTTTTTTAACAGGGGGTGAATGTGGTAGTCACCACTGTTGTATTTTTCCCTTACGAGATGTAATATGGTAAGGCTCCTGTATTACAGGTACGGG
This sequence comes from Scyliorhinus canicula, assembly GCF_902713615.1. NCBI lineage: Eukaryota > Metazoa > Chordata > Chondrichthyes > Carcharhiniformes > Scyliorhinidae > Scyliorhinus > Scyliorhinus canicula. The sequence continues at coordinate 158,982,180 of NC_052146.1, forward strand.
GGGTAGATCCCTGCCTGCTGGCTCCGCCCAGTAGGCGGAGTATAAATGTGTGTGCTCACCGAGCTACAGCCATTTCGGCAGCAGCTGCAGGAGGCTACACATCTCTGCTTAATAAAGCCACGATTACACTCTACTCTCGTCTCGTCGTAATTGATAGTGCATCAGAGGAGAGGTTCAATAAACCAGGATTGTTTTCACTGGAAAGACGGAGGCTGAGGGGAGACCCAGATTGGATGTGATATTGGATCTCCACATCGATGTCAGCATTGCAGGAGAGTTGGCTCCCAAGCAAGGGGAAATGTTGTACATTTGATAAGGTTTCTCTGTTGATATTGACGGAGGGAAAGACTGGATCTTGCCCTGGGGCGAACTTGAGTCTTCTTAAGGTTGAGACCGATTTTTTGGGGATGCTTCCATGAAGGTGTAAAGCATGTTTTGGAGATTCTCTTCTGAGAGAATGAGCATGGCAATGTCATCTGCAGACTGAAGTTCCACAGGAGATGTCAGTACAGTTTTCCTCTTGGATTTCAATCCGTTGAGGTTGAAAGGTTTTCTGTCCACCTTATAGACATCCACTCCACTGGGAAGCTTGATCATGACAAGATGAAGGATGGTAGTGATGAAGATGGAGCAAAGGGTAGGGAGATGACACATTCCTGCTTAACTCCAATCTTGACCGCGAAGGGTTCCGTCTTATTTCCATTGCTGAGAACTATCACCGACATCTTGACATCATGACCAGTTCTCATCAACTCCCTCATAAATACCCGTACCAGCCTCCCCGAACAGGCGCCGGAATGTGGCGACTAGGGGCTTTTCACAGTAACTTCATTTGAAGCCTACTTGTGACAAGAAGCGATTTTCATTTCATTTCATTCAAAGCAAAATAATTAAATTAATATTTCTACCATTTTGTGTGGTGCTATCCTATCGATCTTTCTTTACTCCTATTCCCATCACAGCCTCTCTTCTTTTATTGAATTATCAGAAATATTTCATTTTTTTTGTTTCTTGAAAATGTAACTTCTTAATTATTCTTCACCTTCCTAATCATTTTTTCTTACTTTTCTCCTAGTTTCTTCATATTCTCTCTTATCATGGACACCTATGCTGTCTCCGTGCTTACTAGATGTCTCTTTTCGAACACTTCAGTCATCCCCTTACCTCTTTCTTCATCTATGGAGTCTACTCGTGTTTGTTGTTCTATCCTTTTATTGGAATAGATTTTTCCTTCTGCCTGTGCACATAATTTTAAATGTTTCGCATTGTTATTCCACGTCATTGTCTGTCAGTATAGTTGCCATTTTATTTTCCCATATTCTATGCTCAAGCCCAAAATATCAGGGGTGGAATTTTCCGTCGGTGGGACCCCCTGCTTCCTCGGCAGGGCACTTACGGCGTGGGGGGGCCACAATGGGAAATCCCATTAGACAACTGCCAGAATGGAGGATCCCGCTGCTGGTGAGGGTGCACTGCCCAGGAAGTCATAGCTGGTGGAGAATCCATCTCCCAATCTATTACCTTGGTTTCTTCATACTTATGTCCTTCTCTGTTACCATCGTAAAGTGTATCATATATGGTCACTATTGCGTAGTTGTTCTCCTACCTTTTACTTTTTTGTCCTGCTCTGGTTCAGTCCCCATTACCAGGTCCAAGGGCAAATCTTTCCTTTTTAGAATTTTTATGTATTACGTTAGGAAGAAGTCCTGTTTATACTTGAGGAACTCCATTCACTTATTCTCTCTACCTACCTGTTCTGAACACCATTTCACCATTGGGTGGTCTGTAGACTATGTCTATTAGATTCTTTATTATCAGTGTTACGGATTCTATTTTTGCCTTTCCGATAGCTGTGACCATATATTCCACTGCATGAAGCTAACCTGAATAAGCACAACTACCCCACTTCCTTGTTTTCCCATTCTAGCATGTCTAAATGTTATAACCTGTTAAAAGCAGGCCAATTATATTGTTGCGATACATAGATGAAGGGCACTGTTTAATTCAGTACATTGAACACAATCTGGAAACATGGGGGCGACACGTTAGCACGGTGGTTAGTACTGTTGCTTCACAGCATCAGGATCCCGGGTTTGATTCCAGCTTGGGTCACTGTCTGTACGGAGTCTGCACATTCTCCCCGTGCCTGCGTGGGTTTCCTTGGGACGCTCCAGTTTCCTCCCACAAGTCCTGAAAGACGTGCTTGTTAAGCAAATTGGACACTGAATTCTCCCTCTGTGTACCCTAGCGCTGGAGTGTGGTGACGAGGGAATTTGCAGTGTAAATGTAAGCTTACTTGTGACAATAATAACGGTTATGGGGATGGCACGGTGGCACAATGGTTAGCGTTGCTGCCTCACAGCTCCAAGGTGCCGGGTTCAATTTTGTTCTCGGGTGGCTGTCTGTGTGGAGTTTACACTTTCTCCCTGTGTCTGCGTGGGTTTCTTCAGGATGCTCCGGTTTCCTCCTACAGTCCAAAGATGTGCACGTTAGGTTGATTGGCCGTGCTAAATTGCCCTTAGTATCCAAAATGGTTAGATGGGGTTACTGTATTACTAGGATAGGATGGAGGTGTGGCCTTAAGTAGGGTGCTCTTTCAAAGGGCCAGTGCAGACTCGATGGACCGAATGGCCTCCTTCTGCACTGTAAATGCTATGATTCTATATAAATAGAGGACTCATGCTTCAGATTTCCCATGACCGGTGGGAACCACGAGGGCTGGGGTGCATCATCACTCCCGGCAATAACATTTTGGTTTAGTTAGTTAAGTTTCCTTTGAGGTTTTGCTTTAGTTATAGAGCCCATCAGTAGTCTTCTAATTTTTGTTCAATTTATTGATCGTTTGTTTGCTGAATTAAGAGTATAATTTGTCCATCTGATCCTTTGTGAATTTGTTACCCTTTATTTGTTAATTTTATGTATTCAAAAGAGTATAAATACGGGATTCTCTCCATTAACTTATTTTTTTGTTTATTTCTGAGTCTGAAAAAGAATATAAATAGGGGACAGCTGGGACACTGGGTATGCATGAGGAGCATTGGGCGTGATTCTCCGCACCCGGGAGAAATCGTGAGGCTGGCGTCAAAAACGGGCGGGTTTGACGCCAGCCTCCGCCCCCCCGACCGGGAACCGATTCTGGTCCCCGGTCGGGGCTAGCATCCCACGGCCGTGAACTCCGGCATCGCGGGATTAACGAATTTCGTTAAGCCCGCTAGCCAGAGTTAGCGACGGCTGACGTGTCAGATGACGTCAGCCGCGCATGCGCGGATTGGACGACTCCAACCCGCGTATGCACGGATGACGTCATCACGCATTTGCGTGAAACCCGCGCATGCGCGGGCCGGTATGCCCCTCAGCCGCCCCGCGAATGGATACAGCGGGGCGGCGGAAGGATAAAGAGTGCGCGGGGTAAGTACCCACTGCCCACGATCGGTGGGCACCCTTGGCACGGCCGTGGTACTGCCGTGCCAATCGGTGCCATGGTTCCCGAGAACGGGACTTTACGGCCGTTTTTACGAACGGTCAGACCAGGTGTGTTTGACGTTCATAAAAACGGTCGTAAAGGCCTTGGAAATCGGCCCATCGGCCAGCTGAGAATCGCTGCTCGCCGTAAAAAAACGGCGGGCAGCGATTCGTGTCGGGAGGCGGGCGTGGGGGGGGGAGAATAGCGGGAGGGCGTCGGAGCAGCGTGGCCGTAAAAATTTACGCGCCCGCTATTCTCCGCCCCGTCGTGAGTGCGGAGAATTCCGCCCATTGAGTCTGGACAAAGTCAGTAAATTCTCTCAGTAAGGAAAAACATGGGGCGAGATTCTCCGCAAATGCAGAGAATCGTAAAGGCTGCCGTGGGACAGGCCGTGACCCAGGGCAGCCTTCAAGCCCACTTCTGGGGCCGATTCTCGGAAAAAAAACGGCGAGCGGCGATTCGTGGCGTGGGTCGGGCGTGGGGGTGGGGTGGGGGGGGGGTGTGGGGGGGGGGGGGGGAGAATAGCGGGGGGCGTGAAAAATGTCGGGAGGCCCTCCCGCTATTCTCCCACCCGGCATGGGGGGCAGAGAATCGCGCCCATGGTGTCTTATTTTAGAATTCACCAACTGGCTTGGATTCTGTGAGCATGTTCTGCCATTTTTAATTCCACATCCCATTTTTCCTCCAATCGCATCTCTAAATAATTCCTACAATGTATGGTTCCTCCGAATGCATGATTGCTTCCAACTTCCCAATTTTATTTTAGACACTGCATGCAATACTGTGTCAACATTTTAACTAATGTTTCAAAGGATTTCCCCTCACTTGTTTCTCCATCCTTTTATGCTCCTGTTCTATATCTATTTATTCCCTTGTCATCAATGTCCTTCCTCCCTTTATTCTTCCGTATGTTCTCGGGCACTGTTCTATTATATTTAGGCTGTTTATGTTTATTGTAGATTCCCTGGTCGCATAACTCTTTTAAAGCCTGTGCCACCTCCCTATACACTCTTTCTGCTCAGACATAGACATAGAACATACAGTGCAGAAGGAGGCCATTCGGCCAATCAAGTCTGCACCGACCCACTTAAGCCCTCACTTCCACCCTATCCCCATAACCCAATAACCTTCCGCCTAACCTGTTGGACACTAAGGACAATTAATCATGGCCAATCCACCTAACCTGCACATTTTAGGACTGTGGGAGGAAACCGGAGCACCTGGAGGAAACCCACGGCGACAGGGGGTGAACGTGCAGACTCCACACAGACAGTGACACAGCGAGGAATCAAACCTGGGACCCTGGCGCTGTGAAGCCACAGTGCTATTCACATGTGCTACCGTGCTGCCCTTGTGCTACCTTGCTGCCCTCAATGGGTCCCACCCTGAGGCAGGTGAAATCTATCTCATTGTAAAGCTCCTCCCTCTCTCTGAACTAGCACCAATAACTCATGGAATGTAACCTCTTTTTCCCACAACCAGCCCTTTAGTCGAATGTTAATTCTCCTAATCTGTCTGATCCAATGTCAATTTGCGTATGTGTGTGGCAACAATCTGGAGATTATTACCATCGAGGTCCTGTTTTTAATTCAGAGCTCAACTCCTGATATTCTTTCAGTAACACCTCCTCCTTCCTTTCACCTGTGTCTTTTGTTCCAACATAGACCATGACAGCTGGATCTATCCCCTCCCTTTCCAAGCTCCTCACCAGTTGCAATGTGGTATCCCCAAGCCTGGCACCAATTAGACAACAGTACTTCCCTCACATTGTCCATGCTGCCATCTTCATCCTTGTCATCACAAATAGCGAGTATGGTTTACCTGTTTGATAGGACCAATGTCTGTGGGATCTCTTTCTCAACCTCTACTAAATCCCTGCTATCCAGCTCTCTTTCAGTCATATCCTCCCTTTACTAAACCTGTACTTTCCTCTGGGTTGTGATTGTATGATTCGTAAAGCTGCCCAGAGACTACTCTCCCTCATTTCCGTGTCAGAATCTCCCCACCTTGCAATCCAGCTCAATGACTCTTGAGCCGGAGAGATCTGAGACGGTAACACACCTTGCAGACTTGTTTTCTCGGGAAAGAATTGCTGTCCACAAACTCCCACATTCTGCATTCGAGACAGACACCTACCCTGTCATACCACAGATTAGATTGATTTAATCTGTTTAATTAAAGTCTCTATTGAATTCTCATTTGTAGTTATGTCAAAGAGGTAAACTAAGTAAGTTATAAATTTAATCAAGTGTTGATACTTTCCCGGTCCTTGGTTAAACAACTACTGTAGTTCAGAGAGAACAAAAAAGAGACCTTAAAACTCACTAATAATAATAATCTTCATTGTCACAAGCAGGCTTACATTAACACTGCATTGAAGTTATTGTGAAAAGCCCCTAGTCGCCACATTCCGGTGCCTGTTCGGGTACACTGAGGGAGAATTCAGAATGTCCAATTCACCTAACAGCACGTCTTTCGGGACTTGTGGGAGGAAACCAGAGGAAACCCCAGCAGACCTGGCGAGAACGTGCAGACTCCACACAGATAGTGACCCAAACTGGGAATCGAACCTGGGACCCTGGCGCTGTGAAGCAACTGTGCTAACCACTATATTACCGTGCTGCCCCACACACCCCCCTTTAGTCTCCTCTGTTCCATGGAAAACAATCCCAGTCTATTCAATCTCTATTCATAATTAAAACTCTCCATCCCAGGTAACATCCTGATAACTCTCCTCTGCACCCTTTCCAGAACTGCACACAATACTCTAGATGTGGTCTAACCAATGTTTTATACAGTTCTAACATAACCTCCATGTTCTTCAACTCTATGCATCAGCTACACATGTCTTCTTAACCACATTACCCGCCTGTCCTGCTACCTTAAGGGACCAGTGTACATGCACACCAAGGACCCTCTGATCCTCAGTGTTTCCCAGGGTCTTTCTGTTCATAATATATTCCCTGGTCTTGTTTGTCCTGCCTAAGTGCATCATATTCCCACACTCTTACTCTTGGGCCACTTCTTCTTCCGTAAAAGATCTGTACCTCTCGCTTCACTCAGCAAATTCCCCGAGTTAAGGAATACTCTGTCAAAGCTCTACTCCATCAAACTGGACCTGGTGCTTCTTGCTGCATGACTAAGCAAACCTCTTGTATTTATACCAGCTGGAATTCCACGGACATGAGTCAGCCCCTGCCAAACAGGAAACCAGTTCTAATGAGCCAACTAAGTAACTGACAATGTTGGCATGAAGAATCACGGTGTGTTATGCCAGCACAATTAAGAATGAACAATCTGGCTACAGTGTGGATTTTCAACTCAGCTCAATAAAAACAGTCCCAAAGCCATTGAAGTTGGATTCAGCAGACAGTGGAGAGAGCCAGAGGAATTAGATAAATGTGGCAGTGTTTTGATGTGCATTAGTGGTCAAAAATGTTCCAACCCATCTGCATTGACATCAGAAGTGAGCTGCACCATAAACAGGCATTGTTCAATTGGCTCCATTCTCTTTACCCCTAGAGTTTGATTCCTTGTTGATTCTGTTTCCTAACTGCCTCATCCCCCTCTGACCTCTCTGAATCATCGGGCTGAATTTAATGAAACCAATGTGGGTTCCGCCCACACACTGCTTGGAGAACCCACATGTTGTTTCTGAGAGAGAGGCCTGACCAGATACTTAACCAGCCAGTGTCGTGTCTTCCGGAGATTCAAGACCCCCAGAGATGGAAAACCCATCTCCTTGAGAGTTGCGAGCCAATAGCAGTGAAGCTACCAGTAATGCACCCAGGGAGAGACCTAGGATTGCCAAGGCACCCAGGCCACAGGTGATTGAGGGCAGGATGGAGATTGAGGGGAAGTTGGAGGCAAGAGGCAACTCTTCCCCCCCCCCCCCCCCCCCCCCCCCCCCCACCCACCCCTCCCCATCCAATGCCTGGTCCTTCGATTGGGCACTAAGTGCCTTAGAAAGAGGGAACCCCTCAACTACTACTGCAAACAAGCCCTAGCCTAGTGGCCTTTTGGAGGCATGGGACAGCTATGCCACCCACACGTTATCCCTGAGCCGTTGCTAAATTCCAGTGGGCTCTGAGATAATTGGTGTCAGTTGGCTGAGCCGGATTGACCCCAATTGCAATTGAGCAAGTTTCCTCCATGGGCCCATTCCTGCCTCCAACTTAATCACTGGAGTATTTCTCACTACCAGGAAACAGTTATATGGTTTCTGCCACAATTAAGTGGGCCAGGACGCCATGTTTCCCACTGCAATTTGCTGCATTAAATCCAACCCACTGTTTTTGCTATTGCACCCTTAAAGCTACAAGACAACAGATCACAAGGCTGGATTTTCACTCCGGGTTGCAACTGGACAACTTAACTGAGTTAAGTCCACCAGCCCCAGCTGCATGGCGTTGTGGGGTCTAGACCTTTCATTTTTTTGGCAAAGTGTTTATAAATATAGCAGGAAAACCCGCCATCATTTCCGACAGGCTACCTTCCAATGTTCCTGTTTAGGATGACACTCTGCCAACAAATGGAAAACTTCTGCCAGAGTGTCTTACCAAAAGGACAGAACTGACACTTGTCTGCAACTAATCTCAATTTGGGAAACAAAGCAATATTCTCTTTTAACATAATCACCCAGTCAAATCCCCTCATTCTTCTAAACTCACATGCACGACCTTTACAACGTGTCTTTGTAAGATACGCCCTTCATCCCAGGGCTGAGTCAAGTGAAGCTTCTCTGAACTGCTTCTAACGCAATTAGATCCTTTTTCAAATAAGGAGATCAAACGTTACAAAGTATTCCGTAAGTGGACTCACCAAGGCCCTGTACAGCTGCAGTTAAACTTCCCGAATTATATATTCCATTCCCCATGCAATAAATAACAATCAATTTGCCTTCCTAATCATTTGCTCTACCTTCATGTTCTTTTGATTCGTGTACCAGGACACTTTAGATCCCTGTGTACCTCTGAGTTCTGCAATCTCTCTCAGAATTTAAATGATTTGCTGCTCTTCTATTTTTCCTCTCAAAGTGCACAAGTTCACATTTGCCCACATTATTCTCCATCTGCCAAATCATTTGCCCACTCATAAAAGCTGTCAAAAGTCCTTGCCAATTTTCTGCTTCATCTTGACAACTTACTTTCCTACCTATATTGGTATAATTGACAAATTTAGCTAAATCGGCAAATGTAGCGAAATCAATGATGTGAATTGATAATAGTCGAGGCCCCAGCATTGATTTGTGTGACAGCTTGCCAACACAAAAAAGACCCATTTATTCCGAATTTTTGCTTCCTGTTTGATAACCAAACTTTTATCCATGCTAACATGTTACCCCTTACATGATGCAATCTTATCTTGTGCCACAGTGGTTACCACTGCTGCCTCACAATGCCAGGGACGTGGATTTGAGTCCAGCCTCATGTGACTGTCTGTGTAAAGCTTGCATGATCTCCCCGTGTCTGCATGGGTTTCCTCCGGTGCAGGTTAGGTGGATTGGCCATGATAAATTGCCCTTAGTGTCCAAAGATGTACAGGTTAGTTGGGATTATGGGGAACAGGTGGAGGAGTGGGCCAAGATAGGGTGCTCTTTCTGATGAAGAAGACTCTATGGGCCAAATGGCCTCCCCTGCACTGTAGAAATTCTATAGCTCTATAATTCTATGAGTAACCTTTGATGTGGCTCCTTATCAATATACCACATCTAAAGGTTTGCCTTTATCCACCTTGCTTGTTAATTTCTCAAAAAATCTAATAAATTAGTTCAAAACAATTTCCCTTTCAAAAATCTGTGTTGACTCTGCTTGATAAAATTATGATTTTCTAAGTATCCTGCTATAACTTCCTTAATAATGGATTCTAAGGGGTGGCATGGTGGTGCAGTGGTTAACATTGCTGCCTCACGGCACCGAGGATCCGGGTTTGTTCCCGGCCCATGTGGAGTTTGTATATTCTCCCTGTGTCTGCATGGGTCTCATCCCCACAACCCAAAGATTTGCAGTGTAGGTGGATTGGCCTTGCTAAATTTCCCCCATAATTGGCAAAGAAAATAAATACATACTTTAAATTTAAAAATGTTTTTTTATTCTAGCTGTTTCCCTATGACAGATCTTAAACCAACTGGCCTGGGGCTTCCTGCTCTCTGTCTCCCTCCTGCCTTGAATATAAGTGTTACATTAACTATTTTCCCAACCATTGCAACCCTTCCAGAATCCAAAGAATTTTGGAAGATTCTAACCAATGTGTTTACTATCTCCGCAGCCACTTCCTTTCAAGCCCGAGGATATAAGCCATCTGGTCCTGGGGACTTGCCAGTCTTTAGATCTAATAGTTTTTCCAGCACCTTTTCCCGAGTAATGATGATTGTTTTAACTTAACCGCTCTGTTCATCTTTTGATTTTCAAGTATCTTTGGGATGTTTTCTAAGTCTTCCACAGTGAAGACAAACACAAACTACTTGCTTGACATTTCCACCATTTTCTGATTTCCAATATCAATTCCGCAAACTAACCTTCGAGAGGACCAACTCTTATCCAACTCTCCAATATGTTTTATTATTACTGGCTAGCACTCTCTCACACTCTCTGCTTTCTCCTTATTTATTATTATTATTTTTTTCATTATTCTTCGCTGGTTCTTAAAATATGAACAGTTTTCTACCACTCATCATTGCATATATGTACAGTGATTCCTTCAATTTGATAGTATCTTTACCTGCCTTATTCAACCATGGATGATGAATTCTTCTGAAAGAGGGCAGGACTCTCTGATCCCCCAGCAACGCCTTTCCCGGCAGCGGGAGGCGGCTCAACGTCCGTTGGCAGCAGGATGGTCTGTTTCCGCCTCAGTCATTGGGAATCCCCATTGAAAACAACTCTGGCAATCAGGAAACCCGCAGGCAGGAGTGTGCTGCCGTCAATGAATAGCCAGAGTCTTTCTCACTGGGATAAATCTTTGCTGAGAGTTATCAAATATCTCTTTAAAAGTCTGTCGCTGTAAATATTGATTTTATCATTGTCAGTTTTTTTAAGTGGCCTGCTTTTAACCACCCTCTTTTTCCTAATTTAGACTTTCAATAAAAAGTTTTTGAATGATAATTTTGATATCTGTTGCCAGTTTATTTCTGCTCCCTTGCAGTAGCTCTTAGTGTTATTTTCTTTGTATCTCTCCCATTCTCCAGGGTATCTGCTATTTTTTGCATTCTTGGATTCTGATTCTCTAAGTTTGATGTTTTCCCTTACCTCTTTCATCATCCAAGTCTGTTTTTTGACAAGCAGAGCTCTCGCCCCTTGGGGGCATAAATCAATTCTGAAGTTAAGTAGCCTAACATTTACTTTGCAAGTGCACATGAACAATATCTCTTTTGGTTATGTATTTGAGAGCAGTCGAAAGCTAATAAAAATGGTTAGAATTCAATGTTACAACTGGGATGGATGTTGTCTGCACAAAATAAGAGCTCACAGTGTTGGTAGTAATATATCAGCTTGGATAGAGGATTGAATAATTACCAGGCAATGGAGTCGCAATAAATGGGTCATTTTCAGGGTGGCAATCTGATATAATTCTATGGTGGGATGCCACAGAGATCAGTGCTGAGGCCTCAATTATTTGCAAATTACATATAATGACTTGGTGAAAGCACAGTCTGTATTGCAGCAAATCTGCTGACGATAATTTACAGAGTGTACAGCAGAGTCAGAGGCAGAGTTCCAGTTGGTTCACAGGGCAGCTACATTCTGTAAGGTAAGAGTTGTTTGTTTTTTTTTAGTTTTGTTTTTGTTTTTTGGGGGCAGCAAGCTATCTTTATCATTTAGCAGAATCACCAATTTTAGAGGGTTCACTTGATAGAGTAGCAGCAGTATATATATATATATATATATATATTTTAAGGGCCTAACGGGTGTTTAATTTTTTTTTCTGTTTAAATCTCTTTGGGAATTCAGATCAGAGAGGATGGAGGCTAGGGCAGTTGCATGCTCCTCCTGTAGGATGTGGGTGGGGAGGGACACCACTGGGGTCCCCACTGACTACACCTGGCGGGAAGTGCACCCAACTCCAGTTCCTCAGAGACCACATTAGGGAACTGGAGCTGGATGAATTTCGGATGATCCGGGAGGCAGAGTGGGTGATAGAGAGGAGTTACAGGGAGGTAGCCACACCCAAGGTGCAGGACAAGAGTAGCTGGGTTACAATCAGGGGAAGGAAAAGGAATGGGCAGACAGTGCAGGGATTCCCCCATGGCCGTTCCCCTTCAAATCAAGTAAACCGTTTTGGATACTGTTGGGGGGATGACCTACCGGGGGAAGCTCCTAGTGGCCAGGTCTCTGGCACTGAGTCTGGCTCTGTGGCTCAGAAGGGAAAGGGGGAGAATAAAAAGGCAATAGTGATAGGAGACTCAATGGTTAGGGGAACAGATAGGAGATTCTGTGGTCGCGAGTGAGACTCCCGGAAGGTGTGTTGCTTCCAGGGCCAGGGAGGTCTCAGATCGAGTCTGCTGGCTTCTTAAGGGGGAGGGGGAGCAACCAGAAGTCGTGGTGTACATAGGCACCAACGACATAGCTAAGAAAAGCAATGAGGATCTAAAAAGTGATTTTAGGGAGTTAGGTTGGAAGCTAAGGAGCAGGGAAAGCAGAGTAGTGATCTCAGGATTGCTACCGGTGCCACGTGCAAGTGAGGCAAGGAACAGAGAGCGAGTGTCGGTGAACACATGGCTACAGGGCTGGAGCAGGAGGGAAGGCTTCAGATATGTGGATCATTGGTGTTATGTTATTCACCCTGGGGTAACACGGACTGCAACTGGATGCAGTTGTACTTGAAAGTAGACTCCATACTATGATGTTAGTTCAATACGCTTTATTGAACTTGTTAAGCAGTGCACACAGTTCGCTGTAGGTTTGACACTCTACTAATCTAAGCGTGCTTACTATAACTAATCAGACCAGACAAGCTCTGACCCACGTGTAGAAGGTGCTAACTGATAGATACACCCTGACTGTCACTACAGTTGTCACCAGTGGAAAGAGGCAGAGTGTTGATGCCTTGTGTATTTTATAGTGGAAAGCCCCACTTGAGTGTTCTGTCTGGTGATTTGTTGTGTTCTGTCCTGTGTGTTGATTGGCTGTACTGGGTGTCTGTCACTGCCTGTCTGTATCTCATTATGTGCATGAGTGCACATCATGACATCTCTCCTTTTTAAAAAAATAATGTTGGTTGTTTGGAGCATATGTGACTGTATTTACATGTAGAACTATTTACATTAAATGGTGAGTGGATGAAAGCGAGGGGATGCATATATATATATATATAAGAGGTGTCTAGGTACAGAAAAAAATTAACAAGATAAATGTCTATAAATCCAATCTTTGGGGCTTGCGTCTGATCCTTGTCGACCGCCTGAGAGGTGGAGGTGGGGATGACAGTGCCTTGACAGGCAGGATTGTTGCCAGATTGGTGGCCTCATGGTGCGAGGTGTCCGGAGGAGGCATAAAAACATCTGGAACAGTAAGATCTGGTGGTGGGCAAGCAACTTTGCGCAGTGCCCTTCTGTTGCGCCTGACAATGGAGCCATCAGCTATACAAACAACAAACTATCTGGGAGTAGCCTGTCGAACAACAACAGCTGGAGCTGACCAGCCTCCATCAGGTAGCTTGACCCGAACAGCATCCTCTGGAGATAGCACAGGCAAATCGGTAGCATGAGCATCGTATGTCAGCTTTTGCCGGTTCCTGAGTTGCTGCACCTTTTGCAGCACTGGGAGGTGATCCAGGTCTGGTGTATGGCCAGAGCAGTCGTTCGCAGGTCTCTATTCATGAGGAGTTGAGCCGGACAGAGGGATTGCCCTGTACACCAACAGCGCAAGGTCGAAGTCAGAAGCAGAGTCTGCAGCCTTGCAGAGCAATTGCTTCACTACATGGACCCCTTTCTCAACCTTCCCGTTGGACTGCGGGTAGTGTGGGCTTGAGGTAATGTGGTTGAATTGGTACAACTTGGCGAAATTAGACCACTCTTGGCTGTTGAAGCAGGGACCATTGTCACTCATGACAGTGAGTGGAATACCATGCCTGGCAAATGTCTCCTTGCAGGCCTTGATGACTGTCCTTGATGTGAGGTCGGACAGTTTCACCACTTACGGGTAACTTGAGAAGTAATCTATGATGAGCACATAGTCACGCCTATTGGCGTGAAAAAGGTCGATTCCCACCTTGGGCCACGGAGAGGTCACGATCTCATGTCGCTGGAGTGTTTCGTTTGTTTGAGCAGGCTGGAAATGCTGGCAGGTCGCACAATTGAGGACCATGTTGGATATGTCCTGGCTGATTCCAGGCCAAAGACAGCCTGACGGGCCCTGCGCCTACACTTTTCGACACCTAGGTGTCCCTCGTGGATTTGTTTGAGCACTAAGCTCTGCGGACTGTGAGGAATAACGATACGATCTAACTTGAGGAGGATCCCCTTGACAACTGTTAGGTCATTCTTCACATTAAAGAACTGAGGGCATTGCCGTTTTTGCCAGCCATTTGCAAGGTGGTGCATTACATGCTGCAGAAGAGGGTCTTTGGCAGCCTCTTCATGAATGCTGATCACTCTTTCCTCTGAGGCCAGGAGGTTGCTGGCACACAGCTGCACCTGTGCCTCAATCTGGCGGATGAAGACAACCTGTTCACAAGGTGAGGTGATGGAGCGGGACAGGGCATCCGCAATTATCAGCTCCTTGCCTGGTGTGTATACTAACTCAAAATCGTACCTTCGGGGCCGAAGTAGAATGCGCTGAAGCCTGGGCGTCATGTCATTCAAGTCCTTATGAATGATATGGACCAAGGGTCTGTGGTCGGTCTCCACTGTGAATGTTGGTAGATTGTAGACGTAGTCATGAAACTTTGCAATGCCGGTTAGGAGGCCCAGGCACTCTTTTTTTATTTGGGCGTAATTTGGGGCTGGTTTAGCTCACTGAGCTAAATCGCTAGCTTTTTAAAAAAGCAGGCCAGCAGCACGGTTCGACTCCCGTACCAGCCTCCCCGGACAGGCACCGGAATGTGGCGACTAGGGACTTTTCACAGTAACTTAATTGAAGCCTACTTGTGACAATAAGCGATTTTCATTTCATTTCTCTGCTCAGTAGGAGTCATGGCCCTTGATGCATAAGCAACTGGAGCCCAGAATGAGGAGTCATCCCTCTGGAGGAGCACCGCACCAATGCCGTCCTGGCTGGCGTCCGTGGAGACTTTTGTCTCCCGCTCTGGGTCAAAAAACGCTAGTACCGGAGCAGTGGTGAGCTTTGCCTTTAACTCAAGCCACTCTGCTTGATGTGTGGGTAGCCACTGGTAGGCAGTGGACTTCTTCACCAGATGCCTGAGAGCCGTGGTGTGTGAGGCCATGTTGGGAATTAATTTTCCCAAGAAGTTCACCATTCCGAGGAAGCGTAGTACCGCCTTTTTGTCTTCCGGGGTCTTCATGGCGTTAATGGCCTTGACCTTGTCCGAATCTGGTCGCACAGCCTGCTGGGATATCTGGTCGCCCAAGAATTTGATGGTTGACATGCCAAAGGAGCACTTGGCCTTGTTCAACTTGAGGCCGTTTTCATGGACACGTCAAAAGACTTGTTTGAGACGAGATGTGTGTTCCTCGGGGGTCATGGACCATATGATTACATCATGTACATAGACACGCACACCCTCAATGCTCTCCATCATCTGCTCCATGATCCTGTGGAAGATTTTAGAGGCTGAGACAATGCCAAACGGCATATGGTTATAACAGTACCTGCCAAATAGTGTGTTGAACATGCAGAGCTTCCTGCTGGACCCGTCCAGTTGTATCTGCCAGAAACCACACTATGCATCTAGCTTCATGATGAATTTGGCGTGTGCCATCTCACTGGTTAGCTCCTCCCGCTTCGGGATCGGGTAGTGTTCCCACATTATGTTCTGGTTAAGATCTTTGGGATCTATGCATATGCGCAGCTCTCCTGAGGGCTTCTTCACACAGACCATTGAGCTGACCCAGTCAGTCGGTTCTGTCACTTTGGAGATGATGCCCTGGTCTTGGAGTCCTGCAGCTGCGCCTTTAAACGGTCCTTCAGAGGAGCCGGCACCTGGCGTGGTGCATGGATTACAGGCGTGGCATCAGGCCTGAGTAGGATCTTGTAGCAGTATGGCAGAGTACCCCTTCCATCAAACACATCCGGATATTGAGCAAGGATGTCATCAATGTCAGCCTGGAGATCCACATTGGAAGAAGACATAGCATGGACTCGCTGTACAAGTTTGAGTAGCTTGCATGCATAGGCACCAAGCAGGGATGCCTTATCAGGCTTGACGACTTTGAATCGCAGTGTGACATTGATGGCCTTGTTGGAGACGAGTAGATGACAAGATTCTAGTGCAGTTATGGCATTGCCATTATAATAGAGGAGTTGGCAGGCTGGCGGAAGAATTTTGCGTTGCTTTTTAATGCGGTCAAAATCAGCTTGAGAGATGAGATTGGCAGAAGCACCAGTGTCCACCTTGAACTGGATGCTGCATTGATTTATGTGTATAACAGCATTCCATTCGTCCGCAAAATCCACATTGAGGATAGATAGGCGTCTTGCTGAATTTGAGGAAGCATACTCACATGTAGTGATGATGCCAACACGATATGGGGACTCCAGGCAGTCGCCCTCTGGATCCGCAGTGGGACCAGGATCAGAATCAAGTATACCTTGCTGTACACATCGAACGCGCTTGCGTTGGAATTGGGATCACTGGCCCTTGACTGGTGGTGCAGACCTGCACAAGGCTGCATAATGTCCAGGCTTCCCGCAATTTATGCATCGCCTGCCTTTTGAAGGGCATTGCCGCTTTAAGTGGGCGGTGTCGCAGTTCTGGCACGTCATGACGTTGACGTCGTTACGCTCCGTGCATTGTCGCACATGCGCAGTGCGGTCAGCCGATGTTTGCACCTACGCAGTTTGGTTTTCGGCCGCTTCGTTCCCCCGTTCGTGTTGTGCCCTGGGACAAGCGCATGAAATGGCCGCTTTCATTGATACTGAGGCGCTGCAGCTGGGCGATGGCCTGTACACTCTCTGCCTCGTGGGAGGCAAGGTTTTCGTATTCTACCGATTTGAAACGAGAGTACCGATTTCTCGCATGCTCATGCACCATACACGTCTCGATTGCGACAGACAGGGTCATGTGCTTAATTTTGAGGAGTTGCTCCCGCAAGGAATTGGAGTGCACCCCAAACACGATCTGATCCCTGACGATGGAATCAGCGGTTTCACCATAATTGCAGGAGTGCACTAATATACGGAGATGAGTTAGAAAGGATTAGAAAGGTTCATCCTTACCCTGAAGGCGTTGCTGGAAGATATAGCACTCAAGGCTCTGGTTTATTTCAACATCACAGTGGTTGTTGAACTTTTCCAAAACGGTCTTGAATTTGGTCTTGTTCTGGCTGTCGGTAAAATTAAGCGAATTGAAAATCTGGATGGCTTGGTCCCCCGCAGTTGATAGGAACAGTGCAATTTTTCTGGCATCGGACACATCCTCAAGGTCTGAGGCCTCGATGTAGAGAAGGAACCTTTGCTTGAAGACCCGCCAGTTGGCGCCGAGATTGCCGGAGATCCGTAGCTGTGGAGGGGCCTGGATCTTCTCCATGCCACTGAAAGGCACTTGCTGTTTGTCATGGAATCACTCGAGATAAACCACTTAGAGAAAGTATACTACTGGTACCATGCCGTGTTAATCACCCTGGGGTAACACAGACTGCAACTGGATGCAATTGAACTTGAAAGTAGACTCCAAACTGTGATGTTAGCTCAATACGCTTTATTGAACATGTTAAGCGGTGCACACAGTTCGCTGTGGGTTTGATTCTCTACTAATCTAAGCGTGCTTACTATAACTAACTAGACCAGACTAGCTGTGAGCCACATGTAGAAGGTGCTAACTGATTTATACACCCTGACTGTCACTACAGTTGTCACCAGTGGAAAGAGGCAGAGTGTTGATGCCTCGAGTGTTTTATATTATGATACCACCCTCTCTAGTGTTCAGCCTGGTGATTGGTTGTGTTCTGTCCTGTGTGTTGATTGGCTGTACTGGATGTCTGTCACTGCTTGTCTGTATCTCATTATGTGCCTGAGTGCATATCATGACAATTGGGATACATTCTGGGGAAGGTGGGACCTGTACATGAAGGACGGATTGCATCTAAACTGGAGGGGCACAAATATCCTGGGTGGGAGTTTTGCTAGAGCTCTTCGGGAGGGTTTAAACAAGTTTAAACAAGCTCATTCATAAAGTTAGGGAGCATGGGATACAGGGAAATTTGGCTGTCTGGATACAGAACTGGCTGGCCGATAGAAGACAGCGAGTGGTAGTGGATGGAAAGTATTCCGCTTGGAGGTCGGTGACCAGTGGCGTCCCACAGGGATCTTTTCTGGGACCTCTTCTCTTTGTGGTTTTTATAAATGACTTGGATGAGGAAGTGGAAGGGTGGGTTAGTAAGTTTGCCGATGACATAAAAGTTGGTGGAGTTGTAGATAGTGTTGAGGGCTGTTGCAGATTACAACAGGACATTTACAGGATGCAGAGCTGGGCTGAGAAGTGTCAATGGAGTTCAACCTAGATAAATGTGAAGTGATTCATTTTGGAAGGTCGAATTTGAATGCTGAATACAGGGTTAAAGGCAGGATTGTTGGAAGTATGGAGGAACAGAGGGATCTTAGGGTCCACATGCATAGATCCCTCAAAGTTGCCAGCAAGGTTGATAGGGTTGTTCAGAAGGCATGTGGTGTGTTGGCTTTCATTAACAGGGGGATTGAGTTTAAGAGCTGCGAGGTTTTGCTGCAGCTTTATAAAACCCTGGTTGGACCACACTTGGAATATTGTATCCAGTTCTGGTCGCCTCATTATAGGAAGGATGTGGATGCTTTGGAGAGGTTACAGAGGAAATTGACCAGGATGCTGCCTGGACTGGAGTGCATATCTAATGAAGAAGGATTGAGGGAGCTCGGGCTTTTTGCACTGCAGCGAAGAAGGAGGAGGTGCCTTGATACAGGTGTACAAGCTGATGAGAGGCGTGGATAGAGTGGATAGCCAGAGACTTTTCCCCAGGACGGTAAAGGCTGTCACAAAGGGACATAATTTTAAGGTAATTGGAGGAAAGTATCGGGGAGATGTCAGAGATAGGGGGCGGGATTCTCCGACCCCCCCCCCCCCCCCCCGGCCGGGTCAGAGAATCGCCGGGGGGTCAGCGTGAATCCCGCCCCCCGCTGGCTGCCGAATTCTCCAGTGCCGGGGATTTGGCAGGGGGCAGGAATCGCGCCGCGCTGGTCAGTTTTAGATATAGGTTCTGGATCGGTGTATGCTTGGAGGGCCGAAGGGCCTGTTCCAGTGCTGTAATTTTTCTTTTTGTTTTATTTTTTCTACAACAGGTACTTACTGGTGGGACCCGGCTGAGCGGGCGGTCTCGGAGGGGCGCGGGGGGATCTGGCCCCGGGGGATGCCCCCATGTTGGCCTGGCCCATGATCGGGGCCCACCGATACATGGGCGGACCTGTGCCGTGGGGGCACTCTATT
This sequence comes from Scyliorhinus canicula, assembly GCF_902713615.1. Taxonomy (NCBI): domain Eukaryota; kingdom Metazoa; phylum Chordata; class Chondrichthyes; order Carcharhiniformes; family Scyliorhinidae; genus Scyliorhinus; species Scyliorhinus canicula. The sequence continues at coordinate 159,001,213 of NC_052146.1, forward strand.
CCTCCACCTCGACCGCTGTAACCGTCCGCGGTGGCAGACGCGGAGATGAACCCCCCTGTGCATGCGCTGGGATGGCGGCAGCACACATTGACGCTCCCGCGCATGTGCCAACTCGCGCCGGCCGGCAGAGGCCCTTTGGCGCTGGTTGGTGTGGGGCCAAGCCCCATCCGCGCCGGCCGGCACGGCGCAAACCACTCCGGGGCTGGCCTAGCCCCTGAAGGTGCAGAGGATTCCGCACCATCGGGGTGGCCCGACGCGGGATGGTTCAAGCTACTCCTTCACGCCGGAGTTGCCCGCCCCGCCTGTTTTTGCAGAATCCCGCCCAGGTTCTTTCCACAGAGAGTGGTGGGTGTGTGGAATGCACTGCCAGCTGAGGTGGTGGAGTCTGAGTCATTGGGACATTTAAGCGACTCTTGAACAGGGACATGGACAGCTGTAAACTGAAGGGGTGTAGGTTAGGTTAATCTTAGATTTGGGTAAATGGTCGGTAACATCGTGGGTCGAAGGATCTGAACTGTCCTGTAATGTTCTATGTTCTATGATATGGAGATCAGTCAGAGAGCAAGTTGTGAAGAGAAAGGTTACAAGGGTGGGATCTTCTGGCCGTTCACGCCAGCGTGATCACCCGGTCCCGCCGACAGTGCACCCCCACCACTAGTTTCCCGATGGTATGGGTGGATTCAATGGGAAAGCCCATTGACAGCAGTGCGACCAGAAGGTTTCGCACCAGTCAATGGCGGGATGCCTCCTGCCATCGAGGAACATGTCGCGAGTGAGACCAAAGAATCTCGCCCATTGAGTCTGCAAAGGGATAGTGATAATTTAAGGCAAAAGTTTGGAAGGTGGAGTATAATGTGGGAAAATGTGAGTTGGTTATTTTAGTAGAACGAATAGAGATGCTGAGGGTGATTTAAATTGAGAGGGACTGAAGAATGTAGAGGGAACTGGGTTTTCTTGCACATGAATGAGAAGCGGGAGAATTTTAGTGTGTGGGACTGGAAGCAGTGCATTTCCTGGTTCCGCCCATGATCAATGAAAGCACATGATATCACATTGGTTGGCTAGTTAAGTACTGAATAGCATCTGCAAGGCCAGCGGGGGTGTGAGGGGTACTGAGTCCAAAGGCAGCCCGGCGTGAAGTTTAAAGGCTGTTGCTAGAGGCCGCTGAAGACATCTAAGGAGGCAGAGAGAGGTCTGCATCATGGCAGCAGAAGCATCTGCAAGACTCTCCGAGCAGGAGACTGCTTCAGGTGCACAGGAAGCCCCCGATTCTTGAATGACTGTCTCCATGCTCTTGTGAAAGCGATGACAGGCAGGAGGGACATCCTGATGATGCAGAATGGAAGTAGGAGGCCTCTCCACCTCCACAAGAAGGCCTGCACAGAGGTGTTAGCTGAGGGCAGCGGGCACAATCTGATGCAGTTTTAGTCACCTTACTAAAGCAGGGATATACTTTAATTGAAGACAGCTCAAAGAAGGTGCTTGTGACATTATGTGTAATGTCTGTTGCACTTAAGAGTTAATGTGATTCTACATTCTACCACCAGATGGAGCTGGTGAACAGACCTATAAAAGGGAATGCCTTTCAGACTTCTGGGAAAAGGTGTAAGAAGGAGTAAGGAGAAGCTTGGAGTAGGTGTGAGTTAAGATAGATCAGTTGTATTGAGTTATGTAGCATAGATACAGTGTAGTTTTATTTATTAGTTATTACCTTGTAACGTATTCGAATCATAATTGTGTAGTGCAAATAAACTAGCTTTGGTTGATAACATAGTTTGATGTTCTTTGGCCGCACTACAACTTTAATCCATCCTGAGAAACTCAACAAAGAACATCACAGTGCTGTTGACAGATTCTTCGATTTCAAGGCTTGTCTTACGAGGAAAGGTTGAGCAGATTGGTTTCGAAGAACAAGAAGTGATCTGTTAGGAACATATTTGATTCTGAGGGGGCTTGACAGAGTAAGTGCTGAGAGAACGTTTCCTCTCATAGGAGCATTTAGAAGTAGCACAATTTCAAAACCAGTGGGGCTGGATTCTCCGATTCTGGGGCTATGTCCCCACGCTGGAGTGGGAATGGTAGCATTTTACGGCAGAGAAAATGGTGCCAAACGGCCACCGATGCCCTGTTTTGCTGGGGGCTAGCACCCGGCTCTAGCTGCAGATACGGCCCGGAGAATTGGCAGGTCCATGGCCGCGTATGCGCACAGCGGCGACCTACAGCGGCCACGCCGTGCTACACGCCGGTGGTCGCTCACAGACCCTTTGGCCAGCTCACGGGCCCCGGACCACCCTCCACAGTCCCCAGCCCCGAATAATGTCCCCCCCTTCCCGTGGATCGGCCTCCCCCGACTGTGGCGGGCCTAGACTGAGTCCTCAGCCGCCACACCGACGTCCCGACAGGCTGGGACCACACTAGACCAACGCCGTCGGGAACTCGGCCGATCGGGGGCTCCAAGAGCACTCCGAGAGTACGCCGCTTTGGAGGAGACAGAGCTTTGCCAAAGTGGCGCCGCCCCTGATTCGGTCGGAAACTTGGAATCTCCGGCCGATCGCTGAATGCGATTTTGATGTCAGCGACTGGAGAATTCAGCCATGATCTCCCATTTAATTCAGAGATGAAGAGAATTTCTTTTCACTCAGAAGGTCATTACTACTTGAAATTCTCAATCCCTGTAGACTGTGGAGGTTTACTAATTAAATATATTCTGGCTGTGTTGGACAGCTTTTGTTTGGCAAAGGAGTCAAGGGTTATGGGAGATGGGCAGGAAAATGGAGTGAAGGTGACATCAGAGCAGCCACTGTCTTAATGAATGGAGGAGCCAGCTTGATGGACAAGATTGTCTGCTCCTATTTCTCGTGTTCTTGTGAAAAGTGGAAAAATCACTTTTGCTCTCCGTGGTGCTTTTATCAGCAAGGTTCAACAAATAGCAATAAGATAACGACCAGTTTATCTGTTCATGGTTTTGGTTGAGATATAAATATCGCTCAGGTCACTGAGGAGAACTCAGTTGCTCCTCAACAAACCCCTGAGAAGACAGACAGTGATTGGTTTACTATCCTGTCAGGCAAATAACAAGGCCCTCAGGCTGAAGTGCGAGCTGAGATTACATGCAGAAGTGTCCGGAATGGAATCTGAAGCTATAACCGTGTGATTCCACAACTCCACTAGGAAAGAGCGCCACCACAAAGCCAAGACTGCAACTCAGGCAGAAGATGGAAAAATGAGCTGGGAATTCTTTGTCCAATCTTTAAACTTGTGTACACATCTGGCACCAAAAAAAATATGCACCATTTCTTGGGTGTGAAGAGCGGGTTAAACCATCAAGGGGCACACACTGGACAATGTCATCCGACTTTCACATTACTACTGGCAGGAATTACGTCTTCCTAGCAAGAATTTATGACACTGTGTTTTCAGATATAGAAACATTGATGAGAATGATCTCCCCCTTTGGTAGTTGTCGAGATTGGCCAATTAAAATGACTGATCAGAAATGTTGAATGGCCGTATACTGAAGCCCTAAATCTTAAAGAGCATTCAAGCAACATTAACCCTGATTAGTTCCAATCAACGATCTGTTTGCAATAACCTCTTGTCCCAAGCGTACTAATTCTCCAGTGTGTAGTAGATACTGGACAATCCTTAGACACCTGTTTGAAACAAAACCTACGAACCTTGCAGCAGGCAGGGTCAGAGGTGGGAACCCCCAGCCAACCCTTAAGTTCTCTCATCCCCTCATTGAACTTGAGCCTTAAAGTGTTTTCCAAAGGAGTCACTTGAAGAGTGCATTGAATGAGAAATCCTGCACGGGATTCTCTCAACGGGAGACTAAGTGCCGACGCCGGAGTGAAAACCGGCGTGTTTCATTCCGGAGTCGGAGGCCGCTCCACGCCCCCTATTCTCCCACCCCCGGGGAGTTAGGAGTGGCGCCACGTCATTTACGCACGGCGGTCCTTGGCACACGTAAAAGTGGCGCCGCGTAAATTACGTGGCCGGCGTCGCGTAAATGACGTCACCCGCGCATGCACAGGTTGGCCGGCGCCAGCCCGCACATGCGCAGTTGCCATCCTCCCGCAACCGCCCCGCAAGAAATGGAGGAGTGATCTTGCGGGGCGGTGGAGGAAAGGAGTGCTTCCTTCAGAGACGCCGACCCGCCGATTGGTGAGCACTGATTGCGGGCCAGACTCCTTTTGAGCGCCCCCCCCGTGCTCGATCCTCCCCCCCCCCTCACAGGCCGCCCCCGCAGTGTTCACGTGCTGGTCACTCCAGCAGCGACCAGGTGTGGTTGCCGCCGGCGTGAACCAGTCGTATTGGGCAGGCCGCTCGGCCCATCCGGGCCGGAGAATCGCCGCTCGCCCGTTACAAACGATTCTCCGAGAGGCCTGCCGTAAATCTCGGCGCGCCGTTTTGGGGGGGGGGGGGGGGGGTGCGTGGGAGAATCACATGCGGGTGCCGGGGCAGCGTGGCGGGACTTGCCCGGCGCCCCCGCGATTCTCCCACCAGCGTGGGGGAGAGAATTGCGCCCCTAGTGTGTGGAATAAATGAAGGACATTCAAGCAGCTGGCCAAAGTAATCACATTGCAGTATTTATGCTGAATTATTGAAGGGTGGAGGAGGGTGAAAGCATTCTGTGGTACTGTGTGCGCTCAGTACGCTGCCCAGGATTGTAGTGGTCAATGTTTGCGTAAAGTCTAACCAAATATTTGAACCCACAATGACATAATGCTCATTGACAGACCAAATGTGGAGACTGATGCTCACTCACGATTTTTTGAAATGACCCTGCTGAGAGGAGAGTTTGTGGAAGATGGAAGGTGCATTTGATGTTGACTGAATCATCACAGGCAGCCAGGCAGGAAGAAAGGTGGATATGAGAGCTTCGGTGGCACCAGGTTTGCGAAAGGGTGGAGCTTTATCCGAATGAGTAAGGGGAAGCAGGGCCCCCTCCAGACCCTGAGGACGAGACTTGCAGAAACTCATATGTAGGCAAAGGGTGCAAGTGTGTTCAGATGAGTGAGAATCAGTATTGAAAATTATTCCACATGTCCAGGGATCTGGTGGCTCATATCTACCACATTCATGAGGAGTTGATGCTGCATGGCCTGGTAGAAACCTATTTGTTGAGGCTAGGGATGGATGTTTAAATACTCTAGGTCAGGGGTGGGCAAACTACGGCCCGCGGGCCGCATGCGGCCCGCCAAAGGTATTTCTGCGGCCCACCAAGTCATTAAAAAAAAAAAAAATTTAAAAAAAAAAAATTTTAAAAAAAAATTTTTTTTTTAAGGTTAATGGGGGGGGGCTGTTGGGTTACTTACTGGTATAGGGTGGGTACGTGGGTACGTTGACTTGAGTAGGGTGGTCATTGCTCGGCACAACGTCGAGGGCCGAAGGGCCTGTTCTGTGCTGTTCTATATGAGGCGCCCAGAATCATAACCGGGTGAAGTAATTAATTTACTTAATATACTATGCGGCCCTTTGTGAATTGTGAATTTCTGAATGTGGCCCTTGCACGGAAAAGTTTGCCCACCCCTGCTCTAGGTCATGTCGGCATAAGGAAGGGGGAGGTTTTGGGTATTCTAAAAAGGCATTAAGCTGGACAAGTCCCCAGGACCAGATGGGATCTATCCCAGGTTACTGAGGGAAATGAGGAACAAAATAGCTTGGGCCTTAACAGATATCTTTGCAGCATCCTTGAGCACAGGTGAGGTCCCAGAGGTCTGGAGAATTGCTAATGTTGTCCTTTTATTTAAGAAGGGTAGCAGGAATAATCCAGGGAATTATAGACCTGTGAGCTTGACGTCAGTGGTAGGCAAACTGTTGGAGAAGATACTGGATCTATAGATATAGGATCTATTCACATTTGGAAGAAAATAGACTTATCAGTGATAGGCAGCATGGTTTTGTGCAGGGAAGGTCATGTCTTACAAACCTAATAGAATTCTTTGAGGAAGTGACAAAGTTAATTGATGAGGGAAGGGCTGTAGATGCCATATACATGGACTTCAGTAAGGCATTTGATAAAGTTTCCCATGGCAGGTTGATGGAAAAAGTGAAGTTGTATGGGGGTCAGGGTATACTAGCTAGATGGATAAAGAACTGGCTGGGCAACAGGAGACAGAGAGTAGTGGTGGAAGGGAGTGTCTCAAAATGGAGAAAGGTGACTAGTGGTGTTCCACAGGGATCCGTGCTCGGACCACTGTTGTTTGTGATATACATAAATTATCTGGACAAAGGTATAGGTGGTCTGATTAGCAAGTTTGCAGATGATACTAAGATTGGTGGAGTTGCAGATAGCGAGGAGGACTGTCAGAGAATACAGCAAAATATAGATAGATTGGAAAGTTGGGCAGAGAAATGGCAGATGGAATTCAATCCAGGCAAATGCGAGGTGATGCATTTTGGAAGATCTAATTCAAGAGCGGACTATATGGTCAATGGAAGAGTCCTGGGGAAAATTGATGTACAGAGAGATCTGGGAGTCCAGGTCCATTGTACCCTGAAGGTGGCAACGCAGGTCGATAGAGTGGTCAAGAAGGCATACAGCATGCTTGCCTTCATCGTACAGGGTATTGAGTACAAGAGTCAGCAAGTCATATTACAGTTGTATAGGACTTTGGTTGGGCCACATTTGGAATACTGCGTGCAGTTTTGGTCACCACATTACCAGAAGGATGTGGATGCTTTAGAGAGGGTGCAGAGGATGTTCACCAGGATGTTGCCTGGTATGGAGGGTGCTAGCTCTGAAGAAAGGTTGAGTAGATTAGGATTGTTTTCATTGGAAAGACGGAGGTTGAGGGGGGACCTGATTGAGGTCAACAAAATTATGAGATGTATGGACAGGGTGGATAGAACATAGAACATAGAACATAGAACAGTACAGCACAGAACAGGCCCTTCGGCCCTCGATGTTGTGCCGAGCAATGATCACCCTACTCAAACCCACGTATCCACCCTATACCCGTAACCCAACAACCCCCCCTTAACCTTACTATTTTAGGACACTACGGGCAATTTAGCATGGCCAATCCACCTAACCTGCACATGTTTGGACTGTGGGAGGAAACCGGAGCACCCGGAGGAAACCCACGCACACATGGGGAGGACGTGCAGACTCCGCACAGACAGTGACCCAGCCGGGAACCGAACCTGGGACCCTGGAGCTGTGAAGCATTTATGCTAACCACCATGCTACCGTGCTGCCCACAACAAGCTTTCTCCAAGAGTGGGGGTGTCAATTACAAGGGGTCACGATTTCAAGGTGAGAGGGGGAAAGTTTAAGGGAGATGTGCGTGGAAAGTTTTTTACGCAGAGGGTGGTGGGTGCCTGGAACGCTTTGCCAGCCGAGGTGGTAGAGGCGGGCACAATAGCATCACGTAAGATGCAGCTGGACAGATATATGAGCGGGCGGGGAACAGAGGGAAGTAGATCCTTGGAAAATAGGCAACAGGTTTAGATAAAGGATCTGGATCGGCGCAGGCTGGGAGGGCCGAAGGGCCTGTTCCTGTGCTGTAATTTTCTTTGTTCTTTGTTCTCTTTGTTGTATTGGCAGTGGTCAAAATCACCGCCGCTCTTAACTTTTACATGAGTGGCTCTTTCCAGAGCTCCACGAGGGACCTCAGCAGGATCTCTCAGGTGTCCACTCATAAGTACATACAGGTGGCAAAGGAAGCCCTTTTTGTAAAGGCCCACAATTACGTGCACTTTGCCAGAGATCAGGCCAACCGGATAGCCAGAACACTGGACTTCACTGCTATCGAGGGTTTCCCAAAGGTGCGGGGTGCATCTACTGCTGGCATGTGGCTATAAGAGATCCCTGGCAAAAGGAATGCAATACATCAACGGGAAAGAATTCCACTGACCCAAATTACAGCTGGTCTGCAACAACAACCCAAACAAATCATGCAGGTTTGCATCGCATACCCAGGAAGGTTCCACGACTTTTACATCTTAAGTAGATCGTAGATGCTGGGCATTTTTGAGGGATCACACAAAATCCAGGGTTAGTAAGAAAGGCAGCCTGAAAGCATGTGGCTGATGATGCCCATGCAACAGCCATGAGCTCTGCCTGAGGGAAGGTACAACAATGGTTCATTCTGCCATCGGAATATTGACAGAGCAAACAATGGTATCTTGAAGATGCAATTCTGATGCCTCGACAGAGCTTGCCACACGCTCCACCGAGGGTCTCTTGCATCATCATAGCTTGCTGCGTCCTGCATAACCTTCTTCAGAAAACTGGGGGGACTTACCAGATGCTGAGATGGACGAGCTGCAATATTCTCCAATAAGGGGAATATTGAGAGGGCTGAGGCTAAAGAAGTTGCCGATGTTGGGGCTGGAGGCGAAGAGGCCAGAGCAAGAGCCAAATAAGTGCAAATGAGGCTCTTATAGCCAGCAGAGTCCAGGAGGCAGTGCCAGGGTGCCAGGAGGAAGGTTTGGGGAAGAGTCGTTCTTCTGCTTTCACAGTATAGCTGCATATTAAATTCAAAGCAAAATGCTGCGGATGCTGGAAATCTGAAATAAAAACAAAAAATGGTGAAAAAACTCAGAAGGTCTGGCAGAATCCATGCAAAGAGAAACAGTTGATGTTTCAAGTCAAAGAGGGCGGATTTTCCATTTCCGTTTTCGGGGAGTGCGGAAACAGCAGCAGGGGTGGGAAATCCCATGTGGAGCCCAAAACGACTTTTACGTCGGCAGAATGTCCCTGATCGTATTGTCCCCACCATCCCTGCCACCTCCTTCCAGGCAATGACGAATCAGGAATACTGATTTTGAAATTTGGGATCCCTATACAAATAGATGTAAATATCGTTATCAGGTCTTTAGGCTTGATAGCCATTCATGTCGGACCGAGGGCGCGCCGACATGAACCATGCCAGGTGCCCCACAATGTGCACCTGGTGAACGGAACCTCTCCCTCACTCCCCTACGCCTCCCCGCCCCCCTTCCCCCGGGATACGCAGGTGAGTACATCCCCCAGGGGGGAAGATGGGCATGCCCAGGCAGTACCATGTCACTGGCATGTTCCTGATATGCTGTGGAAGTCCAGAAGTTGGGGGTCAAAGCCTGAGAATAAGGAGTAAGCCATTCAGGACTGAAATAAGGAAGAACTTCTTCTCTCAGAGAGTTGTGAACTTGTAGAATTCTCCACCACAGAAAGCTGTTGGGGCCAGTTCGTTGGATACATTCAAGAGGGAGCCGGACGTGGCTCTTGCGGCTAAAGGGATCAAGGGATATGGAGAGAAAGCGGGAGTGGGATACTGAATTTGCATGATCAGCCATGATCATATTGAATGGTAGTGCAGGCTCGAAGGGCTAAATGGTCTACTCCTGCACCTATTTTCTATGTGTCTATATAGCAAGGCCATGCCGTGGCAGGGTGGGGGGGAGGGTTTTCCATGGTGGGGGAGTGCTTTTTGAAAAGATAAGTTGCCAATGAGGCAGGCTCAATCAGAGCCAGCCCAACATGATTTCGTGGGGCCTGTCCTTTAAACATTTTTTGCCTAAGCGGCTAAAAATACAGCAGAGGAAGCAGTCCTTGAAGCTGGTGTCTTCTACCTCTTCTCCCGCCTGCTGCTCCAGTCTGCAAAGAAACGAGAAATTTCCACCCAAAGAATCATGTGTAATTGAAACACCAACTCTGTTTCTCTCTCCTGAGCTGCGTCGGTTGGATTGGCCATGATAAATTGCCTCTTAGAGTCCCAAGGTTAGGTGGGGTTATGGGGATAGGTTAGGTGAGTGGGCGGAGGTCGGGTGCTGATTCGGAGGGTTGACGCAGACTCAAGGGGCCAAACGGCCTCTTTCTGCACTGTAGGAATTCTATGATTTAAAAATAAATAAATTTAGAGTACCCAATTTTGTTTCCAATTAAGGGGCAATGTCATGTGGCCAATCCACCTCCCCTGCACATTTTTGGGTTCTGGGGGTGAGACTCAAGCAGACACGGGGCGAATGTGCAAACTCCACATGGACAGTGACTCTGGGCCGGGAACGAACCGGGTCCCTGGTGCCATGAAGCAGCAGTGCTAAACATTGAGCCACCGTGCCACCCCGATTCTATGATCGAACACCCATGAGTTTTGAAGCTCCTGGTGAAACATGGAGGGTCCATGAGATGTATGAATCTCAACAAGTGGCTATCATTGTCCGTATTTGGTATTTGCTTGAATTTCAGAGCTGTCTGGAGCTGCACAGTGCCAACTCACCTGGGGCGGGATTCTCCCCTACCCGGCGTGACGGGGGGTCCTGGCGTAGGGGAGTGGCGCCAACCACTCCGGGGTCAGGCCTCCCCAAAGGTGGGGAATTCTCCGCACCTTTGGGGGCTAGCCCCGCGCCGGAGCGGTTGGCACCAGAAGACTGGCGCAAAAACCGGCTCCAGCGGCCTTTCAGGCCCGCCGCCCGGCAGCGGGGCTGGCCGAAAGGCTTTCGCCGGTTGGCGCATGCGCGATGTGGGTTTCTCTTCCGCTTCCGCCATGGCGGAGGCCGTGGCGGCGCGGAGGAGAAAGAGTGCACCCAGCAAACTGGCCCGGAGTCTGAGCGGGGGGCCCCGATCGCGGGCCTGGCCCCCCCGGTGTCCGATCGCCCCGCGCCCCCCCCCCCCCCCCCCCCAGGACCCTGGGGGCCCGGTTGCAGCGCCGATCCCGCCGCCACCAGAGGTGGTTCAAACCTCGGCGGTGGGAGAGGCCTCCCAGCAGCGGGACTTCATCCCATCCGGGCCGGAGAATCGCCGCAGGGGCCTCGCCGATCGGAGTGCCGTGATTCCCGCCCCTGTCAATTCCCGGGTGGGGGAGAATCTCTGCCACGGCGGGGGCAGGATTTTCTGCAGCCCCAGGCGATTCTCCGATCCTGCTGGGGGTCGGAGAATTTCGCCCATGATTTGCGACATGCCAGCTGAAACAGTTTTTTGTATCAACCTATTGAAATATAGCTTTAAAGTTTTGTAACATCCTCATGCCTATACTGGGCAATGCCACTGTATGTATTTGCCTCTTAGATTTTATACGGAGTTGGATTTCCCGGTCCGCCAGCCGCCTGGTTCTCGGGGGCACGGCGTTTGCTGGTAATGGGATTCTATGGCATTTGCCAACGAAACCTCCCCCACGCTGCGGGAAACCTGCGAGCAGGGGTGTGCCCTGTCGGCAGGAAAACTGAATCGCAACGGCCGGAGAATTCCAGCCACTGAATTTAGTTACCAAATCCTGTGGTGAACATTAGGATTGTGTAGTCAGTCTGTATTTCACTTAGTTTCAACACAGTGAACGAAGGTGTAACTATGTCACTCCACAAAGTAGTTTGTTTAAGCCGAGCCTCCCGCAAGAACTCTGTGAGGTGGTGTTCTAGTGAAGAGATAGAAATCTGAGATTAGACAAGTCCAACTGACCTTGAGTATAAACCTTTGAAATCAATTACTGGGAAGAAGGCAGGGTTGTACCTAAGTACACTCAGTCACTGACATATTTTATAAATAAGTAAGCAATGAGCTATTTTCAAAAAGGAATGACAAGCGAGCCATGAATCTGTGATCAAAATCTCAGAGAGCACAGGGTTCACAATGGCTGTTTATTTGGACTGATTATTTCAGACAGGCTGTCATAACCGATAGTGGTGGTGCAATGGGCTGCATCCCCACCTCCGAGCTGGGAAGCTGTGGGTTCAAGTCCCACCCCAGGACCCACTAGCTCATGGTGTGATCAAGCAGGTTATCTTGAAAATCCTCCCACTCCATCTCTGTCAGGCGATAAAAGTGGGAGAATCTCCTTGTCAGCCAACACCGTCTGGCAGCTGCAGTGCATTAGCTCCCCCATGTTGAAAGACTCCACACTCAAGCTCTAGCTGTAGTCCATGGCAAGTCTCCTTCCTGCTTCAAGAGACCATGACACAGAGAACCGGTATTGGATTAGCATGTCTGGCAGTACTTATTTCTCGGTGTAAAATTGGGATAAATGACCCTAGAATTAACTGTTAATGATTTCATAGAGTTTTACAGCACAGTCTTCGGTCCACCGTGTTTGAGCCAGCCATCGAACACCCATCTATTCTAATCCTATTTTCCAGCACTTGGTCCATAGCCAAGTAGGCTATGGGCCGTGATTCTCCGTTCCGGGGACTAAGTCCTCACACTGGCGGGAAAACCGGTGCCAAAGTCTCCGGCGTCAATGACCTCTAAGGTTAGGAATTCTCACCTGTCTTGGGGGATAGGTGGACACCGGAGAGGTTGGTGCCGCTCCAGCCAGCGCCGAAGTGCGCCAAAGGGCCGGTGTGATCTCACGCATGCGGGGAACCGCTGGCGTGTTTTGGCGCATGTGCGGAGGGTTCTCTTCTCCACGCCATCCATGGCGGAGCCCTACAGGGGCCGGCGCAGAAGGAAGGAGTGACCCGACGGCACAGGCCTGCCCGCAGATCGGTGGGCCCCAATCGCGGGCCAGGCCACAGGAATCGAATCCCCCCCCCCCCCCGAGGACCGCCCCAGCCGACTTACCTGCCAGGTCCCGCCATGTGGGACAATACGTAACCCATGCCGGCGGACCTGGCCAAAAATGGACGGCCGCTCGGCCCATCTGGGTCCGGAGAATTGCCGGGTCGCCGCTGCCATCGGTCCCCGACCGGCGTGGCGTGAACCCCGCCCAAAAAATGGCACCGGAGAACAAGGCAGCCAGCGTCGGGCCGGCGAGCAGGATTTGTGCCGCCCCCCGGGGATTCTACGACCCGGCGGGGGGTGGGAGAATCCCTCCCATTGTTGTTTCGAGTGCTCATCTAAATGCTTCTTCAATGTTTGGAGGGTTCCCGCTGTTATATTACACATTAATGTAATATGTTGGTACTCTGTTTTGAGATCCAGAATGGTTTGATGACTGGATGATAAAGAAACCAGCAATCTTAAGATTGAAGCAAAACTAATTTATTGAATGACGATTAAATTAAATAGAGTTCGCACACTCCACTGAGCTATAACTATTAATCCAGTAATCTATAATCTAATATTAAGTAATGATGTACTCGTGCTACTTCTATCTCTAACCTAAACTATTCCTAGAGCTGTGATCAATTCCTCTCCTCTGCTAACACTGAACTCCCCAAGATTCCCTGAGCTCTGATATTTATACAGGGAACTGGTGGTGCCCTTTAGTGTTTGAATTATACTGAGGTGTAATAATTAACCCTTCACTGGTATACTCGATGTTTTGAGGGCTCCCGCCTCTACCATCCTTTGGAACAGTAAATTCTTGATTCTCATCATCCTCTGGGTGAAAAATTTATTTTTCAAACCCCTTCTAAATCTCCTGCACCTTACCTTAAATATATGCCCCTGGTTATTGACCCTTTTACAAAGGGAATAAGTTTCTTCCTATCTACCCTATCTCTGTCCCTCCTAATTTTATGCACCTCAATCAGGATTCCCCCTCAGCATTTGCTGCTGAAAGGAAAATAACCCCAGTCTCGCCAGCCTCTCCTCCATAGCTGAAACTCTCCAGCCCAGGCAGCATCCTGATAAATCTCCTCTGCACCCTTTTTTGTGCAATCAGCCTGTGGATTCTTAATTTTCACAATTCAACACCTTCAGTGAGAGAGGAATGTCATGGCAGCACATTAAAAGCTCCTCCATGAATATCGCCATCATTTGTGGGATCTCTGGACTGAAGTCCCCTTTGGAAAGAATTGGGGCTGAATAAAATGCTGCACGTCTGCAATTGCATATCCACAATTTTCATCGATCCACCATTGGTGGCCCTGCCTTCTCTCTAAAAAAGGGGCTCGAGGGTGTTCACATCATGCAATTTTCTGGCAAGTGCCTTACAGTACCACTTAGGGTGAGCCAGGAGGAGCCGGGAGGAAGGGCTGGCTAAAAGGTTCTCGTGAATAGACATTTCTCCTGTACCCAGACATAGTTGTTGAGTGATCTTGTTATTGAAGATGGATCCCTGGGGGCTTCCGGATACAAGTAAAAACACAGTTGGCTTGCGCCGCACAATTAAGATGTAGCAAATAGATGTATTGAGGTTGGCGTGCTCAATGAAGAATGTGAGGCCACATCCATTTAAATAAGTGGAGTGGTACTTTGGCATACTATTTGAATTGAAATGGGATCAGCGGAATCAATGAGGGAGGTGTGAAGAGAAGGGTTATGGGATTTGGAACAGTTAAAATAAGAACATGACTAAGTCACTGTTTGACAGCATGTACAATATTTCCTCTTCGTTGGCCAACAGCAGATTTTCTAAGTGCACTTACAATCTTGCAATTCAAAGTTCTGCTTGGGTGTATTTTAGTTTATTGGAAAACATTTGAATGTTTTCCTGGTTGTAAGATACAAATGGACTTTGGGAAATGTTTTAATATGTTCCGTAAAGTGATTGGGGGCAATTTTGAATGTCGTCGAAAATAGATCAGTCCCGTTCTGCTCCTGGCATGATTTTCATTTTTATTGACTTCATTGAGTTACTAATTACCTTTCAATTAATAACTCAAACTTAGATCTGTGGAGGATTGCTCCAAATGTACAAAATTCCTCATGGCTCAACAACAGAAATACAGTTTTGGTGTGCCATCTAAGCAATAATGTGTTTCCCTTCATCTGGTTTCTCAATGTCATAGAGTCACCGAGGTCTGCAGTACAGAAAGGGCCCTCGACCCGTCGCATCTGCGCCAGTCAAAAACAACCACCTAACTATTCTAATAACATTAGAATATACCTTGTATACTTTGGCATCGCAAGTGCACATCTAAATACTTCTTGAATGTTATGAGGGTCTCTGCCTCCAACACCCTTTCAGGCAGCGAGTTCCAAACTCCCACCATCCTCTGGGTAAAAAGGTTTTCCCTGACATCCCCTCTAAACCTCCTGATCCTTACCTCAAATCTATGCCCCCTGGTCACTGATCCCTCCACCAAGGGGAAAAGTTTCTTCCTGTCTACTGTATCTATGCTCCTTATAATTTTATACCTCTCAGTCATGTCCCCCCTCAGTCTCCTCTGCTCCAAGGTAAACAGCCCCAGTCCATCCAATCTCTCGTCGTCACTAAAACACTCCATCCTGGTAAATCTCCGCTGCACCCTTTCCAGTGCTATCACATCCCTGGATTCCATGTGGATTCCAGAACTGCACACAATATCCCATCTTTTTCCGCCTCTTGATCCCCAAAAGTGCACATCATACCCCTTTGAACCGAGACAGGAGATCGAAGGCCCGCCAAACCACAAGGTATATAGGAGCAGAAGTAGGCCATTCAGCCCACTGGTCTGCTCCTACATTCAGTCATGGCTGACTTGTTCTGGAGACTGTAACTCCCTTTTCTAACATTTACAACATTAAGATGTTCCCAGAGCATAGATTTCCACAGATTCTCATAAAATCCGGACCGAGACTCATGTCTTTTTCCTTGGGATAATCCCTGACTATCCGGAGCCAGAATTCTCACACTGACTTTAAAACCTCATAGACCAAGACTCACTTCTTTCTTTTTTTATCTGCATAATCCCTCACTATCCGGAGCCCGAATTTCCACACTGCCTTCTTATAAAAGTCATATTTCCCTCCCCCTCTTTGACACAAAGGATCCCTCGAGGGGCCTTTTGTCACTGGCCACTTTCCACAAGGTGGTTCAAATATCCTTTCCCTATTCATAGATTGGGTTGGATCCCAGATCCTTGCTGTTGTTTTTTTTCACTTCTTTTAACTGTTTCTTTGCTAATTCTACCATTCACCACTTATCAGTACAGGGGTGGAAAACATACTGGATTTCCGTCAATACTAATGAATATACCAACTACAGGACAGTTAATGTTACCAGACAATAGAGGAGGGGTTGGATAAACCAGCCACTGATGAGAGGAGCACTGATGTAACTATGCTGCACTTATTAACTTTGAGGGTCCATACCCTACTTATTGACTTTGGGTCCCAGATGTGATGCTTGTTTACTGCAGTACTTGATCCACCTGGGACATTTCGCATTGAGATAGCTCCTCAATGTCTTCTCTCTCTCTCCACCTAGTTTTCATCGCAGGTGTGTGGGAATCAACCTGGGTAGGGGTCCGGCTTTCACTAAATTCCCTCGCACAGTTTACCCGACTCCCTTGACTCTCCTAGTTCTGACTTCATAGTTTGTTTACCATGTATTGCAGACACATGGGCCGTGATTCTCCGGAATCCGGTGGGTGGGCTGTACCGGCGTCAAAGATTGGCATGAACCACACCAGCATCGGGCCACCCGGAAGGTGCAGAATCCTTCGCACCTTCAGGGGCTACGCCGGCGCCAGCAGGGTTGATGCTGCACCAATCGGCAATGAAGGGCCTCCGCCGGCTGGCATGAGTTGGCGCATGCGCGGGAGCGCCAACGCGTTCTGAAGTGATCCCAGCGCATGCGCAGGGGGGTTCTTCTCCGCGCCGCCCATGGCGGACCGTTACAGCGGCTGCCGCGGAGGGAATGAGTGCCCACATGGCACAGGACCGCCCGCAGATCGGTGGGACCCGATTGCAGGCCAGGCCACCATGGGGGCCCACCCCGGGGCCAGATCCCCCTCCCCCCATCCCGAGGACTCCGCAGACCGCCTGCAGATTTACACCGGCGGGACTGGCCGAAAAAGGTTCATGGTTTAACCCAATTTTATTCACAATTCTCTCATTCAGAAAACTCAGACTCATAGCTGAGCTCTTGGTATTACCCACATTTAGTGAGGGAGGCTGGCTAGCCTACGATCACTTGATGTGGATGTCTTCTCTGGGCTCAGGACCTAGGTTCCCTTCTTCTTGTGATGGTTGTGCCTGGGGGAATTCCAGGTTATCGCTGATTATCTGTTCTGGTGTTCCTTCTTTTATACCGGTTTTGCTAGCACTGAGTCATAGATAAATGCCCCCACTGGCCTGAGTTCTAATGTCCCATCCAGACTTAAACTCATTAATGGGAATAAACAGGATACTCCTGTTCAGACAGGGTGATTCAATCAAGATCCATTCTCCTCTGAAGCATTCTTGTCTGACCAGTTAATAACCCATTATGGAGTCTGATAGCCGCTTTGTTTGTCATTTGACTTTCTAGAAAGTTGATCACCTGTGTCTGGAAATTAGTTGCATATTCATAGCATGGTCTTACTCTTTTGTTTAAACATGAGTGGGTAGTCACAAAGTCCATCTTTTGCGAATGGGTTTATATGTTAACTTGAGTGCTCTTGCGGATGGCCTGTATCGATTCCAGCCAGTGTCTCATTTGGCAGTTTTTGTTACTGACCTCTGTGGCTTGTCTACCTGTTACCAATACCACATTCACCGCTATTGGAGGTCTATGATAAATACCTAACAAGGTAACCATTCCCTTCCTATTGTTCACCTCCAACCATCTTGATTCTAATTCAGGATCTGCATCTCATTCAAGGGCTATGATACTATCTTTGACCACGACTGCTACATCTACTGCCTTTACCCACCCTGTTTCTACTAAAAACTTTATTATCTGGGATCTTAAGTATACAATCCTGTTTTGGCTTGAGCCATGTTTCTGTCAATGCTATTATGTCTTATCCCCTGGGGACCGGTTTAGCCCAGTTGGCTGGAAAGCTGGTTCATGATGCACAGTGAAGCCGTCAGTGTGGGTTCAATTCCTGTTTCGACTGAGGTTATTAATGAAACCCCGCCTTCTCAACCATGCCCCTCGACTGAGATGTGGTGATTTGCAGGTTAAATCACCGTCAGTCAGCTCTCCGGGGAAAACAGCCTGTGGTCATCTGGGACTATGGTGACTTTACTTACTAATATCCCCCTAGAGCAATTTCTGTTTTCAGTTCCCCAATTTTATTAACTTTTCTCCATGTATTTATCATACATACAATTAAACCCTGCCCTAATTGCATCAAAGAGCCCTAGCTAAACTGGAGCCAATGGGAATCGGGGGAAACTCTCTGCTGGTTGGAGTCATACCTGGCACAAAGGAAGACGGTTGTGGTGGTTGGAGGTCAATCATCTCAGCTCCAGGGCATCACTGCAGGAGTTCCTCAGGGTAGTGTCCGAAGCCCAACCATCTTCAGCTTCTTCATCAATGACCTCCCTTCCATCATAAGGTCAGAAGTGGGAATGTGTGCGGATGGCTGCACAAAGTTCAGTACCATTCGCGACTCCTCAGATCATGAACCAGTCCATATATATGATTCTAAGTCACTCACCGTCCTGACTTGGAACTATATCGCCATTCCTTCACTGTCGCTGGGGCAACATCCTGGAACTCCCTCCCTAACAGCACAGTTGGTGCACCTACACCTCAGTGACGGCAGCAGTTAAAGAAGGCAACTCACCGCCACCTTTTGATGGGCAATCAATGCTGGTCTAACCAGCGACGTCCACATCTCATAAATGAATTTTAAAAATAAATATCTTTCTTTGGGAGGCGACCATTCTTTGTTCACTGTCAACCCTCAACACTTTCCCGACTTCCTTTTCCCTATTCCTCATCTTCTTTCTTTTGCCCTCACTGGTACTTCAAAAACTAGACCCATTGGTGAACCCACCCCCCTGCCTGACAAGTATAAATCCACCCCACGACACAATTTACTCTCTCATCCAGGAGATTAGTCTAATTTCAGCTCGGGTGAAGCCCATCTCTTCTGAACAGCTTTCTCCTTTCCCAAAAGTGATCCCAATGTCCCAAAATCTAAACCCCTCCCTTCTTCACCACCCTTCAAGCCACGCATTTATCTCCATGATCTGCCTTTCCTAAATGGTGAAGCTCGTGGCACAGGTAATATTTCTGAGATTACTGCCCTGGAGGTCCCGTGTTTCAATCTATTCCATAACTCCTGAAACTAGTCCTGCAAGACCTCAAAGTTGCCCCTTCCTATGTTGTTGGTCCCCACATGAACCACAATCTCTGGTTCTTCACCCACTCTTTCCAGACGCTTGTCCAGCCAATCTGTTACGTCCTGAACCCTTGCATCCGAGAGACAACAGACCATCCGGGATTCACAATCTCAGCTGCAAACTAGACTGTCTACCCCTCGAGCTATTGAGTCACCCACTACACTACCCACTTTCTAATCTGTCTACCTGCCTCCCTCTCTTTTCTCAGAGAAGCCTCGGGCACCAGGTGACTGTGTTTTTCCCTTGAGTTAGCTACTCCTGACTTAGTTATGTTGCTCAGTTCATAGGCTCTCTCTCTCTCTCTCTCGTGCGATCCCTTTCTCAGTTGTGGTGAGTGAGCTGACGTCTTAGCAAGCGTGAAGAAGGGAAGGGAAGGAAAGAAATAGACTGCGGGGTTCTCCGTCGGCAGGAATATCCGCTTCACCGGCAGCAAACCCATGCCCGCGGGTTCCCCAATGGCATGGGATGGCCGGAATAGGAATCCCCATTGCCTGGCTACTGGAACGGAGGATCCCGCTGCTGGCGGGGGCGTGTTGCACCAGAAACCGGGCCTGGCGGGACGAAGAATCCTGAGAGTTTGAAGAGAGAAAGAAATTAAACAGTGTAAACCGGCTCAAGTAAAGCTTGGACTACTTGGTTTAAGACTCAATAAAAAGGATAGTACAGAGAACAAAAGTGATCTAAAGAAACCAGTATATCTTTCGTGCCATAAGGCAGAGCATGTAAAAGCAAAATGTTAAAGCTAAAGTTAAATCAGTGGTCGTAATAGGAACACATAAGCAATCTTCAGAGAAGATTGTACCAGTAAAGTAAATGAGTGGTAGAAATAGTAAAATTGTAAAGTGTTCCCTCAGAACATACTAGAGTGATGGGTATAGCACAGGATATTGAAGGGGATTGTTCCCTGGATGCTGATGAACTGAGTCAGATTACGGGAGGCTATGGAGGTTTTCTCTCAAAGGAAGAACTATTCCCTCACTTCGCCAACAAAACAAGTAAACATGTTAATATGTTTAGGGCCACTGGGGCGGTTCAATCATTGATAATATGATCTATCTTCTAGGTGGCTTGCTGGATGACAAAGTATTAACATTGGCATTCATGGGAGTTATGAACATATTCTCTACATAAAGTTAATTTAAAAAATGACTTTGTAAGCATAATTATTACTATGGGAATTATTTCTAGTTTACTTATGAACAAAGAATAAAGAAAAGTACAACATAGGAACAGACCATTTGGCCCTCCAAGCTTGTGCCGATCATGATGCTCTAAATAAAAAACAAAACCTTTTGCCCTTACTCGGTCCATATCCCTCTGTTTCCTCCCTATTCATGTACCCACCCAGATGTCTCTTAAGTGTTGCAAATGTGCCTGCTTCCACCACATCCTCTGGCAGCGCATTCCAGGCACACACCACTCTCTGTGTGAAAACCTTTCCCCCTCTCATGTTGAACCTGTGCCGCCTTGTAATTGGCACTTCCACCCATGAAAAAAGCTGCTGACTATCCACTCTGTCTATGCCTCTCATAATTATGTAGACCTCTATCAGGTCTCCCGTAAGCCTCCATCTTTCCAGTGAAAATAATCCCAGTTTATTCAACGACTCCTCATGACCAACACCCTTGAGATCAGGCAACATCCTGGTGAACCTTCTTCGCACTCTCTCTCCAAAGCTTCCACACCCTTCTGATAATGTGGTGACCAGAGCTGCATGCAATTCTCCAAATGTGGCCTAACCGGGGGTTTATATAACTGCAATATGATTTCCCAACTCCTGTACTCAATGCCCCGACTGGCGAAGGCAAGTTTGCCATTTGCCTTCCTAATAACCTTGGCCCCTGTGTTGCCACTTTCAGGGAGCTGTGGACCTGCACGCCCAGATCCCTCTGTGTGTTAATGTTCCTAAGGGTTCTGCCATTTACAGTATAATTCATATCTAGATTTGATCCTCTAAAATGCATCACCTCACATTTGTCCAGATTAAATTCCATCTGCTATTTCTGTGCCCAATTCTCCAATCTATCTATATCATGTTGTATTCTCTGACAATCCCCGGCACTAACAGCGACTCCACCAATCTTTGTGTGATCCGCAAGTTTACTAACCGGACCACCCACATTTTCCTCCAGATCATTTATATATACGACAAACAACACAGGTCCCAGCACTGATCCCTACAGAACACCACTAGCTACATATCTCCATTCAGAAAAACACCCTTCCACCGCTGGAAAGAGTAGAGTTTATACTAGCTAATGATTTGGCAGCCTTGAAATTATCAGCATTGCCAAGGATTCCAACAGCCCGTTGGGGTGAGAAAAATGGAAACTTTGCAGGAGGAACATCCTGGACTATTCCCCGTTTGCATGGAACTACAGCCCAAGCACGTAATGCTAGACAGCATGAAGCGGACAATGAATAGCCCATGGCCAAGAAATGTTAGCATCAGAAATGCAAGAATATCAAAGGCTATTTTGAGAAACAGATTGGAGATCTAATGAGTGAATTGGAACAGTCTAAGGAACAGTCAACAACCATAGAGGAAAGATTCCGACCTGAATATAATGCCCATGGAGGGGGTGGTTGTGTGGTCGGCTAGTAACCCAGTGGCCCAGGGTAATGAGGACCTTGTGAAATTTGAATTTGATTTACTGTCTAATTAAATGTCTAATAATGATCATGAAACCATCGTACATTATTGTAAAATCCCATCTGGTTCAGTAGAACCATAGGGTCCCTACAGTGCAGAAGGAGGTTCATTGGGTCTGCACCCAGTTACGAAAGAGGACCCTAACCTAGGCCCACTCCCCTGTCCACTATCCCCATAACACTACCTAAAGTTTGGACACTAAGTGGCAATTTTATCGTGGCAATCCACCTAACCTCCAAATCATTGGACTGTGGGAGGAAACCGGAGCACCTGGAGGAAATCCAGGCAAACACAGGGGAACGTGCAAACTCCGCACAGACAGTGACCCAAGTTTGGAATTGGACCAGGGTCCCTGGCGCTGTGAGGCAGCAGTGCCACCCCTTATTAGATGTGGCATACATGAGATTCCAGATCCACGTCAATGCGGTTGAATGATTGAATCTTGCAAGCCATCAAGGGCAATTCAGGATTTGGGCCACCCACTTCCCATTACTGAATTAAAAAAGTCATGGTGAGCACATATCAGTTACCAAGCTCAGATAATCAAACACAGAATAATTGAAGAGCACAGTAGACGGGCAACCAGATTTGTTATCCAAGGATGAAGGAGACTGACTGGGACTTTCCATTTTCCTGACACAGCAGGGGATAGTTTCATTGCTTGGAGGCAGACAGTCGGCAGCAGGCTGAGGTACCAGTACCTCAAACAGGCCTCCAGCCTCTACCTACCTGGATGGGGATACAGTCAAAGACTGTCCTGAAGAAGTGCTCCACGATACAGAGCTGACCTGACTGCTTTGGCTATTGTTGAATTACATTTTTTAAACAGTTATTGAGTGGGAAACTGCCTCT
The DNA here is from genome assembly GCF_902713615.1 of Scyliorhinus canicula. Lineage (NCBI taxonomy): Eukaryota > Metazoa > Chordata > Chondrichthyes > Carcharhiniformes > Scyliorhinidae > Scyliorhinus > Scyliorhinus canicula. Next base: position 159,023,565 of record NC_052146.1, read on the forward strand.
TGAAGTGCCCTTTCTCGTACTTGCCATTTGCTGCTGCCAACTGCTCCTCTGAAGCTGGAAGGCCTCAATTTGGCACTTTAGCTTCAAGAACACACCCACCCTAAATAAAACAATGACAGAGTCCTCATATTGTTACGATACCCCGGGGAAGTGCGGGGTCAAATCTTACCCCACTTGTCCCAGAATCACAACACAAGTGAATTAACCAATAATTTTCATATGAACACCCAAAATCTTTGGCCCATAGCTGTACAGTCACCAGGTTTGTAAGCTTAAACACAATTACTGTTTATTTATAACTAGAACAAATGTGAAATACGCAGTAAATACACCTAATTAATGACAAGGTAACACCTGAGTCCCCCTTTAACTGCCCCATCCTCTACCCACACACATGCCCACACAAGACAGAAAAACACAGTGGGTGGAAAGGGGTAGAAATACTAAGGATTAAGGTCAAAAGGTAAGAGTCCTTACTTCAGATCATGAGTCTTTTGGTGCACATTCTTCACTGTATGAGTGTGAAATAAAGTCTCTGGTCTGCAGCATGTAATGATATTCTTTGCATTCAGCATTATATCTTACTCACAGCTTTTCCAGGGGAATCCCCTGGCTTCACATCAGCCTTTTCTGGAGAGAGAGTTATCAGAGTTAAAGGCACAGGCCACTTGCAAGCTGCCTTAAAGTCACTGGTCCATTAATCATCCATGGATTAAAAATGTAACAGCAGAACTCAAGGGGGAATAAGGGGATAAAAAGGAACAACCAGGAAGGCCCCTTACAATGCTGAAAATTCAAACCAAAGTGTGGAACACGTTTCAGGGAAACACATTAGAAAAGACAGAAGATTTTGAAATGACGACGGGATTAGAATCTGAAGGATGGATCTATTATTTCTGCTGGGCAAGGCCGGCACAGCAAGTGCCATGTTTAGAAAACCGTTCATCAGGAAGTTAGTCTGGATGCTTGGGAATTTGGTGTAAAATCAGGACAAGTACTCTTCCTGCAGCAGCAGTTTTAGGAAGAAGCAGTTTTGACAGTTTTGTGCTTCAAAGGAGTCCCCAGCCATTTAATTAGCATATATGATAATGAAGGCCTGTTCACGGCATTCCGGAATTTCCCAGCTTTATGCCCCACAGAGGCAGGGGGCTGTTAGGCAGAGAGATATAAAGAGCAGCCGATGCCAGGACCAGCTGTGACAAGTGGAAATGATTGAGACTCTGTGCCTGAAGCATCTGGACAGTTTGAGTACAGGGATTATCGTTGCAGCAAAAGAGTTTTTGGAGCAAATTGTTTTGACATTCTGCCGATGTCACCTCGATCTTGTTTTTCTGGATGCTTATGAGAGGCTGTCGGACGATTCTGTCACCGCTCACTGACCAATTCCCCATAATCCAAGGTGAGAGATTCCAGTGGGGGGGGGGGGGGGGGGGGGGGGGGGGGGGGGGGGGGGCACAGGAATATTGTTTGCACTCAGACTGCCTTTGTATACCACTGTCATTATTAGAATTCCTACCTTCGGCTTAATATTCAGAGATGCTTATTACAATTTACGGTGCTTTCTTGAATGTACACGCAGAGTACAGCCCCAAGCGTGCACACCCTCCTGTAGCTTAAGGATGCGTCTCACACAATAATTCCCCAACACAGCAGTACTCCCAGAATACAAAAGTTCCTCTGACCTAGACATATCATTACTGTCATAAAAGAGGAGCAGCAGCAGGGAATGATAGAAAGAAAAGTGAGGCAGCACTTGCAGAGATTGTATTACACCAGATGTTATCCCTTGCTAGAACATGTGGTGACCATCTCATCAAGGAGGAGCTTAACGAGGAGATGTAATCAGCAGAAAGAGAGCCCCTTTTGAACAAGTGTTAACCTTGCTGCATTGCCGGCATCCATTCATTCAGATGACTGACACCCTTTATTGGATGTTGTATATTTTACATGCCTCAGATCAAGACAAAGATGACTCTAATTTCCATGTCAGTAACTGGTTTTATTCACAGTGCATTAAAATGTCCACTCCATGCTTTTCGCTCTGGCTTCCAGTTCTTCCTACAGCTTTGTTTACTTTACCCTGTGTCCAAATCCAGACTAATCAAGCACAATGAGCATCAATGGTAAACAGACTCACATAATCAAACGCAGAACAATTGACCCGCACACTGGGAAGGTGAGGGAACTCATTGATTCTGACGGCACAGCAAGCCAGTGCTGATTTCAGGCCATCCAGTTACTTAGGGTGGCTGGCTGTTCCAAAGGCCAGGGCCCAATAGGTAGTGCCCACATTGCTTTGAGAGTTCCTGCAGGCAAATTTCTCTGCAGGGAAGTCTGCACTTCCTGAGTGTGCCAATTATGTGTGGCATAGAGCCTTGTATGCCAGAGTGTGATTTATCTCAGTGAATGATACTTCAAATCTCAGCCCTTCCGATGCTAGTGAAGGAAGATAATCACAACAAGTGGTCTGTGGGCGATAAAGTCTATTCCCATCTCATATAGATAATGGCCACACTCAAAGTTCAATGGTGTGCTTTAATGAGGCACATTATTCAACTATTGCTAAAAAATCCTTTGAGTTCACTGATCCGTGTTTATATTGATTGAACTCCATTCTCAATTTTGAAGATATAAACAGATATAATGCTGGAAATGGCCAGCAGCTCTGGTGGCACCTGTGGAAAAAGAGGAAAGGAGGTTAACATTTCAGCTTGACAACCTTGCATCAAAATGGGAAATGTCGAAAGGTCCAAAAGGTTTCAAGTAAGTACCGAATCAGGGAAAATGGAGAGGCAAACCAAACTCAAAAGGAATGTTCCATGATAGGGTGGGAAGACAAGAGAGATTAAGGAACAGAAATGTTGATGGTGCAAAGCGAAAACTGAATGATAATGGTACAAGTAAGGAAATAAAAGATGCACCGAGAAGAGGGGCACATGGAAAAGTACAGACTTCATCACCTGCCATCCAAACACAAGCAAAATGAAAATGCAGAGGCCAGACGTTAAAGAGCTGAAATTGTTGAACTGAATGTTGAGTCGGCCACAGAGGAGGCCAAAGTGGGAGACACAAAGAGATTTATTGCAGAGTAAACTATATACACAGCGCACTACAGGTCCCAGCTGGGATTACCCATGCTTGGCTCTCACCTGGGCTGGCTTTTATGACGGAGTCCATTTACTCCACTAATGGGCTTCTGCCTCTCACTGGGGAAGCTCGTATTCTTCGAGGCTGATGGGGAGGTTAATTGGTCCATCACCTTAGGTCTTGTGTGGGTTATAACAAGTCTGCAATCCTGTCGAGTGCCTATTTGATTAGGGCAGGATTCTCCAGTCTCCCAGTCCCGTGTTTCTCGGCAGCCCGTCTTTGGTTGACAGCTGGATTTTTCACTCCCACCGCTTGTCAATGGGATTTCCCATTGAAGCCACCCAATGCCACTGGGAAACCCGCGGGCGAGGTACACTGCTGGCAGAAAAAGAGAATCCCAACGGCCAGAGAATTCTAGCCAAGGTGCTGTTTGTTGAGCTTGTGAAATGAAATGAAAATCGCTTATTGTCACAAGTAGGCTTCAAATGAAATTACTGTGAAAAGCCCCTAGTCGCCACATTCCGGCGCCTGTTCAGGGAGGCTGGTGCGGGAATTGAACCGCGCTGCTGGCTGCCTTGGTCTGCTTTAAAAGCCAGCTATTTAGCCCTGTGCTAAACCAGCCCCTAACTCAACTCAACTTCTGTTGAGTTTCAGTGCAATAGTGCAGTGGGGCTGAGGATAGAGAGGTCAGTGGAACAGTAAATAAAGTGACCGGAAGTTCACATATATGTTTGTGAACTGAGTAGAACTGTTGCACAAAGCGGTGAGCCAGATTTTGTCCAGTCTCCCCTCCAATCCATGGCAAGGTTGAGCTTCTAATCCTTATGGATTCTAATAAAGCACATCAGATCCTAGCTTCAAATGGCAATCACACATCAGAGTGCTACTGGTATCTAACATCAGTAAAGCTTTGTCATGGGGCTCTGTGACAATTGCTGTAATGCAGAGCTACTTATTACAGTGCACTAGTTTGCTGGTGACTGCTGCTGTTCTGAGGTCATGGTGGTCATGTTGCCTTTCAATGTCCCCTATTTTACTAAAATTGTTTCCACATTTATAATAGCTAGGTTAACACACACATTAACATAGAGAGCAGCGGGACACATTTGCCATTGATTCAGTCAAAGTGCCAAGTCACTGCTGGAAACCCTTCATTGATAGAGCACAAAACAACCTCAATTGAGAATTAAAGAGCAAAGAGATTACTTTTCAGCTCTGTTACCCAGATTAAATGAGTCAGAATTTCCGCCATGCTTTGAGGCGCTCTCTCAAAGAATTAGTCTGAGTAGATCACATTAGAATTTGTGGAATCAGTCCCTTGTAAAATGGTGCCTGTGAACTAAATGAACAATCAGTAATTCCTGTGGGAGCATGTGTCCCCAGGAACCCCAGCGAATGAATTCTAGGCATGATGTACACAACCTCATTACACCCTGAAATGAAAAATGAAATGAAAATCGCTTCTTCTCACAAGTAGGCTTCAAATGAAGTTATTGTGAAAAGCCCCTCGTCGCCACATTCCGGTGCCTGTTCGGGAATTGAACCGTGCTGCTGGCCTGCCTTGGTCTGCTTTCAAAGCCAGTGATTGAGCCCTGTGCTAAACCAGCCCCTGACAGCTGACAAGGCTTCTGATTTCACTTTTCAGATGTTGACTGACCAGCAGTGTGTCTCCAGATTCAGCTCAGATTTCCAAAACATTGCAAGTTTCTTTTTTGTCCCCTTCCTTATCATACTCTCTACTTTTCTGCTCAATCTTCCTCACCTACACTCTATAACAAGGTAAAGTCTATCCAGGCCAGTGGTGCAAACTGAGCAGTGGAAAATTGCCAGCCCGTTTTTAAATCATTCTGATTTGCTATTGTTTGTTTTCTACTTCCACCTGAGACACATTCCCCTGATATTTCTCTCTATCTCTCTTAGCCTCCATTTCTCTTCACTAATCCTTTTAATTGCCAATGTCTAGCATTCCTTTCTACAACTGAATCCTGCTGGCAAACAGGCCTCAAGGAGTGACCAACACTTCACCCAAGTTTGAGTTAGGACAGGAACCATTACAGGCTCCTGCCAAATCTCTGATTTGCTGACCCGTGGTGGTGCACTGTTCTCAGGTCTCTGATTGGGTTGACTGGGCATCTCCACATCATAGCTGACTGGTGGATGTGTGGTGATCGATCCCAGGTCTCTGATTGGCTGACTGCTGGTGGTGTGCAGTGTTCGGGCTGTTTCTGATGTGTTAATCCACAATTAAATGCTCATTTGTCAGTTGATTGGTTTCAATCACCCTGAAAGAATTCTTCAGAAACCTTGGACCCCATCGTGGAGGAGGTTAATTCAATAATCATAATTTGTTGGCAAGTGACTGGAGTTTATTCCTCTTCATTGTGGCACATTTTACACTCTGTATTCCACAGTGTTTCGTGTCATTAACAGAACCCTGTGCCCTCCTCATCCTGTCCAATAAAATGATGATTGAAAGAATGTCTGAAAATTGTAAGAGGAATGAATCAGCTGCTCCCATAACAGCCAGGAAACAAAGATGTCTTATTATTTGATGAATATTGTAACATTTTGTTAACAGTAACTATGGTGATTATGTATCTGCTTTCATGCTGCATAATGACTTGTGTATAATCTCTTACTCTGTGTCAACACAACCCTCCATTTTTGACGTATGATTTATTCATTTTAGTTTATTTCTCTCAACCTGTTTCTTACATCCCTCTGTCTTGGCTATTATTTTTCTTTTTATCTTTTTAGGATGTTATCTTTTCTCTGTTTTTGTTACTGTGGGTGGAATCTTGTGTCATTGACGGTTGGCTTGTCCACCTGCTGCCTGGGAGACCCTTGCATCGCCTCATTCTGGGAAGGCCCCCTGGCCTGACGTGCCAATCAGGCAGGTAGCAGGCCAACCTTTGCCTGAGATCAGACTCTGGGGAGTGGAAGTTCCACCTCCCATGAGTTGCCAGATAATGGGTGCAACTATGATCGGGGAGGCCTCTTATTCACCCTCTTCGTCCATGTTTCTCTCACTCTCTTCCTCACCATACCTCTCCATGATCGTGTTCATTCTCGTTGTCACTCTGCTTCTCGCCCAATATCTGTCTCCATTTTCAGCCTCTCACAGCCTGTCTCTCTGATGATTGCTCTGACTGCCTTTTCCTGTTGCTCAAGCTGCATCTCAGACTCACAGACTTGTTATGGCTTAGAAAGGGGGGCCATTGTGTGTGCACCAGCTCTCCAAATGAGAGATTCACATTGTGCCCTTCTCCCACCTGCTCCCCGTAACCCTCCACTTTCCTCCTGTTGAGATAACAGTTCAAATTGCCCTCGAAGGACTCGACTGAACCTACCTCCACCGCGCTCTCAGGTAGTGCATTCCAGACTTTAACCATTTAGTGCATGAAAATGTTTTTCCTCACAAACCCTTTTTTTGCCTTTTTTGCCACTTACTTTAAATTTGTGCCGTCTCATTCTCAGAAGAACATGCAAATACAGGAAATCGGATCAGGAGTAGGCCACGTGGTCCATTGAGACAGTCTGGATGATCTTAGGCGTCATTTTCCCACCTGCTCCCAGATATCCCTTAATTCCCTGAGAGATGAAAAAACTTTCTATTCCAGCCTTAAATGTATTCAACAATGGAGGTAGAAAATTCCAAAGATTCACAACCCTTTGAGTGAAGTAATTGCTCCTCATCTCAGTCCTAAATCCTTTGAAAGAATCTCAATCCTTTCGCTATTGCGAGGAGTTTCCCTTGATCTACTCTGTCCATTCCTTCAGGATTTCTAATACCTCTTTCAAATCTCCTCTTAGCCTTCACTTTTCCAGGGAAAATAGTCCTATCTTCTTAACTGAAGTTCCTCAGCTCTGGAATCTTTCTGGTGAATCTTTTCTGCCCTCTCTCCAATGCCTTCTCATCCTTTCTAAAGTGCGGCACACTGATGGAGCACACAATGCTCCATTTGAGGATAAAATGGTATCTTATACAAATTCAACATAACCTTCTTTCTCTTGTATTCTACACACCTAGCAATAACGTCAGAGATACCTTTTGCTTTATGAACTGCTCTCTCAGCCTGCCCTGCTGCCATCAATGGCTTATGCACATATACACCAAATTCCTTCTGCTTCTGCACACCTTTTAGAATTATACCCTTTGATTTATACTGTCGTTCCATGTCATTCCTACCAAATGAATCACATCACATTTCTCCCCATTGAACTTCATCTGCCATCTATCTGCCAGTTCAACAAGTTGACCCTTTGAAGTTCGACATTTTTGTCTGTACAGTTCACAATGCTTCCAAGTTTCGTTTCACAAAATCACACAGTGCAGAAGAGGCCCTTTGGCCCATCGAATCTGCACCGACACGTGAAAAACACCTGACCTACCTACCTAATCCCATTTGTCAGCACTTGACCCATAGCCTTGAATGTTATGACGTACTAAGTGCTCATCCAGTTACTTTTTAAAGGATATGAGGCAACCCTCCTCTATCAACCTCCAAGACAGTGCATTTCAGACTGTCATCACCCTCTGGGTAAAGGTTTCTCCTCAAATCCCCCTGAAACCTCCTGCCCCTCACCTTGAACTTGTGTCCCCTTGTGACTGACCCTTCAACTAAAGGGAATAACTGCTCCCTATCCACCCTCTCCAAGCCTCTCATAATCTTGGACACTTTGATCTGGTCGCCCATCAGTCTTCTCTGCTCCAATTACAACAACCCAAGCCTATCCAACTTCTCTTCAGAACTTAACTTTTGCATCTCAGGCAATATTCTGCTGAATTTCCTCTGCAGTCTCTCCAGAGCAATCTCATCCTTAAACACATCCTTCATCTGCATATTTTGCAACCCTGTCCCGCACACTAAGATCTAGGTCAATAATAAATACCAGGTAAAGCAAATATTCCAACACTGACCCCTGGGGAACTCCACTACAACCCTCCCTCCAATCCGAAAAACATCGATTAACCATTACTTACTGTTCTTGTCATTCATTCAATTCCACATCCATGTTGTTGCTCTCCCTTTTGTTCCATGAGCTATAAGTTTGCTCACCAGTCTGCTGTGTGGATTGAATTGAATACCTTTTGGATGTCCAGGCACACTATATCAACATCATTTCCCTCATCAATCCTCTTTGTTATGTCTTTGGAAAAACTCCAGCAAGTTAATCCTGAAGAAATCCATGCTGGTTTTCTGTAATTTACCTATATTTGTCCATATGACTATTAATGTTGTCCCAAATTGTTACTTCTGGATGTCCCAAAATTAAACGGAATGTGTGTTGAATGTGATTCACACTATATATAGTTGCCAATATCACTCCATGTATATATGTTCGTTATCTACCCGTTGTAAGATCAATGCTGTATATAGTTGCCAATATAACTCCGTGTATATATGTTCACTATCCACCATTGTAAATGCAGTTGCACTATCCGACCACCAGGGGGAGTCGCTCTGGGAGTACGCGAGAGTTTGTACTGGGCTCCTCCCTTGGCTCTGCCCAGGACTCCTTCCCCTGGGACCGATGTATAAAGATCAGTGCCTTAGAGCCAGCCTGCCAGTTCATCTGAAGTTCAACGACGAATAGGCTGCCTCTGTTCAGATCCAACTACACATGTTCGCTGAATTGATGGTTCCATCAGAATGGCCTGTGGCTATAGGGCTTATCTTTACGCACCTTTGTGAACATGGGTATAATGTTCGCAATTCTCCAGGCTTCTGGCAGCACCCTGGAGTCTAAGGGTGATTGGAAAATTATGCTCAGTGCCTCCACAATTTTCACCCTCACTTCCCTCAGTATCCTTGGAGGCATCTCATCTGGTCCTGGTATCTTATCACCTTTCAGTATAGGCAGAATTCCAATCCTCCTTATCAATTTTAAACCCTTCTGCTGTATGAATTACCTCAGCTAGCAGTTCGCTGGCGGTGGGAATCCGGCGGGATTCTGTGGTCCCGCCCGCAGAACATCTCCGCCTATCGGTTTCCCAGCGACATGCGGTGGTTTCAATGGGAATTCCATTGATAGTGGCAGGAGCAGAGAATCCCGCTGCCAGCGAACGGTGCACCGCCTCCTGCCACCGGGAAACACACAGCTGAATTTCAGAAAATCCCGCCCGTCATCTTTCACCATGGCTTGGGTAGCACTTTCTTCGTGGCACGCCGTTCACTAGCGCCTGGAATCTCTACACCTGCTACTTGTCAATGGGATTTTCCATTGAAACCACCCCATGCCGCCGGGAAACCCGTGGGTGAAGTGCGCTGCTGGCGGGAACAGAAAATCCCAACGGCCAGAACATTCCGGCAAAGGTATTAATTTAACTCTTCAGCAATGTCCTCTGCCTTTCTGCATAAATTTATTTTTCCTTATTATTCTACCTTTTAACACCTTTTTACTATTTACATGCTTTTAGAAGATTTTGGGATATCTTTTGATGTTGGCTGCCAGCCTCTTTTCATACTCCCTCTTTGCTTTCCTTATTTTCTTCTTCAACCCCCCTCTAAATCTTTCATCATCAGCCTGGCTTTCTGTTAGATTTTCTATCTGCCACCAGTCATAAGCATACTTTTCCTTCTTTCTGTTAATTTTTACCTCCTTTGATATCCAGGGAGCTCTGGATTTGTTGACCCTTCCTTTCCCTTTCGAGGGAACATATCTTGACAGTGTCCAAACTATCACTTCTTTGAAAATAGCTCATTGTCCATTAAGTTTTTCTGTCACCATTTGGCTGCAATTTATTTGGCCCAGAGATCCATTCATATCCCATTGATGTTTGTTTTCCCCCAATTAATAATTATTCTCTTTTTCGTGTGGTGGCTCTCAATCCCAAACCTTGCTCTCTCCATCTCTCTCACTCATTTTCTGTCTCATCCTGCACCTCACTCTCATTGTCTCAGTCAGTCCATTCCGCTCGTTGTCTTTAGTGATTTGCCTGCTGCCTTTCCCTCTCTCAGTGGTTCTGCATGTTATATTATATTCTGACAAGAAGAAACATTCAAGCACTTTCTGTTTTATTTCTGATTTTCTGCAGTGCTTTTGTGAACAGTCTTCTGGTCATTACAGAAGCTTCCCCATTGATTCACCCCTTTGCAAGGTCATATTCATGATGTCACAACTCCATTCTCAACACTGTTACGCCTCAATCTCTGCCACAATATCAGAAATAGTTACAAACCACATTCTCAATATGGATTTGTGGAGGGAGTAGGGGAATTGGGATTGTTCACCCAAGGAAAAGAAGGTTAAGGGTTTTTAACAGAATTAATAAGCAAAAATTGTTTTTGCTGACAACTGGGAGAGAAAGACTTTCATTTATTTACAGGGCCTTTCATGCCCTCAGGATGTCACGGAGCATTTTACAGCTAATAAAGACGTTTGTAATTTAACTGCTGTGGGAATGTAAGAAATTCAGCAGTCAAGTTGTGCACAGCAGGATCCCGCAAACATCAATGTGATAATGGCCAGATAATCCTTCTTAGTTCAGAGGTAAATATTGGCCAGGACATGAGGAGAATATTGTGGGTTAGGAGGAGGGGAAGCACCATGGGCCATAACTGTGCTGTTGACTACCAGCCAGGCAGTGGATCTGATTGGGTTCAGACAGAAGTCAAAGAGAATTTGGAAACCGGTGCCCACGGAGTCCGTCTGCCCACACCAGACTCCCCATCCCAAACCCCACCCCACCTTCACCTTCACTCCGATGCAGAATTTGTGGCCCAATTCAGGGCTCACTCCCCTCACTACCTTTTAAAACAGTGGCCCGCGATTCCACGGATGCAATGAATTGTAATCCAGCTTTACAGCGGCTTTCTGTAGCACACAACCAAAATATTTATTTTTCTCATTTGCACATGGCTTAGGTCTGAGAGACGGGGGTGTGGGCTGGAGTAAAGGCCACAGGAATTTTGAGCGAGTGCAGATGCGTTTGAGAGCCTGGAGGACATTGGTCCAGCTGTCAGTGGGACTAATAAGGGGACTAACAATAGCATCTCTGCTGCTGGACATCTGTCACTGGGAGGTTAGCTGGAGCTCCTCCTGGCTTTGCAGGCACATCTGCAATAGCCAACGAAGAAATATTGCAGCCTCCATGCAAACACGATTGCTCAATTGGTGGCCATTTTCAAGTTCAGCTGCATGTGGTCAGAGACTTCTCTTCTGCCTCCTCCAAATGGCCTCATGCAAACTCCTGACACTTGCAAGGTTAAGAAAGTGAAAAAAGACTCCTACCAAAACAAAGTAGATAACTTCCCTGCGAGTAGCATTTTATGTCTACCAGGCCGGTGTGCGTGCTGACATCATTGTGCATTCACACAGTATCTCAGTCGGTGGGCCCAGGCACAGGATGTGTCCGAAGCCGTGCTATCTGCCCTGGGCCACAAGTTCTGCATCGGAGTGAAGGTGAAGGTGGGGAGGGGTGGGGTTTGGGGTGGGCAGTCTGGGGTGGACATTTCGGACACCAGACATTTGATGGACCCAGGGCTTCAGATTCATCCCTCCCACCTTGAGACATACGATGTGTGCTCTGGGACTTCCTAAAACCCACACGCTTGATTGCAACTATGGACAGGCACACTTCCTCTATTCCTGTACTGGACAGCGCACACTCAGAAATAATCCGCGCCGAATACAGAAGGTCACTGAACCTTTCCCAGCACTGGATCCAAGTGTGCCGGACGAGGTCATGCCCGCTGACCTCAGCTGCCACCACTGTCCATGCCTTCTTAGAACATAGAACATAGAACAGTACAGCACAGAACAGGCCCTTCGGCCCTCAATGTTGTGCCGAGCCATGATCACCCTACTCAAACCCACGTATCCACCCTATACCCGTAACCCAACAACCCCCCCTTAACCTTACTTTTATTAGGACACTACGGGCTGTTGCACGTTTTACTATGGGCGTAAAACGCGTTTATTGGAGTGTATTAACACGCCTCCGAGTTCGACGTGTGCTTAACACTGCTAGGCTCTGTTCTATGTAATTATTTAAGCTCTGGAGTCGCCAGCTGCCGTATAGGCAACGTCACAAGTATTCCAAGGTCAAATTCAAAGTAATAAAGACGATACACCGATTAGTCAAGTTCAAACGATCAATATTTATTATACAGTTAATAATAAATACTCATGCACACACACACTAAGAGACTAAGCTACAACTAAACATAAGCAAACAGAATACTTATCTAACAGGAACAGGCAAGGTCAGAGAACGAGGCCTTCGTCCTGGTTTTGTCTGCAGCCTTCAGCAAGCGTTCTGGCACTTGGGAGTCTAGTGGGCTTGGATCGCGTAGCGAGCGTTGAACTTACGGTTTCGGCGGCTGGTGCTCAACGGCTGGAGTCAGGATACCAGGTGTCAGTCGGGGCCGGAGCACAGGTTTAACAGACCGGACAACACGAGGTCCCTATCTTTTATAGGGGTTCCGTTGTCCTTCCCTCTTCTCGGGCGGGCTCTACCTATTGGATCAATTTCTTATCGATACTGGATTAATTCCCCAATGCGAGGGGGTCTCCGTGATGGAGGGGGCGTTTCTTATGTCCTTTTGTTCGGAGGTTTCTGGTGCCTCGATGTCTGGGTCTTGATTGGAATGTGTCCATTCAGAACCAAATGTATCTATTGTGTGGGTGTTCAAGTCTGATGGCCTCATTAGCATGCAAAGCGTTTTGCCATTTGCACCTAGCTAAGGTCTCTTTACCTGAGCCCAAACTGGTTTCTGCTGCTGCAGAATGCAAACTGCTCTTTGCAGACTGCTGTTCTGGCTGAACTGTCTGTTTCTCAGCAGCCTTCCATTTTAGTTTGGCTCAGTGTCCATTTTGCGTGGCCAGCATGGCTACATTCCCTCCTTGTGATCCTCACAATCATACTATTGTGAAGGATCACCTATGTACTTTGCCTCCTTGTGTTCTGACCTCTTGCCAGTTCCTGTTCTACTCTGTTCTAAACTATGGGAAGAAGAGAAAAAAATTTTTAACTAACATTTCTACTTGGCCCTATGTCAAAGGGACATGCATTACTACAATTGGGAACCTCTACCTATCACTATTAACCTTAACCTTAACTTAAACATTTAATCACTCTAAAATCTTAACCATTCACACCACAACATCACACTTCCCAACTCGGCAGTCGAGTATGGAACAATATAATACATGGCTGAATTTTATTTACAGAGTGTTGTAATCAGTGAGGGGTTGAGGGGTTTGGTGGAATCCGAAGATGGGGGATTGCACTCTATAGATGGGTGAGGTGCTGGAACGAGAGGCTCTCCTCTTCCATTTCCTCAACCTGAGGGTCTGCACTAGGATGGTGAGGATCGCAATCACCAACAGTGATTCGATTATGTAGGACATGGAGTACCACGTCATGAATTTAGTACACCAGGTCTGAACCTCGCTGATCAGAGCTGAGCACTGGGGGTTTGCTGTAATGGACACATTTACGGTGGGGGTTGTGGGGGAAACGTGTCTTGTTTCCACACATATACATATGACATTAAATAGTAATAAGTGGGCTTCCATCATTTTGCTGTTCTTCCTCTTTCTCTTCCTTCTTCCTCCGGTATTGACAATCCTGGCTTCGACCTCTGTCTCGTCCTTTGAAACCTTTGGGATCAAGCACAGTATCTGTCAATACACAGTTTAAGACCTTTACTTGTTAGTGCATCTGTCTTTCAAAACCCAATTGACCCTTTAAAATGACTGGCTAAGTCACACCCTGTGACTCCCCTCATTTTTTTTTTTTCAAAAAGCGAATTTAAAGACCAGCATACACCTAACAATCCTTCCTTCTGCGAGCCGTCTCGCAGGCTTTGCTAGTTTACCATCCGAATGTTTCCGGATGTAAATAGCATGTGGGATGGCGGCCGAAGGGCTACCTAACCTAAAATGAAAACAAATTTGGAAAGAAACATCCGAATGAGTTGCGTATGGGCCGCTACGGGTATGAGTTGGATGGGATCCCCGGGTAGGGCGTGCTGTGCCATACCCGAGCTTGGCTGACCAAGGGTTGGTTCTCAGACAGGGCGGGTCCTCAGTGCCGTTTGTCCACTGCCTGAGTAACCTGGAGAAAACGGGTACGAATGTGTTTACCATGACTTGCAGCCTCTATTTCGCCGAATAGAGGGGCACCTAAAAAAAAAACCAAGGGAGCCAAGATGCTCCAACTGAGGACATGAGCTGGTCTTCAGATATTTTAGACGATACGGTGAGCTGCTCACCAGGCTGTCACAAGTGTTACAACTTTGGAAAAGATCTCCAATCAAACCGAAGTTCTCAGAAGTATCTGCGGACAAACTAACGTGCATGTGAGGTGGTCACAATCTTTTCAGCTGAAAAGAAGATGTCCATCCTCCAACTGAAACATTGTACAATCCTGAGACAAACAAACATAAAACGAAGACAAACATACGTGCAGGTTCCATCAGAAAGGACATCGTTTCCCTCAAACGATTCCTATCTTACATCATCTGGACACCTCACTTTGATTCTGCCTCTGTGAACAGGGTCACAAAGGGGTTGCCGTGTCGGGAGTCAGACACCGTGTCGTCCTGCTCTCCCGGATCCCACACCCTTGTGTGGATCAGGCATGCTATTTTGGAGTTGTGTGACCGGGGGTCACTCTCGTCATTGCGGACAAGTCTGTAGGAATTGTCCCTGTGCCATTGTGTAGCGTCGAGTGTGTTGTCGGGGTAGTCGGGGTCGGGTGGTGGTTCTGGGTTTTTGAGGTAAGTGAGTTCCATGGGGTCACTGGAGTCGGGGTCGTAGGTGGTGCAGTGTGGGCTGTATGGCTGTGTGGTGTCGCTGTCTTCAGAGTCAGTGTCTGTCCTACTGTCTCTGCTGTGGCAGCTTGTGGGCGTGTCGGGGCGTGGTCTGTCGTGGTCTGTGGGCGGAGTCGTGGGCGAGTCCGTGGATGAACTGGTCTGTGAGGGGGATGGTGGAAAAGTGTCTCTGGTGGGCGGGGTGAAGTGTTCTGCCGCGTCTAGCAGGACATGGTGGGCATGGTTGGCCTGTGTTCCATATGCCTTTAACTGGTTTATATGGAACCACGCGGTCTTCCCATTAGGATACTTTATCCTGTAAACGGAGGGGCTAATTTTGTCCGAAATTGAGTAGGGACCGGAATATTTTGGAGCCAAAAAACTGCTGGGGTTATAAACAGATAACATTACCTGTTGCCCAACCTGGAATTCTGTGGTGTGTACGGTCTTATTGAAACAGGCAGTCCGTTGCTGTCGGCGTTTCCCTAGCTGGACTGCGGCTGCGAGCTGTGCAGACCTCACAGTCTCAACTAGATCTTTAACTGCCTTTTCATGTGTGAGGGCCGTCACTTCGGGGCTTGTCATGTCCAGTCCTAAAAGGAATTCTGTACCTTTCATAGGGCGTCCGGTCATGAGTGTGTGTGGTGTGTATCCTGTCGATGTGGAGACAGTGTTCCTTATGAACATAAGTGCAAAGGGGAGCACTGAATCCCATGTGGAATTGTTCTCTTGAACCATTTTCCTAAGGGTAGTTTTTAGGGTCCGATTCATGCGCTCCACAATCCCGCTGGACTGTGGATGATACGCAATGTGGAAGTTCTGTTTGATTCCGAATATTGTCAGGACGTTCCTCATGACCCGTCCTGTAAAGTGAGATCCCTGGTCCGAATCGATACTTCGGGGTAAACCCCATCTCGTGAAGATGTGGTGGGTCAGGATCTTTGCAGCTGTCTTTGCTGTATTTGTTCGTGAGGGAAATGCCTCTACCCATTTGGTAAAGGTATCTATCACCACCAGAACGTATTTATAGCCATTCCGACAAGGGGGCAATGGACCTATAAAGTCGATCTGGAGGTTTGTCCAAGGGCCGTTAACTGGGCGAGTATGCCGAAGTTGTGCCTTCTTAGAATACCTGTCCGGGTTATTCTGAGCACAAATCAGGCAATTCTCAATGTAGTGCGTTACATCATTCCTGAGATCAGGCCACCAACAGAGTTGCCTGAGGTGCCTCGTTGTTGCATCAATTCCCTGATGCCCGTGTCCGTCATGGAACAAGGCAATCATCTGATTCCTGTCCTGCTGTGGGACCACATAAAGTCGGTCCTTAATGATCACACCCTCATGTGTGGTCAGTGCGTGTTTAAAGTGCTCGTAAGCAGGCACAAAGTTTCCCTTGAAAACCTCCCTGAGGTCTCCGTCCTGTTTTTGTGCTGCCACGAGATCTTTAATATCAGTCTGTGAGACTTGGACTGCGCTCACAGGGGCGCTAGCTGGTGCGCTAGCTGGGGGGGTCCATAAGTGTCCTCTCCTGGAACCTGCCTTAGCCAACGCGTCGGCCTTTACATTCCCAGGGGGTGATGACCTATGGTGACTTCTTACTTTTATTATGCCGAAGGTCCTGTCCTTCGCTTTCGCTAAAATATGCTGGAGTAGAGGGGCTGATGGAAGGGGTTTTCCGTCTGCGGAGACAAAACCTCGTGTCCTCCACAGGGGCAGAAAATCGGTTAAACTGTTACAGACATATAAGCTGTCTGAATATATGTCTGCTGGGCTGGGGAAAGAATCGGGGTGGTCCACTATGTACGCTATGGCTGCTAGCTCTGCTGCCTGCGCGCCTAAGTGACCTGGTAACTTAAGAGCGATTTCTTCGAGAGCGCGCCCCTGCGCGTCCTCTACATAGATGCCGCATCCTGTGATACGCTCACCATTTAAAACTGTGGAGGAACCGTCTACATAAATCCTCAAGGGTCCACACGTGTCTGTGGGCTGGGGGCTTTGTTTCGGGTTCCCTATCTTCCTGGGGGGTGTTTTGGCTAAAAAGGGTCCTGTGTTATGCAGGGGAGCTACAATTTCACAGTCATGGGGCTGTCCGGGGTATTGGAGGTTGTCGGCTAAGTATGTGTGTGTGCGTGTCCGTTTCACTGTAATGTCCCGTCCTTGTAAAAGTAGGGTCCACCTAGCTGCCCTAATCTGGCTAACTGAACCGTCCTTCAGTCGACCGTCTAGTAGTAGCTGTGTGGGTGTGTGTTCGGTTAGAATGGTGATGGGGTTGAGTCCGGTGATGTATGAGAAATACTGCACTGCCCAGAAGACAGCAAGGAGGTGCCTCTCACAGGCTGAAAATCCTTGTTCTACTGGGTCTAACAGTCGGGAGGCATAAGCCACTGGTCTTAGCTGCTCGTGCCGTTCTTGAAGCAACACGGCCGAGAGGGTCAGATCGGTGCTCGCTACCTCTATTGCGTACGGTGAAAGTTGGTCGGGGACTAGCAGCGCGGGTGCTGCACTAAGGGCTCGTTTCAACTCTTCCACAGCGCCTGTATGCTGCGGAAGCCATTCCCAGGGGGCTCCTTTCTTAAGGAGGTCTGAAAGTGGGGCGGCTTTTGTCGCGAATCCGTCTATGTGGTTCCGACAATAGCCAACCAGTCCTAAAAACGACCGGAGGGCTGATACATTCTGGGGAAGGGGCAATTTGACAATCGAATCAATTCTTTTGAATTCGATCTCGCGTTTGCCGTGCGTGATGACTGATCCCAAATACATCACTTTACTTTCCAATATTTGGGCCTTTTTCGGGTTAACTTTACAGCCAATTTCAGTTAAGAGTTCTAGGAGTTCGGCCAGAAGCGAAATGTGCTCTGCCTTTGTGTCTGTCTGCAGTAGTAGGTCGTCTACATACTGTACCAGACATTCGGGTCGGGAAAATTTTTCTAATCCACTTGCCAGCTGTCGGTGGAAAATGGAGGGGGAATTGTGGAATCCCTGTGGGAGGCATGTCCACGTGTACTGCTGAGTTTTGAAAGTGAATGCGAATTTGTATTGGCACGCTTTTGCCAATGGTATTGACCAGAATCCATTACTGATGTCCAATACCGTGAAGTACTTGGCGTTGAGACCCTGCTTGAGCATGGTCTCGGGACTAGTAGCTACCGTTGGGGCTACTGCGGGGGTTACTTTGTTGAGTTCCCGATAATCGATGGTCAGACGCCATGATCCATCGGGCTTCCTCACTGGCCAAATAGGGGCATTGTTGGTGGAGGCTACCGTTCTCAGTACACCTTGGTCCAACAAGCTGCCTATAACTTTTTCTATTTCCACCTCTGCCTCGAGGGGAAATCTATACTGCTTTTGCGGTCGGGGGTCCTGTCCGGTAACATGAACTTGTCCAGTCATTCTGCCACAGTCATGACGGTGACTTGCAAATGCTGTCCTGTGTTTGTTTAGTAGGGCCTTAATTTGTCTGTCGGTGTGGAGTGTAGTCAGGTCGAATGAGTACTCTCCCACTGCGCTAATCCGATTAGCGTAGTCTCCTACTGTGAGGGTGGCTGGGGCTCTGTCTGATCTCGCCATTCGCCAGACACACTGGTTCACTGGGTCGAACGACAAGCTGTGGGCGTTCATAAAATCTATCCCCAGGATGTGCTCTGCTGTCCGGGGAAGATTTACTAAAACTACGGGGTGTCTTGTGGAAATGTTCCCTAGCTGGATCGCTACGGGTGCTGTGATATGTCCCTGCTGCGAGTGTCCGGTGAACCCGCTAAGTGTGATGGTGGAGGTGGTCGGCCACGTGTCTGCGTGTGCCGTGGTTGTGGAGTTAATGGTGGTGCGGGATCCTCCTGTGTCCCACAATAACTCTATGGGCTTCCCTTTGACTTTTGCCGTGACTACGGGCCTCCCTGATGAGTCCCATAGTGTGTCACAGACCCAAGTGGGGGAGCCCGAACACCGTCAGTTCGTCTCGTCCACATTGGTGGGTCCTGACTGTACTGTTACATTGTGGATGGGTTTTGCTTTGTTGCGGTTCAGAGTGCCTGTCTGCTGGCCTCTCTGAGATCGCTGGGGTGCATTACACTCTTTTGCCCAATGCCCTAACTGTCCACAGTTATAGCATTCCTGGCCTTTCTGTTGAGGGCTGCTCTTGCCTTCATTTACCCATGCGGGCTTCTGGTGCTCTCTGACTGCTTGGATATCTGCAGCAGCCTGAGCCTCTTCTGGGGATCTAACCTTTGCTTTTGCCTGAAGCGATTGCTCCCAAGCGCGGGACAATCTTTTGAGGACCCATTTTTCGTTATGGGCCTCTTCTGAGGGGTCGTAATTATTGCAAGCGCTCTGTCCTGCTTCTGTTGCGTGTGAGATAATTGTGCGCGTCCACTTAACCATGTTTTCGCGGGTTAAATGCGCTCTATCTAGCTGTCCGAAAACTGCGCTGAAGTGAATCCACAGCCTTCCGGCGAATGCTGTGGGGTGTTCGGATCTCTTCTGCCTGCACTTATTCAAGCCTTCTACGGGGTCACCTCTATTGTACCCGATGGCATCTAAAATGGCAGTGTGCATCTCCTCTAGGCTGCCTCCTGCCACGTTTTGTGGGTCGGGGAGGGCTGCCACTACACTCTGGTCTAAGCTCAACACGGTGAGCTTAACCTGCTCTCTCTCATCCAGGCCGTACATGGTAGCCTGCTGTTTTACTTTCGCAAAGAACTGGTGGGGGTCTGCGGTGGGGAGGAACGGAGTGATCTTTTCACAAGCGTCCCTTAGCTGGGTTACTGTTAAAGGGGTGGTGTAAGTTATGTCTGGGGCGCCTTCTGATTCGGCTTTCCTCTGTGTGGTTACGGGATTCATGGGTGCGGTTATGATCTGAGCTGTGGGGGGTTGGGGTGCCTGTCGTTTCTGCTGAGCTGCGGGCGCACATGTTCCCTGAACATAACGCTGCGCTGTCTCGCTTAATTCCTGCCAATCTGGGGCATTTTCCCCATCTAACTGAGCTCCAAAGGTGCTTTGGAAGCCATTCTGCACCGAAAGCAGAGATTGCAGTTCCGCAATCTGTTTTCTGCATTTCGCGTGGTCAACTGTGCTTTGTCTTTGTTCGGTCGTTGCAGCGTGGAGTGCTCTCAAAGCTGCTTTGAGATCGGAGCATTGCCTCTGCAATGCCTCCACCTGCTTCTCCGATTCCTGTCTTATCAGAACGGCACGTTGCACGTCCTGATAGGCTTTCTCATACTGGGTCTGGGAACTGTTCAGATGAGCTAGACAAGACTGGTGAGCCCTCTTGGCATCATCCACCTCTCTACCCTTCTCTGCCAACTTCCCTTTAAGATCCAGGTTTTCTTTCTCGATGTCCCTGACATCGACCTTACTCATTCGGTTCCTTTCCTCTAAATCTGCCCGGAGCGTCCTGATAACCTCCTCTGCGCCTCGCAACTGTGCCAAGCAGGACACAATCGCCATCGGCTTGCGTGCTTTACTTAAACTCTTTTTGTGTATCTGAGAGAGGTTCTCCCACCAAGTATGACCTATACTTCCGGGACCTGTCTCCTCATTTGCACAAAACTCTTTCCAAAGGGGCCATCCCTTTCCTTGTAAATATTTGCGGAGTTCCAGCTCCCACGTGGGACACTGGCCTACCCTGCTACTGCTGTTGGTCGCTGCGACCACAAACTTTGCTGGATCCATCAGGCGTTCCATTGCCTGCATGGCCATTTCCTCTGACTCTCTTTTTATAATTTGGAACAGGGGGTTGTTGGGGTGGTGTTTCGTAAAAAGGGTACGGCTTACGCTATTTTCCGATCACAAAACTACCGAAAGTTTGTCGCAACAAAAAGCTTTCAGTTTTACCTTACAGCCCTGTTAGTACGCATGCACTAAAACACACTTCCGAATTTCGCTTATTATTTTGAACACCTTGAATACTTGTGATCTCTTTCTTTCTCTGCAATTTGGAGTTCCAATTCAAATTTCAGGGTCCTGGACACTGTGGTGTTTCCACTTACAACAGGGTCCCGGCGGATGTCGCCACTAAATGTTGCACGTTTTACTATGGGCGTAAAACGCGTTTATTGGAGTGTATTAACACGCCTCCGAGTTCGACGTGTGCTTAACACTGCTAGGCTCTGTTCTATGTAATTATTTAAGCTCTGGAGTCGCCAGCTGCCGTATAGGCAACGTCACAAGTATTCCAAGGTCAAATTCAAAGTAATAAAGACGATACACCGATTAGTCAAGTTCAAACGATCAATATTTATTATACAGTTAATAATAAATACTCATGCACACACACACTAAGAGACTAAGCTACAACTAAACATAAGCAAACAGAATACTTATCTAACAGGAACAGGCAAGGTCAGAGAACGAGGCCTTCGTCCTGGTTTTGTCTGCAGCCTTCAGCAAGCGTTCTGGCACTTGGGAGTCTAGCGGGCTTGGATCGCGTAGCGAGCGTTGAACTTACGGTTTCGGCGGCTGGTGCTCAACGGCTGGAGTCAGGATACCAGGTGTCAGTCGGGGCCGGAGCACAGGTTTAACAGACCGGACAACACGAGGTCCCTATCTTTTATAGGGGTTCCGTTGTCCTTCCCTCTTCTCGGGCGGGCTCTACCTATTGGATCAATTTCTTATCGATACTGGATTAATTCCCCAATGCGAGGGGGTCTCCGTGATGGAGGGGGCGTTTCTTATGTCCTTTTGTTCGGAGGTTTCTGGTGCCTCGATGTCTGGGTCTTGATTGGAATGTGTCCATTCAGAACCAAATGTATCTATTGTGTGGGTGTTCAAGTCTGATGGCCTCATTAGCATGCAAAGCGTTTTGCCATTTGCACCTAGCTAAGGTCTCTTTACCTGAGCCCAAACTGGTTTCTGCTGCTGCAGAATGCAAACTGCTCTTTGCAGACTGCTGTTCTGGCTGAACTGTCTGTTTCTCAGCAGCCTTCCATTTTAGTTTGGCTCAGTGTCCATTTTGCGTGGCCAGCATGGCTACAGGGCAATTTAGCATGGCCAATCCACCTAACCCGCACATCTTTGGACTGTGGGAGGAAACCGGAGCACCCGGAGGAAACCCACGCACACAGGGGGAGGACGTGCAGACTCCACACAGAGTGACCCAGCCGGGAATCGAACCTGGGACCCTGGAGCTGTGAAGCATTTATGCTAACCACCATGCTACCCTGCTGCCCCCTACTTCTTGTTGAATTGGGATAGCCTCCTCCTTCCATCCATAGGTATTAACATGTCCCTCCCGGCTGTGACTGCCTCAACCAGGGCTCTGAGACAGTCACTGGTGTGGTGAATGTATTACTGCGACCATTGACCATTGTATTACATTATATTGTATTATGCTGATGCCCTTGTGGGCTCCACCTATGGACCACCATTGTATTACATTACATTACATTGTATTATGTGGTGACCTTGTGGGCTCCGCCCCTGGCCCCGCCCCCTCGGGGGAGGTATATAGATCTGCAGCCTGTAGGCAGCACTCAGTACAGAGCAGTCACATGCAGGCACAGTTCTAGCTGATTAAAACTACTGTTCACTTAAACTCTCCGTCTCGTGTGAATTGATGGTCTCATCAACCAGGAAACAAGGGGCTTGCTGGCTGCAGGAATTCTCGTCCCGCCTGATGTGTTTCCCAGCACTGACCATTCTGGAGGCCTTTGCATGCCATCTTTAAACTTTGCGGCAGACCGCCCGCCCGCCATTGGATATTTCACCCGACGTTTGCCCCACCCCATCAACCCCACTGGCCCTGCACTTCTGAAGGTTCTCACATTTGGTTCACAATTTGATGAAGCTAGTGTGTTTCCCAAACTTCCAAAACAGATCCACCTCACAAAAATAAAATGGGGATGAAAATTAAATGTGCCGCAGCCTTTCATATGGTGACCCCAGCATCACTTTACATCAACATAAGGTTGTGATCCAGTCCATATCCAATTCCCTGGAAAATGGCCTCCGTCAAGGAACAGTACTGAAGTTTAAAATTGTCAGAGTCATAAAGGTGTACAGCACTGAAAGAGGCCCTTCGCCCCATCATTTCTATGCCAGCCATAAAGAACCTATCTATTATAATTCAATTTTCCAACACTTGGTTCCATGCCCCTGTATGCTGTGATGTTTCCAGTGCTCATTTAAATGCTTCTTAAATATTGTGAGGGTTTCCGCCTCTACCATCCTTTCAGGCAGTGAATGCCAGATTCCTACCACCCTCAGGATGAGAAAGCTTCTCCTCAAATCCCCTCTACATCACCTGCCCCTTACCTTAAATATATAGCCCCTAGTTATTGACCCCTCTATTGAGGCTAAGTCTACCATATCTGTGCCCCTAATAAGTCTTCCATCGGCCTTCTCTGCTTTAACGAAAACAATTCTAGCTGAACCAGCCTCTTTTCATTGCTGAAACGCTCCAGCCCAGGCTTCATCCTGGTGAATCTCCTCTGCACCCTTATCAGTGCCATCACATCTCTCCTTTAATGTGGTGACCAGAGCTGTACACAGTACACCCGATGTGGTCTAACAAACATTTTATACAGTTCCATCATAACCCCCCCCCCCTCACTTGTAAATTTAATGCCTTGGCTAATAAAAGCAAGTATCCCATATGGCTTATCTACCTGTCCTTCTGCCTTCAGGGACCTATGGACGTGCACCCTCTGGTCCTCTGTGCTTCCTCGTATCCTATCATTCATCATGTATTCATTTGGCTTGTTAGTCCTCCCGCAATGCACCACTTCACACTTTTCAGGGTTAAATTCCACACTTTGGGCCCTCCAATGTGGTTTCATTCAGCATCAGGAGGGGACAATTCTCCCCTCTTGGTTGGATGTTCACCATCAAGACAGGTAATGTGAATCAGGAAAAAGTGCCCCAAATGGAATGCTTTTTTACCATGTACGCAAGTCTGGGTTGTAATCTGGCCCACCAACCCTGTACACAGATTGGAGGTGGCCATTGCCGCTGATGGCTGCTGACTGGTGACATGGTGGCAGATTAGTTAGCACTGTTGCTTCACAGCGCCAGAGTCCCAGGTTCGATTCCTGCTTGAGTCACTGTCTGTGTGGAGTCTGCACGTTCTGCATGGGTTTCCTCCGGGTGCACCGGTTTCCTCCCACAAGTCCCGAAAGATTGCAATTAGGTAATTTGGACAGTCTGAATTCTCCCTCTGTGTACCCGAACAGGCGCCAGAATGTGGCAACTGGGGGCTTTTCACAGGAACTTCATTGCAGTGTTGATGTAAGCCTACTTGCAATAATAAAGATTGTTATTATTATAAAATGCCTGCCTCGGTGCTCTGGGACTTTCTCCCTGTTGTTTTGTTAAATATTAGCCCTCTAACCTTCACCCCTCACAATCCTTCACCCCTTCACATCCTCATCCACTCCCCATGCTCCCCACTCATTCAAGTGGCCCTTTTATAGCCCCTCTATCAATTTACTGACACCTCATGCCAACCTATGCCTCCCAACCCACCCTTTGCCCTCACTCACTCCAAACCAGCTCACCCAGTACCCACCCAGTACCCACCATGGGCAAACGTCAGGGGCCTCCATAGTTGCTGTCTATTGACAGGCATTGCTTTGGTTTCTCCATTAGGTTAAGTACCAAAAGATAGCCCTGCATCCTTGGAATGATAAGCCAGCTCATGCAAGAATCGACCTGTGAGAATCATAGCAGAGATGGCAAATGAACAAGTGGTCGCTGGAATGTATCATTGTTAGCAAGGAACCATGGACAGTGGACGAGATTCTCTGGCCTTCGCATGGCGTGTTTCTCGGCGGCTGGAGGAGGCCTGCCGTTGGCCAATGGTGGGATCTTCTGGTCCCACTGCTGTCAATAGGATGTCTCATTGAATCCAACCCATGGCACCAGAAAACCCGTGGTAGGGGTGCACCGTCAATGGGCTGGTTAGCTCTCACCCAGTGTCTTACTGTTCGTTGGATTCTCTGGAATCGAGTTAATTATAACAAGGGTTCCTAAAACTGAGTCAATATTTGCAGGGTGTTCTCACACACCAAAGTTTAAATTTTAATTAAACTATTATTTTAATAGCATTGTGCAGTGTACTGTGCTTAGTTTCTTAATCCCAGTAATGATGCCTACTTCATCTCCGAGGACAGAAAACGTACATTTGTAGAATTTGATGAAGAGCTGGTGTGTTTTCCCAGTGTTCCAGTCAACACTTCCTCCTGAACGAAGACAATGGACACAGATTAGTGTTATTTCTCTCCGAAACGGTTGTGAGATCTTGGTGAAAACTCTCTGTTCCATCCACTCATGAAACCTCCTTGCTTCCTTGCTAAGGAAAGGTAACGTTTTGAATTGTGCAGTAACCTCTATTGTAATTCATATACAATTGTGCAGTGCACTGGGTGCAGATTAAAATTGGGACCATGACCAAGGGGGTGAGCCAGAGTCAGAGAACAGGAGAATCTGAAGTGAGGAGATAAGTGAAGGCAGATTCAATATTTTGTGCTGAGCCAATGTGAAATTGTGCGGAATATAACTTTGTGTGCATCATTACGCAGATTAATTTGAGAGACGTTGAGGACTGGAATCGAAATGTTCCAGTGCTGCTGTGTAAAACTCCTTGCACTGCAATCGCACTAACTGGTCTCCTCATCTACTGTTTGTTTGGAATTTCCCCACGCTGTTGAGCATAAGAACAATAGAAAGAGGGGCAGGAGTAGACCACGTGACCCATCGAGCCTGCTCCGCCATTTAATACAATCATGAAGGGCAAGGTTCAGGGACAGTTTGCTATTAATGCTGGAGATTCCTCACTTTTGACTTATCTCGGTAATGGGGCGGGATCCTCCATTGGTCAACGTCGTAATTGCAAAATGCGATTGGGCGGAGAATCGGTTCCGACGCCAAAATCACGGCGGGCGCCGATTTGATGCCAAATCACAATTCTCCGTCATCTGAACAGTGACGTCAATGCGTACCAGAACGTACGCACAGTAAACACCGTTTGCATAACAGTAGCGGGCCTGACCCGGTGTTCTCCGGGGCCTCCACGATCTCCTCCACCGATGGGCCGCGTTCTCAGCTTTTATAAATCATGAAACCGGCGTGGTGGTTGATGGAGGAGGGAGAGGAGGTAGGACACAGAGAGGAGCGACTGTGAGCTGCCGGGCCGGACACTGGCCAGGTTGGCTAGAGTGGGGAGGCACTGCCAGCCCCGGGGGAGGGGGTGACAGGAGAACATGCTGAGTGGCTGGGGTGATGCCCCACTGGACAGGGGCAGTGTCCAGTTACGGACCACCATTACCTTGTTCATCTTGCTGTGCACCCACTGACCACCCATCCTGGCCCCTGGTTCTATAGAGTGACACTACCCCCAACCCTGTATCCCACCCTCTGCCACCCCCCCAACTCCCCACCCACCCAGCTGCCATCCGCCGACAGCCCACCCAGGGCAACACCCACAGTAGCCCCATCAGGGGCCACGGAACGTACCACTGATGATGGAATGACAGCCAACAGTACCCCTGGCATCAGGGACGGGCACAAGAGTTGGAGACTCCCATGGTGCCGGCCGCCGACGGGGCCAGGGGTGCGAGGATGGGGGTAGAAGTGACACGTGGGAGCAGAGCCCGCGATGTCAACCGGGGCCACCATGTAGCTCGGTGGACCTTGTTGGACACGGGGGTATGCACCATGCTAACATTTCAGTCTTTCACCCCCTGCACACAATGGATATTGGAATTCAACCAGCAATGATGGTCTTCTTCACATTCACCGCAGCCCTGGGAGATGCTCTGCAGCTGTACGAGGTGGAGCTGCTCGAGGAGGAGGAAGCTGCAGCAACGAAACAGCTGCTGAGGATGGAGAGGGAGCCACCCAACAGGCCGAGGAGGACGAGGTGCAAAGGAGGTACCGCATGAGGCCTCGCGTGTACCAGAACTGCCTGTCATTCGAGGACCTGCTGGACCGCACATGCGGTCGAAGACTCCGGCTGAGCAGAAACAGTGCAACATATCTGCCAGATGATGGCACACCTGGAACCCCGGGGGTATGGGGGAGGACACCTGCTCCCAGTGGCTGTCAAGGCGACCGTTGCCTTGAACATTTATGCAACAAATTCCTTCCAGGCACCGACAATGGACCTGTCCGGGATCTCACAGGCCTCGGTGCACAGGTGCATCCACGCCGTCCTGGAGGCCCTATATGCCCAGGCGGATCAATACATCCATTTCAATGTAGACCGAGTCCACCAGGCTGCCCGGGCGGCTGGGTTCGCCACCATCGCCGGTATGCCTAGGGTTCAAGGGGTGATCGGTGGGATGCATGTCCCCCTACAGGCACCTGCAAATGACAGGCCGCTCCATACCAACCGAAAGGGGTGCCACTTGTTGAACGTTGAGCTGATATGCGACCATTAGCTACGCATCATTCACCGCTGTGCCCGATACCCGGGCAATGTGCACAATGCCTTCATCCTGACACACTCAACGATTGCTGATATGTTCGAGATTCTCCCTCCAGCAGGGGGTTGGCTCCTGAGTGACAGGGGTTACCCACTGCTCACGTGGCTGATGACACCTATCTGGAGGCCACAGACAGACGCAGAGACCTACCTCCTATAGATGCGGCTCAGGTGCCTGGCCCTCCAGTATAACACTGGGATAGTCACCCGCATTGAGGGGGCCTGCTGCGTCCTCCACAACATCACGCAGCAGAGGGGTGACATGATGGAGGAGGAGGATGAGCACCGTGCCTCATCCAACGAGGAGGATGCGGGGGAGGGCGAGGATGGACAGCACATGGGACTCAGGCAGGCATGGGAGGCCGCACAATATGTGCGCCACGGCCAACGCGCATGGGATCCATTGATCGCCTCCAGGTTCACCGAAGGGGAGGCTGGGTGTTATGGGGAGCGGAATGGACATGGACAGAGACATCGCATCCCAACCCCACACCCCCTAACTCCTTCCCCCACCCTACCACCCCCTGCCTGCAACTCTCTCCGTGATGCATACCTGCCGCACTATAGTGTGGGGGCCCTGGGTTGGCAGTAACACCGGGTCTGGTCCATGGGATGGAGGGTGATGAAAACCCACTCTGCGATGAGCTCTGGTGCTCCGCATTGTATGCCAACATCTGACTCCTGCCCACGGTAGCACTTTCTACCGTCTACCTGGATGATCCCTGCATGCGAGCTGGCCATTCCATCTCAAGTTCCCATTGGATCTCTGGGGTGGCGGTAATGGGGACGGTGCGGGGGAGGGGGGGGGAGGGAGCCCATCCCACCCCACCCACAATATCCGTCCATTACCCCATCCGACTCGGCCAACGTTACCTACCTCATACGCTGCAGGAAAGGATGTCCTGAGGTGAGGTACATTGGCGAGACCATGCGGACGCAGCGACAACGGATGAATGGACATTGCGTGACAGGAATGTTCCCTTCCAGTTGGGGAACATTATAGAACATTACAGCGCAGTACGGGCCGTTCGGCCCTCGATGTTGCGCCGACCCGTGAAACCATCTGAAGCCTATCTGACCTACACTATTCCATTTTCATCCATATGTCTATCCAGTGACCACTTAAATGTCCTTAAATTTGGCGAGTCTACTACTGTTGCAGGCAGGGCGTTCCACACCCCTACTACTCTCTGAATAAAGAAACTGCCTCTGACATCTGTCCTATATCTACCACCCCTCAATTTAAAGCTATGTCCCCTCGTATTGGTCATCACCATCCGAGGAAAAAGACTCTCACTGTCCACCCTATCTAACTCTCTGACTATCTTATATGTCTCTATTAAGTCACCTCTCAGCCTTCTCCTCTCTAACGAAAACAACCTCAAGTCCCTGAGCCTTTTCTCGTAAGACCTTCCCACCATACCAGGCAACATCCTAGTAAATCTACTCTGAACCCTTTCAAAAGCTTCCACATCCTTCCTATAATGTGGTGACCAGAACTGCACGCAGTACTCCAGGTGCGGCCACACCAGAGTTTTGTACAGCTGCAGCATGACCTCGTGGCTCCGAAACTCAATCCCCCTACTGATAAAGGCTAGCACACCATATGCCTTCTTAACAGCCCTATTAACCTGGGTGGCAACTTTCAGGGATTTATGTACCTGGATGCCGAGATCTCTCTGTTCATCCAAACTACCAAGAATCTTCCCATTAGCCCAGTACTCTGCATTCCTGTTACTCCTTCCAAAGTGAACCACCTCACACTTTTCCGCATTAAACTCCATCTGCCACCTCTCAGCCCAGCTCTGCAGCTTATCTATGTCCCTCTGTAACCTATAACATCCTTCAACACTATCCACAACTCCACCAACCTTCGTGTCATCTGCAAATTTACTAACCCATCCTTCTACACCCTCTTCCAGGTCATTTATAAAAATGACAAACAGCAGTGGCCCTAAACAGATCCTTGTGGTACACCACTAGTAACTGAACTGAAGGATGAACATTTGCCATCAACCACCACCCTCTGTCTTCTTTCAGCTAGCCAATTACTGATCCAAACCGCTAAATCACCTTCAATCCCATACTTCCGTATTTTCAGCAATAGCCTACCGTGGGGAACCTTATCAAACACCTTGGATAAATCCCATCTGGCCCAGGGGACTTATCTATTTTTACACTTTCCAAAATTGCTAACACCTCCTCCTTGTGAACCTCAATTCCATCTAGCCTGGTCGACTGTACCTGAGTATTCTCCTCGACAACATTGTCTTTCTCCAGTGTAAACACTGACAAAAAATATCCATTTAACGCTTCCCCTATCTCCTCTGATTCCACACACAACTTTCCACTACTATCCTTGATTGGCCCTAATCTTACTCTAGTCATTCTTTTGTTCCTGATATACCTATAGAAAGCCTTAGGGTTTTCCTTGATCCTATCCGCCAACGACTTTCCGTGTCCTCTCCTCGCTCTTCTTAACTTTCCCTTTAGGTCCTTCCTGGCTAACTTGTAACTCTCAAGTGCCCTAACTGAGCCTTCATGTCTCATCCTAACATAAGCCTTCTTCTTCCTCTTGACAAGTGCTTCAACTTCCTTAGTAAACCAGGGTTCCCTTGCTCGACAACTTCCTCCCTGCCTGACAGGTGCATACTTATCAAGGACACGCAGTAGCTGTTCCTTGAAAAAGCTCCACATTTTGATTGTACCCATCCCCTGCAGTTTCCTTCCCCATCCTATACATCCTAAATCTTGCCGAATAGCATCATAATTGCCTTTCCCCTAGCTATAATTCTTGCCTTGCGGTATATACCTATCCCTGCCCATTGCTAAAGTAAACATAACCGAGTTGTGATCACTATCACCAAAGTGCTCACCTACATCTAAATCTAACACCTGGCCGGATTAATTACCCAGTACCAAATCCAATGTGGCCTCGCCACTTGTTGGCCTGTCTACATACTGTGTCAGAAAACCCTCCTGCACACACTGCACAAAAACTGACCCATCTATAGTACTCGAACTATAGTATTTCCAGTCAATATTTGGAAAGTTAAAGTCCCCCATAACAACTACCCTGTTACTCTCGCTCCTGTCGAGAATCATCTTTGCTATCCTTTCTTCTACATCTCTGGAACTATTCGGAGGTCTATAGACAACTCCCAACAGGGTGACCTCTCCTCTCCTGTTCCTAACCTCGGCCCATACTACCTCAGTAGACGAGTCCTCAAACGTCCTTTCTGCCGCCGTAATACTTTCCTTGATTAACCTTGCCACCCCCCCCCCCCCCCTCTTTTACCATCTTCTCTGTTCTTTCAGAAACATCTAAATCCTGGAACCTGCAGCAACCATTCCTGTCCCTGCTCTACCCATGTCTCCGAAATCGCCACAACATCGAGATCCCAGGTACCAACCCATGCTGCAAGCTCACCCACCTTATTCCGGATGCTCCTGGCGTTGAAGCAGACACACTTCAAACCATCATCTTGCTTGCCAGTGCCCTCTTTCGAACTTTTAACCCTATCCCTGACCTCACTACTCTCAACATCCTGTACACTGGGACTACAATTTAGGTTCCCATCCCCCTGCTGAATTAGTTTAAACCCCCCCGAAGACCACTAGCAAATCTCCCCCCCAGGATATTGGTACCCCTCTGGTTCAGGTGAAGACCATCCTGTTTGTAGAGGTCCCACCTACCCCAGAATGAGCCCCAATTATCCAGGAAACCAAAACCCTCCCTCCTGCACCATCCCTGTAGCCACGTGTTCAATTCCTCTCTCTCCTTATTTCTCACTTCGCTAGCACGTGGCATGGGTAACAACCCAGAGATAACAACTCTGTTTGTTCTAGCTCTCAGCTTCCACCCTAGCTCCCTGAAGTTCTGTCTCAAATCCCCATCTCTCTTCCTACCTATGTCGTTAGTACCTATGTGGACCATGACTTGGGGCTGCTCCCCCTCCCCCTTCAGGATCCCAAAAACACGATCAGAGACATCACGAACCCTGGCATCTGGGAGGCAACACACCAACCGTGAGTCTCTTTTGTTCCCACAGAACCTCCTGTCTGTTCCTCTAACTATGGAGTCCCCAATGACAAGTGCTCTGTTCCTCTTCTCCCTTCCCTTCTGAGCAACAGGGACAGACTCTGTGCCAGAGAACTGTGCCCCATTGCTTACCCCTGGTAAGCCCCCCCCCCCCCCCCGCCCCCAACAGTATCCAAAATGGTATACTTGTTATTGAGGGGAACGACCACAGGGGATCCCTGCACTGCCTGCCGGTTCCCTCTCGTTCCCCTGATGGTAACCCATCTACCTTCTTCTTTTACCTGAGGTGTGACTACCTCCCTGTAACTCCTCTCAATAACCCCCTCCGCCTCCCGAATGATCCGAAGTTCATCCAGCTCCAGCTCCAGGTCCCTAACGCGGTTCCCGAGGAGCTGGAGTTGGGTGCACTTCCCGCAGATGTAGTCAGCAGGGACACTCAAGGTGACCCTTTCCTCCCACATTCTGCAGGAGGAACATTCAACTGCCCTAACCTCCATTCCCACTGAACTAACTTCCCAACTACTGAAAACGACACTTCAGCAGTCAAGGGCATTCAGCCTCTGATCTCCTGGTAAGCGTTCTCCAAGGCGGTCTTCGGGATGCGCGACAACTGAGCATCGCCAAGCAGAAACTTAGAATCAAGTTCTGCCGCATGAGCACGCCCTCAACAGGGACTTCGGATTCATGTTGCATTACATTCACCCCCCACCATCTGGCCTGGGCTTGTGAAATCCTGCCAGCTGTCCTGGCTTGAGACAATTCACACCTCTTTAACCTGTGATTATCCCTCTCTCCAGTCGCACCGTATGGACCTGTAAAGACTTAATTACCGACAAAGACTCAAGTTCAAAGTATTATCTTGCATTATTGAATTTGTCGATATATGTGTTTGTGCTGTTAGACGTTTAGCTGCTGTTGTATAAAGGGTCAAAAGTTCTGCTGCTTTTCACCAACACCTTTCTTTCAGTTCAACAGACTGCACAAAACTCTAACATCACATCACCTGACACAAAGGCCACCTGAAGTCCCTTTACATATCAGTGTCAATTATTGGCAACTTAACATAAATGAGACAACTAATTGGAATTACTCATTACTTAACATAAAATGACAAGAAACTCAAAAACACACACGCAATTTCCCCCCTTCTTTTATTTCACTTTTGGATGAAAAAAAAACATTCACACAATATGCAAACGTTTCTGTGAGCTAGCCTCTCTTTTTGTAAAACAGTCTGACAATTGAACTTCGCAGTTTCTCTTTTTCCAGCTTTGAAACCATTGCATCTTTTTGTGAAACCCGGCCACGGCTAATTGCTATAGGGCTGATGCTTTCCAAATAAGATTGCTGACGTAAAGTTGCCCCGAGCTTAGTCTGTCTGATTTCCAGTCCAATATATTTAAATGCACCGGAAGCCTGACTTCCGACCCTGAATTATTTCCTCAAACCAGAGATTACAACAGCTTTGAAATCACTAGGCCCACCCCACAAAAAATTATCAACATGCATCATAAAGATGCCACAAAGATTTCCTTTATAGTGCCAGTAAAACATTGCCAGATCTGCTTTCAACTGGCAACAGCCCAACTTTAACAAAACTGACCTTACTGAAAAATACCAGACTCTAGACGCATCATTTAATCCATATACACATTTGTTCAACTTCCAGAGTACCCCTTCTGTGTAAGCTGCCTCTTTAGGAGGACGGAGAAAAATGTCTTCTGGAGCTGATGCCCCTGCAAGAAGGCAGCTTTTGTATCTATAGATTTGCATTCCCATGCCTTTGTGGCTAATAGAGCCAAGAAGATTTTTAATATAACCTTTCCTGCCGTACGTGAATCTACCCTTACATCCTGATCTTCTATGTTTTCTTCAAATCCCCTTACCACAAGCCTGGTCATTGCCTTATAGGTTCCATCTGGAAGAACTTTTTCTGTGCAAATCCATCTGTGGGATAGAGCTCTTTGTCCCCTATCAGCCGTTCCCGTACCAGCCTCCCCAAACAGGCGCCGGAATGGGGCGACTAGGGACTTTTCACTGTAACTTCATTTGAAGACTTCTTGTGACAATAAGCGATTTTCATTTCATTTTCATTTCATTTCATCCGGTACTTCTGTGGATACCTCAAATTCACTCCAACATAGAACATAGAACATTACAGCACAGAACAGGCACTTCAGCCCTCGATGTTGTGCCGAGCAGTGTCTGAAACCAAGATCAAGCTATCCCACTCTCTGTCATTCTGGTGTGCTCCATGTGCCTATTCAATAACCGCTTGGAAATTCCTAAAGTGTCCGACTCCACTATCACAGCAGGCAGTCCATTCCACACCCTAACCTATGCAGTTCTTGCTGTTTGGCATCTTTGATCATTTTTTCATCTAATTTATTGGAAGCCACCAAAA
This sequence comes from Scyliorhinus canicula, assembly GCF_902713615.1. Taxonomy (NCBI): domain Eukaryota; kingdom Metazoa; phylum Chordata; class Chondrichthyes; order Carcharhiniformes; family Scyliorhinidae; genus Scyliorhinus; species Scyliorhinus canicula. The sequence continues at coordinate 159,057,275 of NC_052146.1, forward strand.
TCCCATGTGAATGTGGGCTTCTAGTCCTATTAGTAGTCGTAGTCTTACTCATGTTCCGAGACATTGATAAACTATGTCCCCTCTCCCGCCTGGTATCTCGTTCTGTACTGCTACTGCTTGATCTTTCCCTTCTGCTGTGGGATGTCCTTTCAATAGTTCAGGACCTTTTCCTGCAGACATGTTCACTGTCTGATGTACTATCTGAACTGGCACTGCATTTCTGTGCCCTCCATTTTAGAACTTCGTTTTCCCAATCCATTGTCTTGACTCCTTCCCCTGAATGCTGTCCATTCAACCAATGTTTACACTTTCCAGTGGCCTTCCCTGCTCTACTAATAACAGTTGCATCCTTCCATTGAATAGACCCTTCAGATTAGACCCTTCAGGCAAGTATGTCACTTTTGTACCAACTTTAGGCAGTTTTCTTTTTGGAAAAATAGCCTGTTATAATTCATCAGCAGTGTTGTGTTCCTCCACAGAAACCCTGTCTATATCAGTTAACTGGGCCTCATAGTTCTGTAACACTTGCGTACCAGATGACCTTGGTTCCTCGCCATGTCTGTCTGCTCTGTCTAAATTTGAAAATGTGTAGTCTGTACCCATTATCCTTGATGAATGTACCCTAACAGTTTGATTGCCATGTTGCAAAATAATTGTTTTGCCATCTATGCCTCTGATCTTCCCTGAGCCTTTCCATTCATTAAAATTGTCTCTCTTATAGTATACTATGTCTCCTTGCTGAAAAACGGTATTTGATGGCCGTACGTTATGCCTTAAAGCTCTGCGAATTCTTTCAGAGACTTCTGCTTCCAAAAAGGCTTTTCTACTGCTATGTAATGCATTTAAATTCTCAGCAAAGGCAGAGCTAATTGTAGTCTCTTCCCAAGCTGGAGGTTGATCATCCAAAATGGACGGAATTTTAGGAATTTACCAAACACTAATTGATAGGGACTATAGCCCCCAACCACCTGCAATGAATTCTTTGCACGTACCGTCCATGCTAAAGCTGAATTTCGTCTGCAATTCGGTCTATCTGCCAAAGTTTTCCGGAACATGTCCTCGATTACAGCATGGTTTCTTTCACAGACACCATTACTAAATTGGCTTTCCGCAGCCGTATTCATAATTGTGATATTCACATTTTCACACATATGCCTAAACTCATCATTAGCAAATTCTCCCCCATTGTCCGTAAGGAATTTTGCCAGTGGGCCCGTCCTTGTCCCTATCCATTTTTCCACGATTTAATCCAGAATTACTCTCTTTTGTTTACTTCATACAATCGTTGATTGACTAAATGTGAATGCTAAATCTACAAAATGCAAAATAAATATATTATTGGCTTTATCCAAGATCTTAAGGTCCATGGTCACAATGTCGCTAAAATCCCTGGTCAAAGGTATGGTTACTATCGGTCGTGCTGGTGTTCTTCTGTACTTCCTACAAACTTCATAGCGATCAGTAACCTGTTTTATCAGTTTAGTATAGTCTTCATCCCTTACCCTGCACCCTTTAGTACATTTTTCAGCCTCCGAGGAGACGGATGCGCAAATTGCCTCTGCAGTTTTAATACAACAAGCTTTTTATCAGCTAAAGTCCCATTTTCAACTGCCATTAACACATCCTGAACAACTCTACGTGAAATATTATTTGTCAGTAATGGAATACAATAGTGTCTCGACTGTGTAAATTATAAGCCCACAATCTTTCCAAAAATTGTTGTCTCATTCCGTTCCACATCCAGTTTCATGTGTGCTTTCTTCGACGGTCTGCTCAGAAGTAAAGGTACCTCACTTGAAATAACATCCGTGCTCATGAAATGATTCACTCCGGCAATATTGCATGGGATCACCACTCTTTTCAGTGACTTCAGAGTATTATCATTCCCGAACCTGAAACTTGTGGAACTTTCAAATTCCTTAACCTTGTTACGATTTTCAGCATTCAAGGAGTCCAGGTAACATTTTAACCAGTCAATTCCACACACAGTAGATGTGCAGCAACTGTCCAATACAGCACAATTGAAGGATTCAATATTGTTCAGCAACCATCATCCTCATTAAGGGGCAGCAGGGTAGCATGGTGGTTAGCATAAATGCTTCACAGCTCCAGGGTCCCAGGTTCGATTCCCGGCTGGGTCACTGTCTGTGTGGAGTCTGCACGTCCTCCCCCTGTGTGCGTGGGTTTCCTCCGGGTGCTCTGGTTTCCTCCCACAGTCCAAAGATGTGCGGGTTAGGTGGATTGGCCATGCTAAATTGCCCGTAGTGTCCTAATAAAAGTAAGGTTAAGGGGGGGGGGTTGTTGGGTTATGGGTATAGGGTGGATACGTGGGTTTGAGTAGGGTGATCATGGCTCGGCACAACATTGAGGGCCGAAGGGCCTGTTCTGTGCTGTACTGTTCTATGTTCTATGTTCTATTACCGGTGTAAAACCGCTTGTTAATAGGAAAATGCCTTCTGTCTGTATCCATTTATCTGCTGAATCCAGCATGCCTGCCTGGCCAAGCCCTGTAGTCAGACACCCATCCACATTCTAATATCTCCCAATCTCCCCAACAATGCTTAAATCCTCCAACACTCCACTACAAAGCCTCAAACCTTCCTCCACTGCTGGTCTCTGATGGAGTAGACAGAATTGTTTTTGAATGGTGATTAAGGTCTGTTCAAGCAAAAAAAAACTCCTTTTACTGGACAGCTTTAATTGACAGGGCACCCAGTATAGTTTATAAAGAAACCTTTGTCATCTCTTCCTGCAGTTTCAAGAGAGTTCTTTGCTAACATTTACCAAGGCTCATTGTTACAGCTGAGGTCATTATGAATATTTTGCTTGCACATTCTCCCCATTTCTGCATGGGCCTCACTCCCACAACCCAAAGATGTGAAGGGTAGGGGATTAGCCATGCTAAATTCCCCCTTAAGTAGAAAAAAAAATATTTTTCTGAGTTTCAAAAGCTAGAAAAGCATTTATCTCAGCAGAGGCGGCTGAGCTCAAATTTGGATCAAACGTTTGAAGAGACTATTAAATGATTAGCTGTCATTGTTGTGGTTACTGAATAGAAGTTTGCACTGATAACACATTCAACATGAGTGGATTATTTTAGATCTCTCGAAGTTTACATTGTTTCATCTCCATGTAGCTGCTGATGTCTGGCCATAATGGAGACTGGGTGTCTTGCTATGAAAGTGGAATAATGGCAATTGATGGTGGCATGCAAGAGGGCATGGAGGTGGCATGGAAGGCATGAGTCAGCATGAAGGAGTCATGAGGGTTGTGAGGGGCATGGGCTATAAGGGGGCTTAATGGACTAGGAGGGGTTGAGCGGTGAGGGTTGGAGGGCCGAACAAAACAACTCCCAGAGAACCAAGGCAAGCCTGCTAACCAGCACGTCTTTGCATTGCCACCAACAGTCTGCTACCGGGGTCCACGGGCCTGATCCTGTCCTGTCCCCACCTCCCCAGAGTGACAATCTTGTGCTGTTCACCTTGGTAGTGAGGATTAGGCCCCACGTGACCAAACTCTTGTTCTGGGAGGTTGGCTCCTCAGGACTTGAATGAAAGCGGGAGGGAAGGGTGTGGGAGAAAATTCCAGAAAGTGGGATCTATGCCATGGGACTGAAGTGACTGACACATTGGTGAGCTGTGGTACAGGGAGGTGAGGAGCATACAGAAAACACCAGAGCTGAAGATCTGAAATTTAACTTAAACACTGCGGACTCTGAAATTCTGAAAACAAAATCCCAGAAAATGCGGGAAACATTCAGCAGGTCAGATAGCTTCTGTGGAGAGAGAAACAGAGAGTTAACATTTCAGCTGGGGGTGACTCATCATCAAAACTGAGAGAAGCTGGAAAAGAAATAGGCCAAGAACAAGCATGTTTAGGAGAGCGAGTGTCTAAGAACAGGAAGGGAAGGTGTGCGGTGAAGTGGGAGGAGGCAGGAAGGATGAGATAGCAAAAGGTTTTCATGTGCTAAAGCCAACGGGAGGGGTAATGAGTAGAGCGAAGAAACCAAAGATTTTTTTTAAATTTAGAGTACCCAATTCATTTCTTCCAATTAAGGGGCAATTTAGCGTGGCAAATCCGCCTACACTGCACATCTTTGGGTTATGGGGGCGAAACCCACGCAAACACGGGGAGAATGTGCAAACTCCACACAGTGACCCAGAGCTGGGATCGAACCTGGGACCTCGGCGCCATGAGACAGCAGGGCTAACCCACTGCGCCACCGTGCTGCCCTGAAGAAACCAAAGATGATGAAAAAATGGAAGTTGACCTGGACTGACATCCTTCATACAGTCTCTCTTACTTCCTTGCCCTGCCCCTCCCACCCTGTTCTTCTCCCCTACCCCCTCCCTCTGCCCTCTATTCCCCCCTCCCCTCCTTTCTCCCTGACTCTGTCTCCCTTCTCCACTCAGGTGCCAGCAATCCCTCCACCTGAAATGTTGTGACAGGGACTAATGATGAGTCAGAACGCATTTCAATCATTAGAATCTGTCTCAACGCCAAGGGGCAGAGACACAAATAAAGTTCGTCAGCGGTAACGTGGAATAGCTCTCGCAGAACAATAACTGCCTTCAGACTAGACTTGAATATATTGTTTCAATATTTAATGCGTTCCCCTGTGAAAAAATTATGTGCTGAAAAATATCACTTTAAAAATCATCTTCAACTTTGATGCTCCAGATCACTTTGATCAAACGGCAGAAGTTCCTCAGTAATCATGAGCTGACAAAGTGAGTGATTCGATGACAAAGTGTGCTCTGTGGATCTCTATATATTTTCAATGAAGAAAGTAGGAAGTTTGCAATCAAATTTAATCTTTGTCTGTCAGTGTGGAAATCCATCTAATCTCTCACATACATTAGTCAGGCAGAGGCTGACTTAAAGCTTCTGTGTTTAGTGTGAGGCACTTACGACTCATTGCACTTGAGGAACTGCTGGAGGGAAGAGAATGATACAGAGATAGAGCAGTCCTGGATTCAGAGCAAAAGCGAAAAGCTTCTATTAATAGAACAAATTAGAACCAGAGAACAACTGGAAGTTTGTGGAGATGTTGTGAATTCAGGGTTATCCCCCCATCTCCGCAGCGATCTGCTGGAAAGTCGACAGAGACAGGAACAAATTAATGACACCTGACCAGCCCCTGTAGCCCACTGACAGAAACATTTCTCATTCGTTTCACATGCATCGCATGCACCAAGCAATATGCTCAGGACAGGATGAAAAACAACCGTGGTTCATGTTAGATGGCTCTGTTTGGGTGGCTGCTCTGTGGTGCCTGACAACTCTGCTTTTAGTGTTAGGAATGTACTTTTATTTACTCCCTAAACCCAGGGTGCAGTCCTGTGCCTGTATTAATAATACATTCAAATATGCAGTCCAAATCACTCACAGGATTATTAAGGATTGGAATAAATTTTAAAAAACAGTTGCGCATTTTACACGTCCAGGAAATCCCAAAGCACTTCACAGCCAAAGAAATACTTTCAAAGGGTAGTTGTTATGCTAATGTCAAAAGCACCGCAGCCAATCTGCACAGGGCTCGCTCTCACAGACAGCAATGAGGTAAATAACTAGATAATCATTTTTTAATGCTGTTGGCTGAGGGATAAATATTGGCCAAGTCACCAGGGAGACTTCCCCTTGCTCTTCTCCGAAGTAGTGTACTTGGATCATTTACAGCTACCTGTGTATAAGCTTGGAGTCTCAACCAAAGTACAGCACCTCCGAGAGCAGCAGTCCCTCAGGGTTACACAGAGGCACCAGGCTGGAGATTGTTTTTTTACAATAATTTACTTTATTCATAAAATATCTGAAAGAGACATTACAGAACATCTCAAATTGTCACAACAGTAAAGTGCAATGATATTCACATTTTCTCCAGAGATCAAGATGCACTCTGAGGTTCTTCAATTCAGTAATGAGAACATTACAAATGTCTCAATATTTTTGTTGTCATAATATCCACTCATGTATATCATGAGATGCAGACAGGCAGTGATTGACACACAGGATAACCAATGAACACACACGACACAGAACAACCAATCACCAGACAGGACACCACCACTATAAAGCCCACAGGACATTAAGGCTCTCCCTCTCTCACAGGACACGGCTGGGGAGATAGTCGCAGTGCACAGGCGAGTGAACATCATCACCATGTGATCGAGAGCTCGTCTGGTCAAGCCAGTAGGAGGTTATCAGTTAGGTTAATAGAGTATCAACCCACAGCAGATTATGTACAGCAATCAACAGGTTCAATAAAACAGTGTTGGACCATCTCCTGTGTCAGAAGCCTGTTTCTCGTTTTACTGCATCCAGTTGCAGTCGATGTTAGACCAACACAGATAACACATCATTTGTTACAAGAGAGTACAGTTCTGTTCCCACAACATGTATTGGTCAGGTCTGCAGTGTTTCAATACAGTTACATTCGGTTAGGATTAAGCACACAGTCTGAACGGTTTTACACGGTTACCAGCCATACATTAGCTGAAAGGCCTTCCCCATTGCCCCCTGGAGCTGGCTGCCCCAAGCTTGAGGGCGTCCCTCAGCAGGTAGTTCTGGATCTTGGAATGTGCCAGTCTGCAACACTTGGTCAAGGACAATCCTTTGCTGATCAGCAGCTGATGTTTGTCTCGGTGTGTATCCCTGGGAACAACCCGTAGAGCACGGTGTCCTGCATCACGGAGTTGCTCGGGATGAATCTCGACAAATACCGCTGCATCTCTCTCCAGACCTTCTTTGCAAAGATACATTTCATAAGGAGATGTGCAACCATCTCATTCCCCCCCTCCCCCCCCCCAACACCCCCCCCCCCCACCTCTCTCCCCCCCCCCCCCCCCCCCCAGCTGCTTCAAGGGCAGCGTGCGGCAGTGCTGAGACTTGGGGCATGCATGAAGGATCTGACGGGGCTGGCTCTTCTCAACACCAGCCAAGCTAGGTCTTTGTGATTGTTTGAAAGTTCTGGCGATGAAGCGTTCTGCCAAATGGCTTTGACAGTCTGTGGAGGTTCGAAAGGTTTGTTTTCCCTCAGGGCCTCAAGGACATTACTTGACGGACTTGTAGTCAAAGGTGTTTTCCTGAACAAACTTTACCTTGAGCGACATGGTCCAACTACTTGGAGCTTTCTGCGGTAACATGGCCAGACCCATCCTTCGTAACACGGGGATAGGTAGAACCTCAGTGCGTATTGACATTTGGTGTTTGTGCGACGAGGAACTATGCACAGCTTGAGGCAGCCGCAGACAAAGGTAGCCGTCAGGATGAGGGTGACATTGGGTGGAAGTCTGTGATCCTGAGGTTAAGTGTTGACGTCGTCGTAAACACCATCGCGTTTCTCGACATGTCCTCAGGAGCAGAAATTCTGACCCCTACAGGGGGCCGGCATGGCACTGGAGCGACCCATGATGCTCCAGTTGCCATTACCCAGCGTTAGATGGGTGCCGTTGAGTCTGCGCATGCGCAGTGGGACTGACGCCAATGCACGCATACGCGGTATCTCCCTTCTCCGTGCCGGCCCCGACGCAACATGGTGTAGTGCTACAGGGGCTGCGCGGAACAAAAGAGGCCCCCAGCCCCAGAGGCCAGCCCGCCGATCGGTAGGCCCCTATCGCAGGCCAGGCCACAGTGGAGGCCACCCCACCCCGGGGGTAGGAACCCCCCCCCACCAGACCGTCCCCGGATGCATCCACGCCGGGGTCCCGCCGGGTAAGAGTAGGTGTGAACGGCGCCGGCGGGACTTGGCTTTTTTTGGTGGGACGTGACCACTCAGCCATCCCGGGCCGAGAATCACCACTGGGGACCCCGTAGAGCGGCCCGTGACCAGTGCCGCGCTGACCGCGCCGGCGCCAATGGCGCTGATACTCCGCTTTCCGGAGAATCGGTGGACTGGCGTCGGGGCGGCGTGGCACCGGTCCCGGCGATTCTCTGGCCCGGACCCAAGGTGAGAGAAACCTGCCCATTGTGTATGTGTCTCCCTCCTTTATCGGGAGATTTGTACCTGTTGTCCCTTCGGACATGATCCACCTTTGATCGCCAGATGAACTTGCAAGTTGCTTGAGCGACTGGTGCAGTGCAGGATCGGGGTATGGGCCAGACCTGTGCCCCGGACAGCAACACCGAGAGTGCCTCACACCTGATGACCAGGTTCTTACCTGCAATGGAGAGGGAACATGGCTCCCACATGCCCATTTTCTGCCTCATGCACCACCCAGTTTTTGGTATACACCCCAGCCGCTCTGAACCATATCCCCAGCCCCTTTAGGTAATCTGACCTGACGGTGAAGAGGACAAACGATCGGTCAGCCCAGTTCCCAAAGAACATGGCCCTGCCCTGATCACGTTACCTTGACTCCAGAGCGAGTTTGAATGGGCCAGAGACATAAATGTTCTACGCACCGACATCGGATGTGAGCAGAAGACTTTGACCTGAGTGCCACCACTGCCAGGGATCGTTACTCCTCTTAAAAATCCCATACAGCCATAGATTCCCTAGTGCAGAAGGAGGCCATTCAGCCCATCGAATCTGTACAGATCCTCCGAAAGAGCACCCTACCCAGGTCCACTCCCCCATCCCCATAACCCCACCTAGTCTGCACATCTTTGGACACCAAGGGGCAATTGATCATGGTCAATCCACCTAACCTGCATATCTTTGGACTGTTGGAGGAAACTGGATCATCCGGAGGAAACTCACGCAGACATTGGTAGAATGTGCAAACCCTACAGAGGCACTGATCCAACCCTGGCATTGTGAGGCAGAAGTGCTAACCACTGTGCCACCCAAATCCATATTTCTGAATCTTCCTGATGGACTAAGCAAAAGGTTGCATACAAGATACGAACAGTACAGGAGAGAACGGACAGCGTGCCTGACTCCAGATTAGATGCAAAAGCTTTCTGATTTTCACCCACTGATCGAAACTGCGCTACTGATGTTTGTGCAGAGAAGTTGGATCCAATTGCGGATTCCCTCCCCAACCCCCATCTTGGTGAGCACATCCATCATGTAGGCACGCCATATTCTGCCAAAGGCCTTCTCCTGATCCAGGCTGATGAGGCAGGAGTCCACCCTCCTGTCCGACACATAGGCAATCGTATCCCTGAGTAGCGTGAGGCATTCAGATGCATTCCTGCCGGGTATAGTGCAATAGTGCAGCTCTGATCAGAGTGGATCACCACTCCAGAGCAGACTTGACCCAGTTGGTGACATCCTTAGCTAGAATTCAGACTGGACATTGTGCACAAATCTCTGGAGGTGGAATTTGAACCTCCAACCTACTGACTCAGAGGACAGAATTCCAGCTCTCTGAGCCACTGTTTACACCCTTGAGTCAGCGTACTTGCAGCCTACACTTGATGTTAAGCTAGGTGAAGTTACAGAAGCTTTTACGAACCTCACAGAAAGTTATGCCCAGCCCTCCTTTTTACTATACCCGGCAGGAATACATCTGAATGCCTCACGCTAATCAGGGATACAATTCATGGCTATATAGATGATGAAACATATTTAAATATCAACAATATGTAACTTGGAGCAGAAACATGCTGCACACAACCTCTGTACAGTCAGATTTTTTAGCCTTTTTTTATTTGTTCAATTCTTAGGTCTAGATTTCATTCATGACTGAATTAAAATCGAATGATATGAAAATATATTTGGATTGGCCCACTGTTTCTCAATCTAAATGTCTATCATTAACCTGCCAGCTGGAAGTTAGATAGACATGGCGTTCACAGCACAGGAAATGGTACAACTGCGACAGGGTAAGATCATTGTTCCACCTCGATTCCACCCTCCTCTCCTTCAGGAGGTAACATATCTTCATGCAGCATATTACAGCAACACAGTTGAGCTTAGCATCTTTGTGGAGAGAATTTGAGCACTGAGTGATGTGACATATTAAACTCCAGGATGACACCGAGGGCAACTGCATGGGATTATAACGAGGGACTGGGTGTGGTAGACCAATCCTGCACCATTTTTATAGTGTTATCATTATGGCTAGACGATGTAATAATGTTTTCCAGATTAAATGAGGTCCGAAGTTTCTGGGTTGAAGCCCCCGTGTCGAGTCTGAGTTCACAATGGAGTCTGACATTGCAAAGAGCACTGGATTAATCGTTTGGATGAGGTACGCAACAGAAGCTGCATCCGTCTGTTCTGATTGCTCAGAGAGAATTCAGACGTCAAGTTCCGCAATCAGCATCCCTCCATGAACCAATATCAACTCCAAAAATCTTTCAAGCATCCAGAACAACGATTCAAATGGATAAACCCTGAGGTCCTTAATTTCTCTGCCCAGAGTTTGGCTGCTTTTTTGTTGGCGGGAACTGAAGACAGTATCCGGGGAGGAGTCTGGCCTCTGATTTAAAAGCTAATAGTTTGGCAGCAGAGGGATTGCTTTGAAAAATGTAGAGCCTGTTGGCATTCCACCATCCTCGCAGTCACATGATACAAGGATACTGGAGCTGTTGACAAACCACAGAGATCAATTTCTATCAGTCTGCACAACAAACCCAAAACAGTAGAAAACAAGAAACATATCTCAGAGTTACTGTGGTGAATGTGATTCACACTATATATAGTTGCCAATATCACCCCATGTATATATATTCGTTATCTACCCGTTGTAAGATCAATGCTGTATGTAGTTGCCAATATAACTCTGTGTATATATGTTCACTGTCCACCATTGTAAGTGAAGTTGCACTATCCGACCACCAGGGAGAGTCGCTCTGGGAGTACGCGAGAGTTTGTACTGGGCTCCTCCCTTGGCTCCGCCCAGGACTCCTCCCCCTGGGACCGATGTATAAAGATCAGTGCCTTAGAGCCAGCTTGCCAGTCATCTGGAGTTCAACGACGAATAGGCTGGCTCTGTTGTAAGTGTATTAAAGCCTCTGTTCAGATCCAACTGCACGTGTTCGCTGAATTGATGGTTCCATCAATTTAATACACTTAAGAAGCTGCCGAAGTAAAGCATGGAATCCGCTCTAAAACCAGGACGTCTAGAACTCGATCCGCAGGATGCAGAGGCGAAAGAAACCTTCTGCCACTGGCTGAAATGTTTTAAGGTCTACCTGGCCAAAATCAGCACCGCTGAAACTACGGAGGAACGAAAGCTCAGCCTACTGCACGCAAGGGTAAGCCACAGAATTTCTACACAACTAAATCCAGCCGGTTCCTACACCACAGCGCTGGCGATTTTGGACAAAATGTATATTAGGCTCATATTAGGCTTTGCCCGCCATGTGCTCACGACTCGCTGACAAAGGGCTACTGAAACTTTAGCTGAATTTGCACGCGAGTTGAACAATCTCTCAAATGACTGTAATTACCAGGCCATAACCGCGGCCGAACATAGGGAGCTTGCTGTGCGGGATGTTATTGTAGCGTGCCTTCGATCTAGCTATGTACGCCAGAGACTATTAGAAAATGGGGCCCAGGGCTTAGAGACTACCGTAGAGGCTGCTATCACAGCATTGGACTGTGGGAGGAAACCAGAGCACACGGAGGAAACCTAAGCAGACACGGAGAGAAAGTGCAAATTCGACACAGTCACCCGAGGTCAGAATTGACCCTGGGTCCCTGGAGCTGTGAGGCAGCAATGCTAACCACTGTGCCACCGTGCTGCCCTTTTTTAGAATTGATCCAGCTCTACTCTAAAAATATTCAAACATTCTGCCTCCAGTGCCTTTTGAGGAAGAGAATTTCAAACACTTAGTACCCTCCGAGAAACATAAATTCTACTCATCTCAGTCTAAATGGGTGAACCCTTATTGTTAAACAGTGACTCCTAGTTTGATATTCTCCCACAAGAGGAATTCTTATTATTTTTTCTGAGATATTACTGGTTAGACTCGGGGCTGGATTCTCTGTTTTTGGGACTATGTCCCACGCCGTTGTAAAAACTGTGGACTTTCACACCAGAAAAACTGGCGTGAAAGGGCCACATATTCCTAGCCCTGCAGGGGGCTAGCAGGGACCCGACGTTAAACTAGCAGCTTTTGTGCAGGTGCAGGCCCCTGCACTTCTGGGTCAGAGGCCATGCATGTGCACGGCGGCAGCCTCCAGAGTCTGCTCCGTGCTCCATGGCGGACTCAGACCGTGGAGCTGGACCTTAAACATAGTGCTCCCGTTCGGTCACTCGCCTGCTCAAAAATTGCATGGCCGTGTATAAGGTCCCCTATGCCCGCCGATCGGCCCGCCCCCGACCAGGGCGGCCGTGGACTGAGTCCGCAGCTAGTATCCCGACCACCAGTACCATGTTATTAATCCACGCTTCGGCTGGTCCGGGTCGGGGCGGGTCTCCAGCAAAGGCCGCAGCTAGGTGATGTGCAGCGCAGCGTACTCTCCGAATACACCGCTTTTTGGGGCCCGGAGAATCGGGGAACCGGGTCCGGTCCCGATTCTATTTGGCCAAATGGATTCTCCAACCTGGTGCCAGCCGCAATTTCGATGTTGGGTTGCGGAGAATCCAGCCCCCTGTCAGCATTTATTGCTCAATCCCTAATTGTAGCAAAGAAGGTGGTGGTGAGCTGACTTCTTGAAACACTGCTGTCCATGTGGTGGAGATACACCCACAGCGCTGTGAAGAAGGGAGTTTCAGGATCGTGACCCAGTGACACATAAGGAACAGTGATACATTTTCAAGTCAGGATGGTGTGTGACTTGGAGGGGAACTTGCAAGGTGGCAGTGTTCCCATGTGTGTGCTTTACTTGTCATTCTAGTGGTAGAAATCGATGGTTTTGAAGGTGCTGTTAAAGGCTGCTTGGTGCATTTTAGCAAGTTAGCTGCTTTGCCCTGGATGGTGTCAAGCTTCTTAAGTGTTGTTGGTGCTGCATTCATCCAGGCAAGTGGAGAGTATCCCATCACACTTCTGACTAATTCCTTGTAAAGGGTGGTTAGGCTTTGGAGAGTCAGAAAGTAAGTTACTCGCTGCAGAATTCCCAGCCTCTGACCTGCCCTTGGAGCCACAGTATCGATATGGCTGGTCCATCAAATGTCCTTGTCTTCAAGGTGTTGTTAATGACTATTGTTGGAGTCTTGTTCAGGATTTTCATACATTTAAATGTGATTAATGGATTGGAGACAGTATGCTCCGCCTTCCTCTCAAGTGGAAGTCACACGATGCGCATATTAGTGCAAGTGCTTACAAACGGAACTTGGGCGCCATGGCTGCTGAGCGGGTTTGAGAAGGTACGCAGAGTTTTAAAAAGTCTTCAAAATTGTAGTGCTTGCAGGGGGTGGCTGCCTGGACTGGGGGCAGTAGCGAAAGCGACTTGCTGACAGCTCTATGATGTATCCCTCAGGATCGGGGTGGCCTAGCTCAGACCGACATTGTGGCAGTCTGTGTTTTAAACCCACCTCTTTGGTGCAACTTACAGTCCCCTGGATGTTCACTCTGCTGACTGCTCACTGTGTCCTGTAAATGTTCAGAGAACCTCTCGTCATGTGGAAGCCCATCCAGACCACCCCTCTTAAATCCTCAGACCCCAAGCAGACCAATCAACAGGATGGGCGTGGCCAAGTTCAATCAGTGGCCCACTAGGTGCTGGAACTCATCAGTGTACTCATCAGAAGCACAGCCCCACTGCAGGGGAAGCAGTGGAATAGCAGAGCTCACCCCAAACAAAGGACACATTCACTGTGGCATTTGACGCCCTCCCTGGCGCACTGCCCTTCTCATGGCAGAGGCCTCACCAGCGACACAATGCTCGGGCAGCAAGATGTTCCGCTGTCACTGGCATGCTCCAGATCAAGGGGGTGAACAATGGCACATAACTCCCCCTCGGAGCACCAGCTTATCAGGTGGTGCCTTTCATCAGTAGGAAGGGTTGCACTTCCTGAATGTGCAGTTGGTGTGTGACCCCCAGCTGTACATCATCTACGTCTGTGTCCAACACCCAGGCAGTGTGCATAATGCATATGTTCTGAGGTTCCCAGCACCTCAAGGTGCTCCCTCGGATGAGGGTTGACACTTGGGTGACAATGATTATCCGTTGATACCTATCTGGACGCCCCAGACCAACATGGAGACCATTATAACGAAGCTCAAGCAGCAACCAGGATCGACATTGAGCAGTGCATCAGTATCCTTAGGATACGCTTCCAATGGCTTGAATACATCGGTGAGGCACTCCAATAGAACCCCAATATCGTGCTGGCCTGCTGCATCCTGCACAACGTCGAGCAGCAGTCGGGGGGACATGCTGGAAGAGGAGGAAGACCGTCAGGCCCCATCTGATGAGGAGGATGAGGAAGGTGACCTGGAAGAACAGGGTGTGGAGCCCGGCCTCGCAGGGTAGGTTGCCCAACATGTGCTCCAGGGCCTCTATACACGGGACAACTTTATCACCTCCCGATTTGCTGACTAAGAGGCCTGGCCACCACCAGCAGAGGGGCTGGTTTAGCTCACTCAGCTAAATCGCTGGCTTTGAAAGCAGACCAAGCAGGCCAGCAGCACGGTTCGATTCCCGTACCAGCCTCCCCGGACAGGCGCCGGAATGTGGCGACTAGGAGCTTTTCACAGTAACTTCATCGAAGCCTATTCGTGACAATAAGCGATTTTCATTTCACCACCACCTTGTCCCACATCTCCATCCAGCCCCCTTCAAAGTGGTGTCCGCTTCCCCAGAGCCGCCCACAACCTTCCCTGTCCTTCCTCCTTCACTGCTCCTTCCTGTCCCTCATCCCTTCACTGCACTCTCATTGTCCCACTGCCTTTCACTCCATCCCACCACCCCAGCTCCCCGTCCCCCCTCCGAGGGTCCTACCATCATCACCACGGGATGTTGTCCCTGGGCAGCCAGTCCATGGGGTGGAGGATGATGATGATTCACTGTGAGATGAGCTCTGGTGCTCCTTATCATTTGACAAAGTCTGACTCCTGACTTGAGAATCACATGATATTGTCCGCTTGCGTGACCCCTGCCTGTGTGTTGGCCAATCCATCTCACGGGGCCATCTATTCTTTGGGGTCTGGGGCATTGGAGATGGTGAACAGTAAGGGGTCACTCACTGAGTTAGCAGTCATACAAGATGGCTGCATGCTTCTGACCCCATTTCCTGCTACCTCACTCTGAGGGTGGGGTATCTAAGCACTGCCCTGGGGGTACTGACCATGCCATCTTCTCACAGCATTAACATCCTCTAACATATAGCGCCGTTCCTTCGCTTTCACTGGGACAAAATCCTGAAACTCCGTCCCTAACAGCACAGGGGGTGTATTTACATCTCAACGACTGCAGCAGTTCAAGAAGGCAGCTCATCACCACCTTCTGAAGTACAACTAGGGATGGGCAATAAATGCTGGCCTAACCAACGACGCCCACATCCCGTAAATGAATTTTTAAAAAAACACCGCCCAATCCACCTCCTCCCCCATCTTCCCACACTTGCCACCAAACACAGTCTCTACACCCAGCCCCAACCCATCCCTAACACTGTTCAAACAGAGGATTGAGCCAGGTCGGAATGGTGGTGAAAAAGTGTTTACTTGTGACTATATATATTGTTGTGCCCTGACCCCGTGCCCAACGTAACTGGTGTGTAACTTTCTAATTTTATGTAGCCCACCGTTCCTTCTAGGTGTAAGTTCAGACAGCACATCAGAAATGGGGGGTCGCTGCTGCGTATCTCACCGACTGACTCAAGATGCCTTTGGTGGCCGTGTTCTGGAGGGCCTGTAACTGGATGTGTCCGGCCACATTAGGGTATCACAGGTGATGACGTGCCACTGCTGCCCATCAGAAGCACCAGTGTTAGGTGGGGAGATTCAGAAGCATTGAGGTGTTCCAGCACCTTCCCTTTGGGAGACACTGGCATGGGCCCCATCACTGTCTCCTCCTTCGGGAGGCTCGATGACTCCTGGGCTAATCCATGGGTCGAAGGTGAGGCTAGAGTGAGTTCCGGAAATGCCACTGTTACCTGGCGCTGCCAGTCCTGGAGACCCACCTTTGTCTCAACAAGGGTCTTGATGCCCTTAGCCATAGAGCACTGAGAGTGGGCCACGGCCCTCAGCAAGTGAGATGTCCCTCAGTGCCTCAGTCAAGTTTCTCTGTGACTGGCCAATGCTCTTGGTACCCTCAGCCATGACCCTTTGTGAGTGGGCCAAGCTCTGAATCATCGCAGAAATGTCCATGTGGGCCGGAATATGTCTATTGTGACTGGGCTCCCCTGCCCTGAGCCTCAGCCATCAACCACCTAGATTGCCCCAAGCCTTGAACGTCTTGACCCAGGTCTCTGGTGTCTTGCCCAAAATCTTCCACTGTGGATGCCAGCCGTTCAGTGTTGTTCTGGGTACCACGCGTTGTCGGCATAATCTCCTGTGCCTGAAGGCAGTTGGACTCTCCAGCCGTACCTGACGGCATTGGAAAGTTGTTGACACCCTTTCTGTAAATCCTGGCTCTGTGTCTGCATCTCCACCAGTGATGGGATGATACTATTCAGAAGCGCGATACCTGTCCAGACTACAGCTGCTTCCTGGGATCGGGCAGCCCTCCCACCGCCCACTCCCTCAGGATCCCTGCCTCCATCTGATGCAGGGCAGCATGTGTGAAGGGTGCACCAGAAGGTGACGCAGGAGCCTCGTCACTAAAATGCCCCACCGAGGTAATATCTCTGCGATGGTGGAGGGTGCAGGTTAATGCAGTGATGAGAAGTCGGTACCTTCCCCAGACTGGTGCCCTGGGGTGTGCTGAGGATCTGGCGGGGAGAGCTACCCTGGACAGCCAGGCCTGGTCTAATGGTGATCCTGCAAGACAAAAGACAAGAGACAATGGTGAGATTGTGGGAGGGAGTGGTGTGCGGAAGAGGAGTGACTTATTTGCTATAGGGACATCATTAGGGACTCACTTGGTTGCTGCATGCCGATCTCGGCTTCGGAGATAGCCCTCTCATCGATCGCTCCGACGAACTCCACTCCCTCTGCTCCATGGGGTCTGTGCTCTGAGGTCTGGGACAGCCCCATCTTTTTCGCATGCTCCCGCTGATTAAGGGCCCCTTATCCTAGGGGACATATGAGGGAGAGATGGGTGGAAGCGAGCTCTATGGGGGGTCTGTAGATAGTGGCTTGTGTGTGCAAGGCACCAGGTCAAAGAAGACAATACAGGTGTTCGGGGTTGGTGGAAGGTGGGATATAACGGAGATGTAGGCAGATGGAATTCAGTTAGTCTCGAGGAGAGTGGATGGTGATGTCAGGAGTGAGGGATAGGAGTGATGCCAGGGAAACAGAGGTGGTGACTCACCCAAGCTGACTTTGAGAGGTCATTTATCTTCTTCCACATTGCATGCTAGTCCTCCTGGTGAGGCTACCAGCACTAACCACCACCTCTGCCACCTCCTCCCGGACCCGGATCAGGATCGTGGGCTTGAACTTCCGACCCACCCTGGGGAAGAGGGTATCTCGCCTCTCCTCTACTGCATCTAACATGCGATCGAGGTATGACTCAAAAAACCACAGGGCTGGTCTCCTCTATGCCATTCTCTTGGCTGGAATGAGAGTGGGTGGAGTGGAGCTTATAAGCAGCTCCAGCTTGTCAAAGTATCCAGCACCAAATCTGGCCCCAGCGAATCAGACACTGGTGGGATTGGGAATTGCTCTGGATTCATGTGGGCAGGAGTGCTGGAGCATTTGCATGTCCTGAATTGTTCCTCGAATAGCGCCACAATGGGATCGCAAACCACATGTAATTCAATCCCGGCGGCAACACAAGGGTGGAATTCTCTAATAATGGGGCGATGGCCCCGTGCCAGCATGAAAACCGCCGCCAACGACTCTGGCGTCAATGGCCCCCAGGGGGCTAGGTTGGTGCTGGAGTAGTCCCCGCAGCTCCAGCTGGCACGGAACGACCCGCGCGATTTCAATTATGCGGAAAATAGCCGGCGAATTTTTGCGCATGCGCAGAACGGCCGGCGTAATCTGGCGCATGCGCGGGGATTCCCTTCTTCGCGCTGGCCCCCGGGCAATATGGCGGAGCCCTACAGGGGCCCGGCACGGAGTAAAGTAGGCCCCCATGGCCAGCCCGCCCGCCGATCGGTAGGCCCCGATACCGGGCCAGGTGACCGTGGGGGCCCTGGCAGGGTTGGATCCCACCCCCCACCCCCTCCACTCCAGGACGGCCCCCGCACACTCATCTTCCAGGTCCCGCCATATGGGAGGTGAGTAATCCACGCCGGTGGAACTCGGCCAAACTCGTCGGCCACTCGGCCCATTGGTTCCCGGAAAATCGCCGGGGCGAGCTGCTGTCAACGGCCCCCGACCAGTTTGGCGGCGATCCCGCTGCCGCGCGAAAAACAGCCCCGGAGAATGGGTAAGCTGGCGTCGGGGCGGAGAATCCCGGCCTTAGTCTCTCAAACAGGGAATTCTGCCCTCTGTTTCTCTCTCCACAGATGCTGGTCAGACCTGCTCCAGCATTTTCTGTTTTTATATCAATTTTCCAGCATCTAAAATATTTTGCTGTTATTCCTTTGTGCTTGCTTTGACTTCAGCAGTGGGCAGTTTTCCCCTGCTTCCCATTGACTTCATTTTTGCTGGGGCTTATTACTTTGCTTGTTTTATCGCCTATGATTTAGTTGCAGTTGTCAGTAGATATTGAGTTACGAGAGATGTATATACTTCCACCTCCTCAACAAAATGCAAATCTTCTGAATTTGTCCCTTTTTTTAATAATCTTTATTGTCACAAGTAGGCTTACATTAAGACTGCAATGAAGTTACTGTGAAAAGCCCCTTGTCACCACATTCCGGTGCCTGTTCGGATACACGAAGGTAGAATTCAGAATGCCCAAATTACCTAACGGCACGTCTTTCAGGACTTGTGGGAGGAAACTGGAGCACTCAGAGAAAACCCACACAGACACAGGGCTGGATTCTCCGCTGGCGTGATTCTCCGTTTTGCCGGCGCCTGGGGGCTTCCCGACAGTGTGGGGCTGCCCCACAATGGGAAACCCCATTGACCGGTTGGCGTAACGTAAAATCCCGCCGGCGGGTCGGGGCAAAAGTGTGGCATGGCGGGGAAGAGAATCCAGCCCACATGGAGAATTTGCAGACTCTGCACAGACAGTGACTCAAGCCAGGAATCGAACATGAGACCCTGGCGCTGTGAAGCAGCATTGCGAACAACTATGCTACCATGCATCCCAATAAAGCAGCGGCTTGATCAATATGGGGCAGTATTAAAGGGCTATTCCGGGATCCTCGATAATGTATCTGCTGTCACCTGGTGCACTCCTTGAACATACTCAGTTCTGGAGTCACATCTCAAATGGTATTAATCTAGATCATTAGATTCTAGATAAAACCTTCACAATCTCTTTCATGTTCAGAAGAGTAGCAAGGCTGTTTCAATTTTTAACCACAATCCTATCATGTCCTCCGAGGGTTTCTCACATGCCCATGTTGCCAATTCCTTCTCAATTGTAGCAAAGTTTTTCTTTGTGTTTGTGAGTGATCTTGAGATGTCATAAACTGGTCCACATTTACCGTCTATCTATACTTCAAAGGTGCACTTCAAAGAAGCCCTACAGTGCTGAAGCAGGCCCTTCGCCCCATTGAGTCTTCACCGACGCTCTGAGAGAACACCCGACTTAGGCCCACTCCTTGCCATATCCCCATAACCTACCTAACTTACACATCTTTGGGCACTAAGCGAAAATTTAGCATGGCCAATCCACTTAACCTGCACATCTTTAGGTTGTGGGGTGAAACCAGAGAACCCAGAGGAAGCCCATGCAGACATAGAAAGAAAGACACAGACAGTCACCCCAGGCCAGAATTGAGCGCGGGTCCCTTGCACTGTGAGGCAGCAGTGCTAACCACTGTGCCACGATGCCACCTTGAAAAAATACTGCAGCTAGATCTGTGGACGATGAATCTGATGCTACTATTCAATAATTCTGGGTTGTCAAGTGCTAAATTTTCAGAAGATATTAAAAGATTTTTTTTATTTTCTCAAAACCAGTTTGCTGGTCCACATTCCAACATCACTATTGACTCTACCAACAGCTGTCTCAAAGCCTAATTGACCTCTGTCAAAATTGGTGTTAACTTTCCAACTTGATTGACTACCCTGAGGAATCTGTTAAATTATAAACACAGAAAATAGGAGCAGGAGGAGCCCATTCAGTCCTTTGTTCATTCATTCTGATCATGGCTGATCGTCATCAGCCTCCCCAAACAGGCGCCGGAATATGGCGACTAGGGGCTTTTCACAGTAACTTCATTTGAAGCTTACTTGTGACAATAAGCAATTTTCATTTTTTTTTCATTTCATACTCCAGCACTCTCACCAAATCCATTATGCAATGTTTCCTGATTGTGGAAATCACTTGTGTTTTTAATGGGTCACTGTTATTTCTAAGGCTTTTACAAAGTGGCCAAGCAAATTAATCATAGCTTTAGCGAACTCACATTTTTCATTCAATGTTAGGCCTGCATTGAGTAACGCTTTCAGAAGTGCTCTAACCCCAGGGTCATGCTCTTCTCTCATGGAGCCATCAAAAAGCCTGTCTTCCATCTGGCATATTACTCCTTCAGTGTGTTCTGAAGTTTGAGATATTGTCCTTTGGAAAATTTCAGTAGACTCAATTCTAAATAGTAATCTAGTAAAGCAGTGATAACCAAATGATGTTATAAACATGGTCAGTAATTTGGACTTAGTCCAGAGGCAACTTCCACAATCCGCTGTTTCCATCTATTTTGGTGGAGAGAATACTCTTAGCTAGTTTAGCAAGATCCTCATCCACTGAGGCTATTGTGTGGATTACATGTTCCGCTGGTTTATTCCATTGAGTTAAATTCTAATTGGGGATTCGAATTGCTCTGTTTGTCTTTGGGACTGTGACTATTCCTGAACACCATTTTGTTGGCATGTGAGACAATCCCTTGCTGTGGCATGTTCTCATTTTCACGCTTGACTTTGTCCTAGAGTGGGAGAGAGACTTTCCTCAGTGCAAAGAGGCATACTGGTTTACCATCAGTTCAAACAATAGTATTGTAATCATCCTTCAGTCTTTCCAAGCCTGTAAATAATCTTGGAAATTCATTCCTGAATGTATTGCTGTCATGCTAATCATTAACCATATCAACTTTGTCGATTCGTTTCAATTTTGAGTATGCCTTCCTGCTCAGTAAAGATTCTTGATTCTTGGTGACAAACAGATGTTCAATGATTTCTCTACCTTTGGACTTTTATTTTGCCATGCGTTGGCCTATGACTTTCAGTGTAGCCTCAGCTGGACCTTGTAACTTGATTGATGAAGGCTGTAGTGTAATGCGCTTAATCCCTGTTACTTCATTAGATAAGGCAGAAACTCCTGACCCTGTGCCTGTTTTTTAAAAACTCTGTGAAGTGTCCATCCACTTCAAGTTTAATACTTCAGTATTTATTATCTATTTTATTTATTTCCCCTCGGAAAGTTATTTCCTCTTTTTTGTGGTTCATCCGCTTCTTGTTCGTGATTTGGCTTTCCTTTTGTCCTTTGTTTTGAAGGTAGTCAGCACTTTAGATTGGCAGCCAATTTTAAGATGTCCCATTTTTACACAGTCATGGCACACTGCGCTCTCTACTGGATATTCTTCCTGCTTTTGCAAGTTTCTCCTGGGAGATCTTAAAAAATGCTGCCAATCTAAAATGCTGACTACCTTCAAAACAAAGGGGCAGCACGGTAGCATTGTGGATAGCACAATGGCTTCACAGCTCCAGGGTCCCAGGTTCGATTCCGGCTTGGGTCACTGTCTGTGCGGAGTCTGCACATCCTCCCCGTGTGTGCGTGGGTTTCCTCCGGGTGCTCCGGTTTCCTCCCACAGGTCAGGTGGATTGGCCATGATAAATTGCCCTTAGTGTCCAAAATTGCCCTGAGTGTTGGGTGGGGTTACTGGGTTATTGGGATAGGGGGAGCGGTGTTGACCTCGGGTAGGGTGCTCTTTCGAAGAGCCGGTGCAAACTCGATGGGCCGAATGGCCTCCTTCTGCACTGTAAATTCTATGATCTATGAAAGGAAAAATATGAAAGCCAAATCACAAACAAGGTGGTAATTGGCATACTTTCTCCTCATTTTGCAGACTTCTGCTTTGGTGCACTTTGTCTTTTATGGCCTACATGAATGGCCACACTCATCCGTTTCCACTCATGTAGCCATCTCAGATCATCTACAAGAGATCTGATGAAGCTTCATCTAACCCTCAACTACTATTCAGTCACTAATCAATTTATCGCGCAATATTCTGTCGTCGTAATTTTTGGACAGCCTGTACGGATCATAAATGAACAAATCCATGCTCTCACTTGCTCTCTGTTTGCACTTTTTAAATTTGGCCTTTTCTGTAATTAAATTTTTGCATCAGATGAAATATGAATCAAATTCTAACAGGTCCTCTTTGTAAGGAATTGAAATTTCATCGACTCCCGGCTTCCTTATTACACCGTTGGCAATAGCTCCAACTGGATGGTGTATTGTACTGACCTGGTCCTTTTATGTTTTGTGTGTAAATCAGAAGCAGTTCTATATTTCAAAGACCTCTTTCTCCAGTTATCTCAGCACCCTTCAGCTCTGGAATGACTGTCAGCGACAGTGTGGATTCCATGCTTGCACGTTGCCCAGGAATTCTTGCACCATCACTGTTGTTGCTTGTTGATTCTGGTCTGTGCTGACTGCTGTCTGGACTCTGGGTCTGTGTCTCAGGTTGCATCTGCTCTTTCCACGGTGTTCCAATGTTTTGAATCTGTTCCCTTTGTCACTCTTTTTTTCAAATAAATTCAGAGTACCCAATTCATTTTTTCCAATTTAAGGGGCAATTTAGCGTGGCCAAACGACCTACCCTGCACATTTTTGGGTCGTGGGGGCGAAATCGACGCAAAGACGGGGAGAATGTGCAAACTCCACACGGACAGTGATCCAGAACCGGGATTGAACCTGGGACATCGGCGCCGTGAGGCAGCATTGCTAACCACTGCGCCGCTGTGCTGCCTTTCTCGCCAATTCTTGTACAGAGATCTGCTGGGACCTTTCCAAAATCGAGGGAATTTTGGAAGATTACAGCCAATGCATCTACGACCTCTCCAGTCACTTTTTTTAAGACCCTTGGATGCTGGGATAATAGAGGTGTTTAATGAGGAAAATTTAATCACATCAAAAGACACAACTTTGCAAGGGCAACACCAAGTAAATTATTACTGATCACCTCAACTCCACTCCCAAGTACCATGTGAGGCAGTACAGGGGAGTAAATGCTTGATAGAAACCTGTTCTGTATCTGTCCAGGGATTGTTTGATGGGACAGTGCTAAAGTGAGCTTTACTCTATCCAATGTCTTCTATAGCTTGATGGACAGTGTAGGGTGAGTTAAATAAGGACATGGGGAGTCCACACCGAGTAAGAATAAAGAACTTTGGTTTATTTAAAATTATGTTATGGACACACAATCTCGTACCCACACACAGGAAACACACATACGCTCTCATACCTACTCACACACACTCTCATACTCATACACACTGTCATGCACAGACACACACACTCACTCATACTCAAACACACACTCATACACACACACACTCATTCATACTCAAACACACACTCATACACACACACACACACACTCACTCATACTCACACACACACTCATACTCATACACACTGTCATACTCACACACACTGTCATACTCACACACACACTCTCATACTCATACACACTGTCATACACACACACACTCACTCATACTCAAACACACACTCATACTCATACACACAGTCATACTCACACACTCATACTCACACACACTCTCATACTCACACACTCTCATACTCACACACACTCATACTCGCACACACACTCTCATACACACACACAGTCATACTCACAAACTCATACTCACACACACTCTCATACTCACACACTCTCATACTCACACACACACACTCTCATACTCACACACACTCTCATACTCACACACACACTCTCATACACACACACACACACACTCTCATACTCACACACACTCATACACACACACATGCTCAGACTCACTCATACACTCTCATACTCACATACACACTCTCATACACACACACACACTCTCATACTCACACACACACACTCATACACACACACATGCTCAGACTCACTCACACACTCTCATACACACACACACACACTCTCATACTCACACACACACTCTCATACTCACACACACGCTCAGACTCACTCATACACTCTCATACACACACACACACACTCTCATACTCACACACACTCTCATACTCACACACACTCTCATACTCACACACACGCTCAGACTCACTCATACACTCTCATACACACACACACACTCTCATACTCACACACACACTCTCATACTCACACACACGCTCAGACTCACTCATACACTCTCATACTCGCACACACACTCTCATACTCACACACACTCTCATACTCACACACACTCTCAAATTTACACACACACAATCTCACACACATTCTCAGACTCACTCATACACTCTCATACTCACACACACACACTTTCATACACACACTCTCATACACACACACAGTCATACTCACACATACTCTCATACTCACACACACTCTCAGACTCACTTACACACTCTCACACTCACACACACACTCATACTCACACACACTCTCATACTCACACGCACACACACTTTCATACTCACACACACTCTCATACACACACACAGTCATACTCACACATACTCTCATACTCGCACACACACTCTCAGACTCACTTACACACTCTCACACTCACACACACACTCATACTCACACATACTCTCATACTCACACACACACTCTCAGACTCACTTACACACTCTCACACTCACACACACACTCATACTCACACACACTCTCATACTCAAACACACACATACGCACACACATACACTCTCATACTCACACACACACTCATACTCACACACACTCTCATACTCACACACACACTCTCATACTCACAGACACACACTCATACACACACACACACATACTCACACACACACTCATACTCACACACACACTCTCATACTCACACACACTCTCATATTCACACACACACTCACACTCTCATACTCACACACACACTCTCATACTCACACACACACCCACACATGCACTCACACTCTCATTCTCACACACACACACTCATCCTCACACACAATGAATCTATGGAATTCCTTGTCCTGTGAAGCAGTTGAGGCTCCTTCATTAAATGTTGTTAAGGTACAGATAGATAGTTTTTTGAAGAATAAAGGGATTAAGGGTTATGGTGTTCGGGCCGGAAAGTGGAACTGAGTCCACAAAGATCAACTATAATCTCATTGAATGGCGGAGCAGGCTCGAGGGGCCAGATGGCCACTACTGCTCCTAGTTCTTATGTTATCTTCTTATGTTCTTATGTGTCGGGTGGTGTTGCAGATGGCGGCCAAGATGGCCCCCGTCGGTCGGACATGTCGAGTGGCGTTGCAGATGGTTGCCAAGATGGCGGCCTCCGTCAGTAGCACGTGTCGGGTGGCGAGGAAGATGGTGTCCAAGATGGCCGCCCCCATGAGTCGCACATGGCAGGCCGCGTGGGAGACGGTGGCCAAGATGGTGACCCCCGTGAGTCGCACATGTTGTGCGGGCTTGAAAATGGCTGCCCCCACGGACAACATGAGGCAGATGACGCATCCGAAGGTGGCGGAGCCGGCAGGCACGCAGCCAGACTGGGGGTCTGCGGGCCTGTGAGTCTGAGAGTCGGGCCTGTGACTTGGAGAATTTGGACCTAGCCAGGCAAACTTTGGCGAAGTGTCCCTTTTTGCCGCAGTCGCTGCAGTTCGCCTTCCGGGCAGGGCAGCACTGCCTGGGGTGCCGGTGCTGGCCACAGAAATAGCAGCGTAGCCCCTGGGTTGGGAGGGCAGCCGCGCGGCACAGGCCTGGGGTACTCTCTGGTCAGGGATCCACGAAGGTGTCGCGTGATCGGACGGGAACGCGTTGAGGCTTTGGAACGCTACTTCTAGGGAGGAGGCTAGTTTTACCGTCTCTTCCAGTTCTAGGGCACCTTTCTCGAGTAGGCGCTGTCTCACATAGTTGGACTGGCTCCACCCACTTAGGCATCCCGGACAGCGAGGTCCATATGTTGAGAGGCCGTCACGGCCTCGTAGTTGCAACTTCGCGCGAGGACTTTGAGGTCGCGTAGGTACTCCTCTAGCGATTTCCCGTGGTGTTGGCGGCGAGTGGTGAGGAGATGTCGCGCGTGCACCTTGTTCACTGGCCTTACATATAGGCGCTTCAGCATCGCGAGGGCCTCCACATATGTGGAGGCTTCCTCGAGTTGTACAGAGATTTGATGGCTCACCCGGGCATGGAGGAGGCTCAGCTTCTGATCGTTGGTGACGGAAGGCGAGGAGGAGGCGGCGAGGTAGGTCTCGAAACAGCGGAGCCAGTGCGAAAAAATCCCTCTTGGCCTCCGCGGCCTGTTGGTCGAGTTCCAGTCGGTCAGGTTTGAGGGCGGATTCCATTGTGGTGTTGTAGTCGATTAAATTGATGCGACCATCAATTCACACGAGACAGAGAGTAGATGTAAACTGTGTCTTTAATCGACTAGAACAGTACCTGCCTGCGACTGCTCTGCTATTGAGAGCCGCCTACAGGGCTGCTGCTCTTTATACCTCCCCTCAAGGGGGCGGAGCCAGGGGCAGAGCCCACAAGGGCACCAACCTGATACATTCCAGATAATACCATACAATGGTCCATAGGTGGGGCCCACATGGGCAACAGCGTGATACAGTGACATACATGGTGAATGGTTAATACAATACGTTCACCACAATGCCCCCCATTTCAGTTTGATAAACTTTCATCAGGACTGGGAGAAATTAGAAATATAATACATTTTGAGCGAAGGGTTCGTCGGAAAATGGACAAAAATGGAGGTCTGTGCTTGGGTGGAAGGCCGGAAAGATTGAATGACAGAAAGGCTAAATGAGAAAAAAAAACAAGGAAGCAAAAGGTGTTCACAGATTATGGTCTGGAATTGTTGAACTCAGTGTTGAGTGTGGAAGACTGTAAAATGCCAAATTGAAAGGCGAAGTGCTGTTCCTTGAGTACACACTGACATTTACTGGATAGCGCAGCAGGCTAAGGACAGTGATGTTAGTCTAAGGTCAAAGTGGAGAATTAAAATGGCAGCCTGCTGAAAGCCTGGGGTCAACTTGTGAACTGTTCCGCAAAGCCTTTCCCTAATCCTCTCGTGATTCACAGGCGATCACATTACAAAGTAGATGAAATTGCTGTTTCACCTCGATGGCAAAGAGAGGAGGTGTTACATCGTCTGAGCTTACATGGAAAAGTGCTCTGGAAAGGGGACGCAATGCTGGGGATGATAGGGGAGTGGACCAGAGTGCCTCAAAGGAAATGGTCCCTTTAGAATGCAGGAATCGGGGGGCAGTATGTGTTTGCTGATGAGGTCATGCTGGCGAAAATGATGCATAAAATTCAGAGGATGGTGGGGTGGGAGGTGAGAACAGGGAATCCCGAGCGTTCTTCTGAGAGATAGGGGAAGGGCTGAGTACAGAAGTGTGGGTAATTGGTCGGGTCAAGGATCCTGTCAACCATGTGGGCGGGGGGAGTGAGGGAGGAGGTGGGAGGTGTGACCTTTGGTTGAAGAAAGAGAAAGGCGTATCAGAAGAACTGAACCTGCCCTGGAAGGACAGACAGCGCAGTGGTATACTGTCGAGAGGGAGTCCTCAACATCGATGGGGAACCTGTGGATGCTGGTGTTTCCATGTATCTGCTGTCAGAGAATCATAGAATCCTCACAGTGCAGAAGGAGGCTCATCAAGTTTGCACCGACCCTCCGAAACAGCATCTGACCGAAGCTGTATCACCATAATGTTTGGATAGTAAGGGGCAATTTTAGCATGGCTAATCCATCTAACCTGCACATCTTTGGACACCAAGGGGTAATTTGTCATAGCCAATCCACCTAACCTGTACATCTTTGGACTCTGGAAAGGAACTGGAGCACCTGGAGGAAATCTTCAGGAACAGAGAGCACCGGACCTGCGAGGAAAACCTTGTACTAGAGAAAATATAGTCAGTGCGAGGCTTGGGGCTATCCCGAGGTTGAGGCCTTTCTCAAGGCAGGGGCCTTTCTTGAGGCTGGGGCCTTTCTCGAGGCTGGGGGCTTTAGAACATAGAACATAGAACAGTACGGCACAGAACAGGCCCTTCGGCCCTCGATGTTGTGCCGAGCAATGATCACCCTACTCAAACCCACGTATCCACCCTATACCCGTAACCCAACAACGCCCCCCCTTAACCTTACTTTTTAGGACACTAAGGGCAATTTAGCATGGCCAATCCACCTAACCCGCACATCTTTGGACTGTGGGAGGAAACCGGAGCACCCGGAGGAAACCCACGCACACACGGGGAGGACGTGCAGACTCCGCACAGACAGTGACCCAGCCGGGAATCGAACCTGGGACCCTGGAGCTGTGAAGCATTTATGCTAACCACCATGCTTTCTCAAGGCAGGGGCCTTTCTCGAGGCTGGGGCCTTTCTCGAGGCTGGGGGCTTTCTCAAGGTAGGGGACATTCTTGAGGCTGGGACCTTTCTCGAGGCTCGAGAGCTTTCTCAAGGCTGGAATCTTTCTCGAGGCTGGGGGCTTCCTCGAGGTTGGGGGCTTTCTCGAGGCTGGTAGCTTTCTCGAAGCGTGCAGGGTTTGAAGAAAAAATATCAACAGTGGCGTCACAGCAAAGTGGTCAGCCGATCGATTGGTGAGTAACTGATTTTAAAAACGGGATGAGGTCCGGAAAGCAGAATATAAGAAGCTAGGAAGAAAGTTGAGACGTTGACCTTAAAGGAAGTGATCTCAGGATTACTCCCAGTGCCACATGAAAATGAAAATCGCTTTATTGTCACGAGTAGGCTTCAAATAAAGTTACTGTGAAAAGCCCCTAGTCGCCACATCCCGGCACCTGTTCGGGGAACCGAACCGTGCTGCTGGCCTGCTTTCAAAGACAGCGATTTAGCCCTGTGCTAAACAGCCCCTGGGTTAGTCAGAGCTGAAATAGCAGGATATATCAGACAAATACGTAGCTGAAGAGATGGGGTGAGAGGGGCGGTTTCAGATTCTTGGGGCATTGGGACCGATTCTGTGGAAGCTTGGACCTGTACAAACTGGACGGGTTACAGTTGGGAAGGACTGGGACTGATGTCCTTAAGGGAGTATTTAGTCGAGCAGTTCCAGAGGGTTTAAACTAATGTGTCAGCGGGATGGGAACCTATGTAAGGATTCTGAGCAGGGGGAAATCAAGAAAAGAGAAAAACACAGCAAGGAGAATAAGAAAATGGATAGACAGATAAACCAAGAGCCAATGCCAAACAATGACACTGTAAAAAATAGTAGGGATGGGACAAGGTACGTTAAAAGGGCCACGCTTAAGATTTTGTACCTGAACGCTTGGAGCATTCGAAATAAAATGGATGAATTAGTTGCGCAGATAGATGTAAAAGGGTAAAATATAGTTGTGTTTCCGAAGGCATGGCTCCAAGGTGACCATGGATGGGAACTAAACATTGAGGAATTCAGGTTTGAGGAAGGACAGAAAGAAATAAAAAGGTGGTGGAGTTGCATTGTTGAAAATAAAATATTGGTACATTGGTGTTAAAGAAAATATTGATACAATATTGAGGAAAAATATCAGTACAGATGATGTGAAATCTGTATGAGTTAAGAAACTCCAGGGGGACAAAAACATTCACCGGGATGGTATTCAGACCCCAAAAGTGCAGTTGTACGTCGGGAATAAAATAAGGCAGGAAATCTGAGAGGCATGTGTCAAAGTGCATCTGTGATTATGGGTGACTTTAATCTGCATATAGATTGGATGAAACATAGATAATAGGAAAAGGGGAAGGCCATTTGCCCCTTCTAGTCTGCTCTGCCATTCATTATGATCATGGCTGATCATCCAATTCAATAGCCTAATCCCGCTGTTCCCCCATATGCTTTGATGCCCTTCACCCTCAGGGCTATATCAACATACAGGGTGGGATTCTCCGTCGGATAGCGCCGGAATTGGGAATCACGATGGGGGGGGGGGGGGGGGGGGGGGGGGGGGCATCGGTTCCACGCAAAATCACAATTCCCTGTCAATGCAAGAAAGGTGTTAATGCTTTCCAGAACATGCGTACAGTAAACGCATTTGGCATACCATGAGTGGGCTTGAACCAGTATTCTCCGGGGCCTCCGCGATTCTCTGCTTCTACTGGGGCAAATTCTTAATGACGAGGTTCACTTGTAGTTTTCTAAATTATGAAACTGGCACTGTGGCTGATGAGGGATAGAGAGAGGAGGTAGGACATGGAGAGGCACGGCTATGGGCTGCTGGGTCGGACACTGGTCGGGCTGGCTGGGGTGCGGGGCCTTGCCAGGGCCGGAGTGTGGCAGAGCGGTGTAGTGTCGGTGTAACCGCTGTGCGGCTGGGGTGACCCCCCCACGGGACTGGGATCGTGCCCAGGTACGGACTGCCATTGCCGCGGCCTGCAATGCAGCCATCTTTCTGCGCACCCCACTGACCATCCACCTTTGTCCCTGGTTCTGAAAAGTGATACCAGCCATATGTGTTCCCCAACCCAACCACCGCAGCACACAACCCTCCAACATATCACCCTCCTGCCGCCAACTGACCGCCATCCGCCAACGGGACATCCCGTGGCCCACCCAAGGCAACTCCCACAGTACCATCTACGAGGCACCAGGAGGGGGCCGCGGAGCATACTGCTGGCAAGGGTATCGCCAGTGGATGGTACCCCTGGCAACAGGGACGGGTGCCAGGGCCAGAGTATCCAACTGTTCCGGCCATCGCTTTGGCCAGGGGTGTGAGAGAAGGTGGCGGAGGGACACATGTGAGGGCATGGTCCACAGTGTGAACCAAGGCCACGGTGTAGCCTGTTGGAGCTGGTTGGACATTGGAGTATGCACCATGTTAACATATCGACCTTTCACACCCTGCAGACTATGAATATTGGAATACAACCAGCAATGATGGCCTTCCCCCTATTCGGCTCAGCCCTGGGGGATGCCCTGCGGCTGTATGAGCTGGAGCTGCTCGAGGAGGAGAAAGCTGCTGCAGCGGAGCGTGCAGCAGCGGAACAGGTGGCAGCTGCTGAGGATGGAGAGCGAGCCGCCCAACAGGAGATGCAAAGCAGGGGCCACATGAGACCTCGCGTGTACCGGCAGCGCAGGTCATTCGAGGACTTCCAGGACCAGGCATGCTGTCAAAGACTCCAGCTGAGCAGGGAAACAGTATGGCAAATCTGCCAGATCATGGAGCACCTGGCACCGCGGGGAAATGGGTCAAGGTGACGGTTGCCCTGAACATCTGCGCCACGGGGTCCTTCCAGGTACTGAGTGGGAACTTGTCTGGAATCTCACAGAGCTCGGTGCACAGGTGCATCCGTGCCGTCACGGAGGCCCCATATGCCCAGTCAGCACAATACATCCATTTCAATGTGGACCGAGCCCACCAGGATTCCCAGGCAGTGGGGTTCACAACCATTACAAACATTCCCGGGTACAGGGGGTGATTAACAGGACGCCCTATGGGCAACCACAGATGACAGGCCGCTCTACACAAACCAAAAGGGATTCCACGCGGTGAACGTGCAGCTGATTTGTGACCATCAGCTGCACATCATGCACCTCTGTGCTCGATACCCAGGCAGTGTTCATGACGCCTTCATCCTGGCACACTCAACGATTCCCAGCCTCTTCAAGGTGCACCCCCGGCTGGGGGGGGGTTGGCTCCTGGGCGACAGGTGTTATCCACTGTGGTCATTGCTGATGACGCCTATCCGGAGGCCGCAGAGCCATGCAGGGACCCCAAACAACAACGCCCATGCTGCACCCAGCGTGTGATCAAGTGATGCTTCGGCCTCCTGAAGATGTGGTTCAGTTGCCTGGATGACTCTGGAGAGGCCGGTCGTTCAGTATAGCGCTAGGAGAGTCGCCCACATCATGGCGAACTGCTGCGTCCTCCACAACATCACACAGCAGATAGTTGATGCGCTGGAGGAGGAGAATTAACGCCAGCCCTCGTCCGACGAGGAGGATACAGGGGAGAGCAAGGACAGACAGGACATGGGACACGGGAGGCTGCACAGCATGCTCTGATCACCTTTAGGTTCACCGACTATGGGGAGCTCTAGCCAGGGGCATGGAAACTGCTTTCCACCCCCACACCCCCCCTCCGCATACCCGACCACCCACAACCCCCCAGCCCCCCCACCCTGCAAACCCCTCCCTGATACGTTGCTGCCACAGCACCCGGGTGCTAGCCCTGTGTTGGCAGTAACAGTGGGCATGGTCCATGGGATGGAGGATTTTGACAACCCGCTCTGTAATGAGAGCTGGTGTTCCACATCATTCACCAATGCCTGACTCCTGCCCACGGTAGCACTTCCCAGTCCACCTGGGTGATCCGTGCATGCGAGCTGGCCATTCCATCACAAAGTCTCATCGAATTCCTGAGGCGGCGGAGGTGAGGGGGCCGGGGGGCGGGGGGGGGGGGGGGGGGGGGGGGGGGGGGGGGGTGTCACAGGAGCGGTGATCGCTGACTGAACTGCGGTCCCTGAGCCTAGCTTACCCCCAAAGTCTGCCCGTTGCCACCGCCCCCTCTGTGGTCAGCCCAGACCAGCCCACCTCTCACATCCTTTTGACAGATCTCGAAGGCTGGTTGCAACAATCTGAACAGGTGTTTAATGTGAACAAAATAAACAGAGTCATGCCCTCGCCCCTATCTGTGCTCTGCGCCCTGCCAACGTAACTGGTATCTAACTTTATGGTCTTATGGGCCCTAGTGCTACGTCTAGGTGGTTACCCAGATGATACATCAGGAGTGGAGGCGGCCTGCTGTGATTCCAGTCCTGCGACCTGGGTCTCCATTGACGGCCGTCTCCTGGGGCGACCCAACCTGGATGGACCTGGGTGATGCTCGGGTGTCCCAGGTGGCGTGGTGCTGCCCTGTTCCGCCCGCTGCCCACCAGATGCGCCGGAGACAGGGGGAGGGAGTCCAAGGTGCGACAGTGTTCCGGAAGCTCCCCTCTGAGAGTCCCCGGCACGGGCCGCATCACCTCCTCCTCCCTCGGGGTGCCTGATGGCCCCCGGTGTAATACATGGTACGGGGTTATGAGGGGAACTATTCCCTAATGCCCCCCCACCACCTGACGCTGCCAGCCCTGCAGGCTTTCTCTTGTCTCCACCATGGTCTGTGTGTTCGGGAGCACAGGGAATCGACCACCTCCGGCAGGTTGTGATGTACCACCACCTTTTGTGGCCTGTGCTACGTCAACCCAGTGACTGCGCCATCTCTTTCTTGGACTGGGCCACCTCCATCTGCGTCTGTGCCACGTCGGCCAGTGCCTGGGCAATGCCGCCGACACTCTCAACCATCTCCTACTCTGACTGGGCCACATTCAGGAGCACCACTGCAAAGTCCAGGTGGCTCAGGCACATGGCTGCATTTGAGAGGGCAGCTCTCTCCTGGACCTTGGCCACTGTCTGCACAGATTGCCCCAGGCTTTGGACATGCTGATCCATAGCCAACACCCTTGCCCCCAATGCCTCCACTGCGGATGCCACCCGTGCAGTGTAGGCCTGGGTGGCATGCATGGTCGGCACCACCACCTGCTCCTGCACGTTCTCCACCTGCACCTGCAGGTACTGGATGTTCGCCAACAACCCCTCTTTTAGTCGCTGGCTCTGCGATTGCATTTCTACAATCGATGGGACTGTCCGCTCCAGAAACCAAAAACCCACCTGGACGGCAGCTGGTCCCTGGGGTTGGCCCACCTTCCAACAGTCTGCCCCCTCAAGAATTCCTACCTCCATCTGATGTCCTGAAGCATTTGTGTGGTGAACACCAGATGGTGTCCCAGGAGTCTCTTCACTTACATGGCCAACCGAGGTGAGTGTCTCTGGGATGGTGGCGGGTGTTGGAGACAGCTGTGACGGGAAAATTGTGTCAACATTGGACTCAAGCTCCGGGGTGTCCTGGATTTTGCGCAAATGGGTCCCCTCCGTGTCGGTGTCATCATCGCTGCTCGGCACACGGGAAGGGTTCCGACTGTGGCTGTGGCTTGGTGCGGGGGCACTAGAAGGGCTCGCCCCATTACCAGCATCTCCTGCAGGACACAAGACAAGACGCATAATTGCACCATGGGCCGGGAGGTGGTGGGGGTGGTATAAGAGTGGGTGGGGGCGAGGGTAGTGTTGGGGGGGGAGGGGGTGTTGATACACGTGTCACAGGGATTCACAACTCAGTGGGATCTCACTTCCTCACTCGAGGCCGATCTCCACCCTGGCAATCTTCCTTTCCTCGGGTAGCTGGTGGCTTCGGTGGCCAGGGCACCGAGCAATGGCAGCCGGCATGGGGCAGCATGTGGTGCAGGTTGAGGATTCAGCCGCCCTCCGGTTTTGGGGGGAGGGCGGGTATGTAATGAGTGTGTGGGACGGCGGTTGGTATCATGGGCACAGTGCTGTCGACTCACCCTGGCTGCCCTGAGTCGTATAGCATTGCTGGCCGGTCCAGATGGTGTTGCTGATGGTACTTACAGCCTCTGCCATCTGCACCGAGGCATAGCAAATGGCAGCAGATGGCAGCTTCCTTCTTAGGCCGGGGTACAGGGTGGCCTGCCCCTCTCCACTGCGTCCAGGAGGGTCTCCCAGCACGGCGCCCATAAACGTGGGGCTGCCATCTTGTTGGCTGGGATGGTGTGTCTGGGGAATGAAGTGTGTATATGCGGCTGTGGCTTGTCAGCCTCCTGAGTGTCAATCGTGGAAAGGCGAATTCCGCACCGTTTCTCATTGGATTCGATTGTGTTCCACGTGGCGGCCGTGCTAGCCCCTTAACAGTCTCAGAATCAGTCCAGGTGTGGCACCAGTTTTGCTGTCATGGAAGTCCCTGTATGCAAGCTGGCCAGTCCATCACACGGTCCTGTCAAATCCCTGGGCTGGGGATGCTGAGGACGGTCGGGGTAGCCCAGACTAGCCCACACCCACACCCATCAGACAGAGCACCGAGGCAGGTTTTAACGGTGGTAATAGGTATTTATTGTGCTGAAATATATACACAGTCTGTACCCTAACCCCTATAATTCAACTGTGCCCTGCACCTGTGCTAACTTAACTGGTGTCTAACTTTCTGGCCTTACGGGCCCTAACACTATGCCTATGTGGTTCCCCAGACAGTACAGCAGGAGTGGAGGTGGCCTGCTGTGACTCCTGCGCTGCGACAAGGGTCCCCGTTGGCGCACGTCTCCTGGGGGAACCGGTCTGGATAGGCCTGGCTGCTGCTCAGGTGTTCTGGGTCGTGTGTGCCGCCCTGTTCTGCCCGCTGCCCATCAGATGTACCAGGGACAGGAGGAGGGGAGAGTCCGAGGTGCTGCGGTGTTCTGGCACTTCTGCAAGAGTCACCGGCACGGGCCCCATCACCTGCTCCTCCCTCGGGGTGCCCGATGGCCCCCGGGCTACTCCATTGGACGGGGCTGTGAGCGGAGCCATCTGCCACCACCACCTGCCGCTGCCAGTCCTGGAGACCCGCTTTGGTCTCAACCAGGGTCTGGACGCTTGCGGCCATGAACCACAGGGAGTGGACCATCTCCGTCTCGGACTGCGCCACATCACGCTGCGACTGTGCCACATCAGCTTGTGACTGGACCACATCCCTCTGGGACTGGGCCACCTCCCTCTGGGAATGGGCCACCTCCCTCTGGGACTGGGCCACCTCCCCCTGGGAAGGGCCACCATGTCTGCGCAGAGCGGGCCAGCGCCTGGGCAATGCCACCGATGTTCCCAGCCATGACCTGCTGTGACTGGGCCATGTTGAGGAGCGCCGCTGAAACGTCCAGTTTGCTATGGCACATGGCTGCTTGTGATAGGGCAACCTTGTCCTGGGCATCGGCCCCCGCCACGGTTCCCTTTCTACTCTTGTGCCAAATAGCAAGAAACACCTTTGGTAGGTGACCTATTCGTTCCTTGAATGCTTGCTATTGCGTGTCCACTGTCCTCCCGTTCAGTACTGTTCCCCAGTCTGTCACAGCCAGCTCATGCTCATACCTTTATTCAGATTCTGGACCCTAGTCTTAGATTTAATTACCACACTATCCTGCATGATAAATATTTCTGTCATATTACGGTCACTTATCTCCAAGGGTTCTCTCACAACTAGGTCGCCAACTAATTATTTCTCATTGCACAACACCCAGACCAAGATGGCCTGTTTCTTGGTTCCTCAATGTATTGGTCCAGAAAACCATCCCGGACACATTCCAGAAAATCCTCCTCTATTGTATTGTGAATAATTTCACTCACCCGATGTTCCCGATGGTGGGGGTCTAGAACTAGCCGTCCATTGTTTGAGGATAACAAGTAAACCTTTCATAAGTGAGGTGAGGAGAATTTTCTTCACCCAGAGAGTGGTGAATCTGTGGACTTCATCATCATAAAAAGTAGTTGAGGTGAAAAGACTGTGTAATTTCAAGAAGAAATTTGATTATAGCCCTTGGGACTAAAGGGATCAAGGGATATGGGGAGAAGGCGGGATCAGCGTATTTGTAAATGAGGATAACTACCTTGAAATCAATACGTTGGGAGTGAAGAGAACTAGGCAGGGAAAGGATGGAGCTGAAGAACCCTGAATTAATTGAAATTTACTGAGTGAGGAGGAGTGGAGCTGACCTGGGAGTGAACATCTGAGAGAGTTCAAAACTCCGAGCATCAACATCCCTCATTCTAAATGAAATAAAATTCACCAAAGCTAAAATAAAAAAATCATGTTGCTTATTTTCAATTGTCAGCTCACTTTAACATATAAAAGGAAAACAGTAAAATGTCAGCAACAGGGCAATGAATTAATGGTATGTGTTAGAATCGGCACGACTTTATTGTACCTCGGAGCTCTGAAGGTGATTATCTGAAATGTCAGTTCTTTGGAGCGCAGCAGAGCTAAAGTAGATTGATTTCCGAGCTGCAGAATTACAGAGTGTCAGCCCCATTCACTGTTACGGTTCCATGACTCCCGGTGACAATCTATTAGCAAGACAGCACAATGATCGTCATGCACTAATCATTCATCCTCATCCAAAAGCCAGTAATATCTTTATCTTTTCATCCAATTTTTCCTCACTCTTCCCCTGAAGGTGGTGAATCTGACGGCAATATGGCTCCATGGAACAGACATCAAAGAAGGGCAAGGGGTATTGTCCATGTTGTTCTGATCAACATTGATCCCTCGACCAACATCCTTATGGGGAAGCATGGTGGCACAGCATGGTGCGGAGAACCATGTGTAAACTCCATACGGGCAGTCACCTAAGATTGGAACCCCCAACCCGGGCTCCTGCCACTGCTCGCTCACAGTGCCAGGAATCCGGGTTGGGTTTCCAATCTTGGGTGACTGCCTGTATGGAGTTTGCACATGGCTCTCCTCATGGCTCCGTGGGTTTCCTCTGGGGCCTTCGGTTTCATCCCACAGTCCAAAGATGTGCAGCTTGGGCAGATTAGCCATGCTAAACTGCCCCTTAGTGTCAAAAGATGAGTAGGTTAGATGGGGTTACAGGGTTAGGGTGGGGAAGATGCCCTGGATGAGGTGCTCTTTCAGAGGTTTGGTGCAGACTCGATGGGCCAAATGGCCTCCTTCTGCACTGTGTGGAT
The DNA here is from genome assembly GCF_902713615.1 of Scyliorhinus canicula. Lineage (NCBI taxonomy): Eukaryota > Metazoa > Chordata > Chondrichthyes > Carcharhiniformes > Scyliorhinidae > Scyliorhinus > Scyliorhinus canicula. The sequence continues at coordinate 159,094,998 of NC_052146.1, forward strand.
TCTATGATTAATAACAGTAATTTTGGTGATTCTGCTTGTGGGGTTCGTTGTGTGAACATCAATGGCCGTGCAGTTCCTACATTACAACAGTAACTCCACTTATAAATGTATTGGCTGCAATGCATTTGGGGCGTACTGAGGTTGTTGAAGGAGCTGTTATAATACAGGCAGGAAGAGCCAGAAGATATACACGTAATCTTTTTGGACTGAGGTGAGGAGAAATTCCTTGACCCAGAGAATGGTGAATCTGTGGAATTCATTACCACAAAACTAGTTGAGGCGAAAACGTTTTGTAATTTCAAGAAGGAATTAGATATAGCTCTTGGGGGCTAAAGGGATCAAGGGGTATGAGTGGAAGGCGGGATCAGGGTATTGAACTTGATGATCAGCCATGATCATAATGACTGGCAGAGCAGGGTTGAAGGGCTGAATGGCCTCCTCCTGTTTTTATTTTCTCCGTATGTTTCTACATATACAAACCTAAGAGTGCACCGGCAAATCATTTTACATAAATATAAAAGAGATAGAACTAAAGGCATTGGGTGGGATTCTGCAACGGCCACACCTATTTCGGAGTGCAGCGCGCCTCTGCTAGCAGCGGGATCCTCCGTCCCAGCAGCTGGCCAATGGAGTTTCCCATTGTGAGCATCCCCACACTATCGGCAAATCCGCGGGCGTGATGCGCTGCTGGTGAAGTGGGGAATCCCACCGATGGAAAATCCCGCCCATTGTATCTTAATATGTGTAGCATTTGCAACAAATTAAATAAACCCACTGAATCTACAGTATAGAAGGAGGCCATTCAGCCCTTGAATCTGCACTGGCCCTCTGAAAGAACACCCGACCTAGACCCACTTCCCCTCCCTATCCATAACTCCATAACCTAACCTTCAGAGACAATGCTAGCATGGTCAATCGGCTTAGTCTGGACATCTTTGGACTGTGGGAGGAAACCGGAGCACCCGGAGGAAACCCATGCACACATGGGGAGAACGTGCAGACTCCAAACAGACAGTGACTCAAGGCTGAAATAGCTGTGTGGCAGCAGTGCTAACCACTGTACCACCGTGCCAGAACAAATAGAAACTAAACTGTATGACTTGATAGACATGACAGAAACATGCTGCATGGTGACCAAGATTGGGACTGGAATATTCCAGCGTACTTGACATTTCAGAAGGACAGGAATCTAGGGAAAGCTGGAGGGTTAGCACTGTTCATTCAGATCAGGAAGCAGTCTTACAACACCAGGTTAAAGTCCAACAGGTTTGTTTCAAATCACTAGCTTTCGGAGCACTGCTCCTTCCTCAGGTGAATGGAGAGGTAATTGCAGAAACATATATATAGACAAAGTCAAAGATGCAAGACAATGCTTGGAATGCGAGCATTTGCAGGTAATTAAGTCTTTACAGATCCAGAGAGAGGGGTAACCCCAGGTTAAAGAGGTGTGAATTGTCTCAAGCCAGGACAGTTGGTAGGATTTCGCAAGCCCAAGCCAGGTGGGGGGTGAATGTAATGAGACATGAATCCCAGGTCCAGGGGCAGCACGGTGGCCTAGTGGTTAGCACAACCGCCTCACGGCGCTGAGGTCCCAGGTTCGATCCCGGCTCTGGGTCACTGTCCGTGTGGAGTTTGCACATTCTCCCCGTGTCTGCGTGGGTTTCGCCCCCACAACCCAAAAATGTGCAGAGTAGGTGGATTGGCCACACTAAAATTGCCCCTTAATTAGAAAAAATAATTGGCTAATCTAAATTTTAAAAAAAAAAGAAAAAAAAAAAAAATGAATCCCAGGTCCTGGTTGAGGCTGTACTCATGTGTGCGGAACTTGGCTATAAGTTTCTACTCGGGGATTCTGCGTTGTCGCGCGTCCTGAAGGCTGCCTTGGACAACGTTTACCCGGAGATCAGAGGCTGAATGCCCTTGACTGCTGAAGTGTTCCCTGACTGGAAGGGAACATTCCTGTCTGGCGATTGTCGCACAATGTCTGTTCATTCGTTGTCGCAGCATCTGCATAGTCTCGCCAATGTACCACGCTTCAGGACATCCTTTCCTGCAGCGTATCAGGTAGACAACGTTGGCCGAGTCAGGGGAGGGGGGGGATGGGCGGATGTTGTGGGTGGGCTAGGCTCCCCCCACTCCCCCCCCCCCCCCCCCCCCCCCCACACCATCGTCCCCACCACCGCCATCCCAGGGATCTGATGGGAACTTGTGATGGAATGGCCAGCTCGCATGCAGGGATCGGGATCCTCCATCCCGACAGCCGGCCAATGGGATTTCCCCTTGTGGGCACCCCCTCATCGCCGGGAAATCTGCAGGTGTGAGTGCACTCCTGGTGAAACGGAGGATCCCGCCAACGGAGAATCCAGCCCTCCATTAGAAGGATGTACCATCGTTGGCTAACTAATGAAGTTAAAGATGGCATCAAATTGAAAGAAAAAGTGTACATTTCTAAAAACATTAGCAGCAGGACAGAAGATGAGACAAAATATTAAACAAAAACAAAGAATGACTAAAAATTAAGGAAGGGTAAATTAGAGATTGAGAGAAAGCCAGCTAGAAATATAAAACCAGATAATAAGGCTTTGTATAAGTGTTTAAAAAGGAAAAAGGGAGTGACGGTCATTTCAAGAGAGAGAGTCTGGGGACTTAATAGAAAAGTTGGAAGTGTTGAACCAATATTTTGTGTCCGTCTATCTGTAGAAGATGCAAATAACATCCCAGAAATATCTACAGAGAGAAACTGATAATTACAATCATCAGCGAAAAGTATTAGAACTAGAAGCTGACAAATTCCCAGGATCTCATGGCCTGCAGTTAGAGTCCTAAAAGAAGTGGCTGTTGAGATTGTTGAAACATTGATTGTAATTTTCCAAAATTCCCAAGATTCTGGAATGGTACCATCAGTTTGGAAAATAATGAATGTATTTCCTCAGGTCAGGTGGAGAGGTGGTTGTGGTGGTGGTGGTGGTGATGGTGGTGGTGGTGGTGGTGGCGGCGGGGGGGGGGGTGGGGGCGGGCGGGGGTGGAGAGTGTGGTATTGGACAGATGCATGATGGGGATTCCCTCAAGGTTCCCACCAGCCCTGACCTATCAGCAATTTTATGGTGGTGTTGGTACATCTTCGGACAGGATCCCCACCCTAGCCCCAGTTGAGGACCTTAAATGGTCAGTTAATGGCTACTTAAGGCCCATTTCCCACCCAGCCTCAATTTTCAGGCTGGCAGGCAGGCAGATGACAGCTCAGTGGGTAAGCCCAGAAATGAAGAAAGGCTGATCTCTTGTGGGAAAAGGGATAAGTCAAGCCCCATTCTGACTGATTTCCCTTCAGACACAATACCTCCAAACCTCCGTCCACACCCCCAGTCTTCCCCTGGAGACCACAACCGCCACTTTCCTGGCCTCATTGGCCTTCCCTCCCCGCCCTGCCCTGACACTTAGCTGGGTCTCCAGATCCTGGGACTTGAGATTCAGCAGTTCCATGTCATGTCTCTTACAACGATGCTGCTGATGGACCTGAGAGCTGCCAGCCAATCTGTCTATGGGGTTGAAGTCCCACCTTATGTCAATCAATGATCCTTAAAGCATAAACTGGCTGCGGAGCTGAGAGAGTTGTTAGGTATGATCAAACCCCTGCCATCCTAAAAATTCAGGCCTATATTTTTCTAATTTATCAGAGTTCTTTGAGAAAGTTACAAGCAAGAAGGATAAAGGTGAACCTGGGGTTTTGGTGCACTTGGATTTCAAAAAGGCATTTGGTAATGTGTCACATCAAAGGTTACTACATAGAATAAGAGTTTTGTGCTGTAGGGGGTAGCAGATTAGCATTTAGTGATTTACACTGTTGCTTCACAGCCCCATGTTCGTTCCCTGGCTTGGGTCACTATCTGTGCGGAGTCTGCACGTCTCCCCGTGTCTGCGTGGGTTTCCTCCAGGCGCTCCGATTTCCTCCCACAAATCCCAAAAAACGTGCTGTCAGGTAATTTGGACGTTCTGAATTCTCCCTCTGTGTACTCGAACAGGTGCCGGAATGTTGCGACTAGGGGATTTTCACAGTAACTTCATTGCAGTGTTAATGTAAGTCTACTTGTGACACCAATAAAGATTATTATGAAATGAAACGAAAATCGCTAATTTTCACAAGTAAGTTTCAATGAAGTTACTGTGAAAAGCCCCTAGTCGCCACATTCCGGCTCCTGTTCGGGAAGGCTGGTACAGGAATTGAACCATGCTGCTGGCCTGCCTTGGTCTGCTTTAAAAGCCAGCGATTTAGCCGATTAGATAGCTAACAGGAATCAGAGAATAGACACAAATGACACATTGCCAGGTTGACAAGACGTAACTGGTCGTGTGCCACAAAGATTAATGCTGGGGCTTCTCCTGTTTTCCAATATATTGCAATGATTCAGATGACGGACTAAATGTCTGGTTGCCAAATTTACTGATTGCACAAACACAGACAATAGTAATCTTTATTATTGTCACAAGTAGACTTACTTTAACACTGCAATGAAGTTATTGTGAAAAACCCCTAGTCGCCACATTCCGGTGCCTGTTCCGGTACACAGAGGGAGAATTCAGAATGTCCAAATTAACTAACAAGAACGCCTTTCGGGACTTGTGGGATGAAACCAGAGCACCTGGAGGAAACCCATGGAGAAACGGGGAGAACATGCAGACTCCACAAAGACAGTGACCCAAGTCAGGAATCGAACCCGGGTCCCTGGTGCTGTGAAGCAACAGTATGAGCCACTGTGCTACTTTGCTCTCCAGCTATAAGAAAGTACGTTTTGAAAAGGGCATAAAATGTCTGCAAAAGGAGATAGATTGGTTAAGTGAGTGGGCAAACAATTTGCAGGTGGGGCGTAACATAGAAAAAAGTTGCCCACTTTGGCAGGAAGAATAATGATAACGTGGCATGTCAGTTATTTAAATCGGTAAAGAATTCAGAATCTTGAAGTACACAGGGATCTGCGTGGCCTGGTACATAGAATTACATAGAATTACATAGAATTTACAGTGCAGAAGGAGGCCATTTGGCCCATCGAGTCTGCACCGGCTCCCGGAAAGAGCACCCTACCCATGGTTAACACCTCCACCCTATTCCCATCCCCATAACCCAGCAACCCCACCCAACACTAAGGGCAATTTTGGACACTAAGGGCAATTTATCATGGCCAATCCACCTAACCTGCACATCTTTGGACTGTGGGAGGAAACCGGAGCACCCGGAGGAAACCCACGCACACACGGGGAGGATGTGCAGACTCCGCACAGACAGTGACCCAAGCCGGGAATTGAACCTGGGACCCTGGAGCTGTGAAGCGATTGTGCTATCCACAATGCTACCGTGCTGCCGCTTACATGAACCGGGAAACGCTAGTACGCAGATACTGCAAGTGATTAGGAAGGTGAATGGAATGTTATTGATAATTCCAAGGGGAATGGAGTATAACAGTAGGGAAGTTCTGGAAGATTCTCCAGTCCGCCAGCCGGGTTTTCCGGCACGGAGATCCCCCATTGGAGGCAGGATTCTCTGTTCCCACAGCTGGCCAATGGGGTTTCCTGTTGTGGCCACCTCACGCCATCGGGCAACTCGCGGGCGTGGATGCGCTGCGGCAGACCGGAGAATCTCGCCAACGGAGAATTCCGCTGGGGGTCTCACATCTAAAACCCAGATGAGGAGAATTTATTTTCTCTCAGAACTTCTTTATTCTGTGGAATTCTCTTCCCCAGAGAGCAGTGGAGTCTCGGTCATTGAACATTTTTGCGGTTGAGCAGATAGATTATTTAGATAGACTTTAATACTATCAATATTACTCGCTTTGTCTCATGTTTCATGACATCTTTGTCTTTTAATCCCTCTTGCCCTCTCCCTGACCTTCTATTTTGCTCCATCCGCCCCTCCCTCCCTTATTCAACAGCGTAAAATCCATCACATTTCTACCTCTCTCTTGTTTCAAAGAGGAGTTATATTGGACTCGAAATATTAACTCTGTTTCTCTCTCCACAGATGCTGCCTGACTGAGTTTTTCTAGCATTTTCATTTTCCTTTCAGATTTCCAGTATTTTGCCTTTATATTGGATACATTCTAATAGGGTAAAATAAGGTATGGGGGTCGACAGGAAAGTAGAGTTAAAGTTACCATCAGATCAACCATGATCTTTGATGAGACCATCAATTCAAGTGACACGTGGTTAGAAGTGAACAGTGGTTTTAATCGTCTTACAACAGAGCCTGCCTGTGACGAGATGAAATCCAGATGAACTGGCAGGCAGGCTCTCAGCATCAACCTTTATACTTCTGGTTAGGGGGAGGAGCCATGGGTGGAGCCATGGGCGGATCCAAGGGTGGAGCCCAGTACAAGCTCCTCATCTCCCCCTATGGGTAGAGCCGCGCAACTACACGTGATCCAATACAATATACAGGCTCAACACATGTTGTACAATACAGTGTGGATTATTAGTATTTATAATTCACCACATTCACCCCCTGTAAAAAAATCAAGTCCGGCGGGGGTGACGGTTTACAGATTGAGTCTGTCCGGTGGTCGAGTTGTCCGTTGTGATCGACGGTGCACCGGGGTTGCAGCCCCTTCTGATGGCTGGATGATCACTGTCGGTTGGGGTACGATGGCGGAGTCCGGGGGTGATTCTGTCCGAGCTTTGTACCCGTTTGGTTTGACTGGGGAGTGGGGGCGCTAGGTCCCGGCGGGATATGGTGTCCTGACAGCCGTCAGGGTACTCTATGAAGGCGTATTGGGGGTTCGAGTGTAGTAGAAGCACTTTCTCTACGAGTGGGTCAGTTTTGTGTGCCCTGACGTGGTTCCGGGGGAGTACTGGGCCCGGTGTCTTCAACCATTCCGGGAGCAAAGCCCCCGTGGTAGTGCCCCTGGAAAAAATAAAGAGCCGCTCGTGAGGGGTCTGGTTGGTGGCGGTACATAAGAGGGACCTAATAGCGTGGAGCGTGACTGGGAGGACTTCCTGCCAATGGGAGATCGGGAGATTCCTGGACCGGAGGGACAGTAGGACGGTCTTCCAGACCGTCACATTCTCCCTCTCCACCTGCCCGTTCCCCCTGGGGTTATAGCTGGTAGTCCTGCTCGAGGCGATGCCCTTGTCGAGCAGGTACTGACGCAGCTCGTCGCTCATAAAGGACGAACCCAGGTCGCTGTGTACAGAGCTGGGGAAACCAAACAAGGTGAAGATACTATGCAGGGCCCTAATGACTGTGTGGGAGGTCATATCGGGGCACGGGATAGCAAAAGGGAATCGGGAGAACTCGTCAATAACATTCAGGAAGTACACATTCCGGTTAGTCGAGGGGAGTGGCCCTTTGAAATCGATAGCAAGGCGTTCAAAGGGCCTAGAACCCTTGACCAGGTGGGCCCTGTCTGGCCTGTAGAATTGCAGTTTGCACTCCGCGCAGATCGGGCAATCCCTGGTGACGGCTTTTACCTCCTCAGTGGAGAAAGGCAGATTTCAGGCTTTAATCTAGTGGGCGAGCTGGGTGACCCCCGGGTGGCAGAGGTCATTGTGGATGGCTTTTAAGCGGTCGCTCTGCATGCTGGCACACGTGCCGCGGGACAGGGCATCTGGGGGCTCGTTGAGCTTCCCCGGTCGATACATAATATCGTATTTGTAGGTGGAGAGCTCGATCCTCCACCTCAGAATTTTATCATTTTTAATTTTGCCCCTTTGCGAGTTGTCAAACATGAAGGCAACCGGTCTTTGGTCGGTGATGAGGGTGAACCTCCTACCTGCGAGTTAGTGCCTCCAGTGACATATAGCCTCCACAATGGCTTGTGCTTCTTTTTTGACCGAGGAGTGTCGAAGTTCCGCTTCGGAGAGGGTTCGGGAGAAAAATGCGACTGGTCTCCCTGCCTGATTTAGTGTGGCTGCTAGAGCTACCTCTGAGGCATTGCTCTCAACCTGAAAGGGGACGGATTCATCCACCGCCCGCATGGCCGCCTTGGCGATGTCCTCCTTGATGCAGCTGAAGGCCTGGCGAGCCTCAGCTGACAGGGGAAAAAGTGTCGCCTTAAAGAGTGGGCGGGCTTTGTCCGCATATTGGAGGGACCCACTGGGCATAATATGAAAAGAATCCCAGGCACCTTTTGAGGGCCCTGGGACAATGAGGGAGAGGGAGTTCTAAGAGGGGGACGTGTACGGTCCGGGTCGGGGCCCAGGGCTCCGTTTTCCACGACATAGCCGAGGATGGCTAGACTGGTCGTTCGGAGAACGCATTTCTCCTTGTTGTAAGTGAGATTGAGCTTCAGGGCCGTCTGGAGAAATTGATTGAGGTTGGCATCGTGGTCCTGCTGGTCATAGCCGCAGATGGTGACGTTATCCAAGTACGGACACGTGGCCCGCAGTCCGTACTGGTCCACCATTCGGTCCATTGCTCGTTGGAAAACCGAGACCCCATTCGTGGTGCCAAAGTGAACCCGGAGGAAGTGGAAGAGGTGGCCATCGGCCTCGAACGCCGTGTAGTGGCAGTCCTCCGGGCGAATTGGGAGCTGGTGGTATGCAGACTTCAGATTCACCGTGGAGAAAATCCGATACTGGGCTATCTGATTCACCATGTCTGCAATCCTGGGGAGAGGGTACGCGTCGAGGAGCGTAAACCGATTAATGGTCTGACTATAATCTACAACCATGCGGAATTTTTCCCCGGTCTTGACGACCACAACTTGAGCTCTCCAGGGGCTGTTACTGGCCTCTATGATCCCCTCACGTAGGAGCCTCCGGACCTCGATTCGGATAAACACCCTGTCCTGTAGGCTGTACCACCTGCTGCGAGTGGCTACGGGTTTACAGTCCGGAGTGAGATTGGCAAAGAGAGGAGGGGGGGGAGATTTGCAGCGTGGCTAGGCTGCAGATGGTGAGTGGGGGTAGGGGTCCGCCGAAGCTGAGGGTGAGACTCTTGAGGTTGCACTGAAAATCGAGTCCAAGTAAGAGTGGGGCGCAGAGTTCGGGCAGGACATATAGTTGAAAATTAGAGTAACGAGCGCCTTGGATCGTTAGGGTCGTGACAGTACGCCCTTAGATGTGAACAGAGTGTGAGCCCGAGGCGAGGGAGATAGTTTGCCGTGAAGGAAAAACATGGAGCAAACAACATCTTACCAGATCTGGGTGTACGAAGCTCTCGGTGCTCCCGGAGTCGAAGAAGCACGGTGTCCTGTACCCGTTGACTTGAACGGTTGTCATTGAGTTGCGGAGGTGTTTTGGACGTGACTGGTCCAACGTGACTGCACCGAGTTGGGGGTAGTCGGCGGCTCAGTCCGCTGTGTTGGAGTGGCCCCGTGGTGAATGCCCGCTGAGGTCGCAGTCTTCGATCAGATTTTCTGAATTTGGAGAGGATGGAGCCCAAGATGGCTGCCCCCGTATATCGCACGTAGTGGGCGGCGAGGAAGATGGCGTCCAAGATGGCGGCCCCCATGAGTCGCACGTTGTCGGCCGTGTTGTGGGGTCCACCAAGATGGCGGCCCCCATGGGTGGCACGTGGTGGGTGGGGACGGAGTCGAGGTATGGGCCGCAGCGTTACGGGGCCTGCGAATTCAGAGAACGAGTGCTTTGAGCTGCGGGAGGGTTAGAGGCTGGGGCTTTCTTCGCCAGACACACTCTGGCATAGTGTCCTTTGCGGCCGCAGTTGCTGCAGGTCGCGTTGCGGGCCGGGCAGTGCTGCCGCGGGTGCTGGGGCTGGCCACAAAAGTGGCAGGCTGGGGAAGCATAGTGGCTGGGTGGCCACGCGGCGCAGGCCTGGGGCAGTCGCTGGTCGGGGGCCCATGACGGGGTCGTGGAGTCAGCAGGGAACGAGGTGAGGCTGCGAAACGAGACCTCCATAGTAGCAGCGAGTTCAACAGTGTCTTCTAAATTTTGGGCCCCCTTCTCAAGCAGTCGCTGGCGCACGTAATTGGATCTGAGGCCTGCAACAAAGACATCGCGGACAGCAAGTTCCCTATGTTCAGCAGCATTTACAGCCTGGTAATTACAGTCCCGGGATAAGGCTTTTAAGTCTCTTAGAAACTCTTCTAGCGATTCTGTGGGGTGCTGGCGGCGAGTAGTAAAAACGTGGCGCGCGTAGACCTCATTGACGGGCCTCACGTACATTCTGTCGAGTAGGGTCAGGGCCTCTGTGTATGAGCCGGTACAATTTAACTGAGTAGATATACGATGGCTCACCCTTGCGTGCAGTTGGCTGAGTTTCTGCTCCTCCGTCGTTTCTGTGGTGCTTGCTTCAGCCAGGTAGGCCTTAAAACATCGGAGCCAGCGTGAAAAGATTTATTTCGCCTCTGCATCCTGTGGGTCGAGTTCCAGTCGATCAGGTTTGAGGGCTGATTCCATAGTCGTTCCTTACTATTTCTTAAGACGATTAAATTGATGAGACCATCAATTCATGCGACACGTGGTTAGAAGTGAACAGTGGTTTTAATCATCTTACAACAGAGCCTGCCTGTGACAAGATGAGCTCCAGATGAACTGGCAGGCAGGCTCTCAGCATCAACCTTTATACTTCCGGTAAGGGGGAGGAGCCATGGGTGGAGCCAAGGGTGGAGCCCAGTACAAGCTCCTCATCTCCCCCTATGGGTAGAGCCGCGCAACTACACGTGATCCAATACAATATACAGGCTCAACACATGTTGTACAATACAGTGTGGATTATTAGTATTTATAATTCACCACAATCTTTTCAAATGGTGGAGCAGCCTCATGGGGCCAAATGGCCAACTTCTGCTCCTAATTCATATGTTCCAATGTATATTCCTTCCCTTGTTCTGAACTCACAAAACCATATAGAATGGTTTTAAATGGCCGACTGAGTCAAAGCACCAGATCGAATGGTCATTGTCAGTCAGCAGGATCAAGCATGGAAAACAGTGAGGAAGATTAATTTCCAACTCACCATCTCGGATCTACAACTGACA